>NC_141766.1:66167522-66488850 GCF_982258835.1 Parasteatoda tepidariorum
GCAAAATGTCGTATTCAATAGACATAAGTGCGTACCCCTATTGTTGAACGCAAATAATTTTTTATCAATTTTAATCTGGAGAAAGATCTTTCTCCTTCTGCATTTGATCCAAGAATCGACAAATATATTCTTAATGCAATGTGAACGTTAGGAAAAGTATTCACAAGTTTATCTTTAATTTGAGCCTTCAACATTTCTTGTGCAGATTTATGTTCATATAAATTTGAAAATAGTAAAAATTCATCTACAAAGTTTTTCTTTTAATCGGATGAGTAAATTTTCACCAAATTTTGCGCTTTTAGTTTAATCTCAGATTCTGACAAATTTTTGTGTAATTTCCTTGTATTTCGGGTTCGATAAAACATCGATTAATGACACTTTTTGGTCGATCCAGAAAACTGGGAAATTCAGACATCCGGGATAGCGATGGTCCCGAGCATCCCAGATAATTGGTTCTCTACTGTATAAATATTTCTTGTAATTAATCTCACTATCAGTTTCACTGTTTTCTTTGCTGGTTTGTTGTTGTATTGTTGACGTGAAGTGTTTACATAGTTATCGATCGAACTAATCATAATGGTATTATCGATATCAACTGCAATATCGGCAGTATGTCGGTGTATTGCAGATAAAGTTCAATAAACAAATTCGTAAATTAAAATCCGTATTAATAAAAATGTGAAAAAAAATGTGCAAGAAAATTTTAGCATATATTTTGAAAAGAGGGGAGGAGTGGGGGAAGGAGGGGAGGGCCCAGAAACGGCTATGCCTAGGGCCTACGGAAGGTATAATCCGGCTCTGTGCCTAGGGCCAACGAAAGGTATAATCCGCCTCTGGTTATACACCTTTGTTAAACTAAATAACTAATAGAAAATATAATATTATTTATACATTTTATTAAATGAAATTTAAAAATATAGCTTAGATATCTGCCAAGTTTGTTCAATACAAATATGTTTAATAAAAAACTTTTATAGCAAAATTGTTTTTCTGTATCTTTTTAATTGTTTAAAAAAAAAAAAGGCAGGGGGGAGCAAGTGCACCCCCTTGCACCCCGCTGCCGGAGCCCTTGGAAACCTGTTAATACTTTTTAAAAGATTGCAATTAAAGTTTCCGTTAGAAATTAAGTTACTTGTAAACACATCTTTAACTTAAAATGATAATAATAATAAGTCTCTTTTTATTTCTTTTTAGTGATAATGATTCCGAGGAGGCAAATGAATTAAAAAATTTATCCAAGAAAAACGGAAGGCCATAGTAATTCACGGTATACTGTGCTTTGTTTAAAAAGGGAAATTATCTTCTTATCTAGTTCAAAATTTCGTCAAAAAGCAATATTTCAAAAATAACCGCCATTTACGGAATTAATGAAGCTAAGTTTGAGAACAAAATTCATTAACAAACGTACGTTCAAATATTTTAGGTCGAGTGTTCTTACATGCAGCGAAGAGTTTTAGTTTTATGAGTTAGTACCGCTATCTGTTGCCGAAATTTGTAACTAATAATGAATCATAGTTTAAAAAACTCTTCTTATTAACAAAACACAACTAACTGTACTTCCTATCTTACTCTATACTTTAATTTTATATCATCAGTAATTTTTAATATAATTGAAAAATCAAAATTTCTTTAACCATTAATTTGTATATGCGATGAATATATGATTGTATATACGATGGTTGCTGAAATTACATAGCAATAAGAGTAAAAAAAATGACGTATTCTTTCACTGACGGTTGAAAAGTATCACTTCGTTTTGTCCCTTATTTTAAGAACTATCATACACAAAGACTAATATTTAGCTTTTTTCATTTGCCCGAAATAACTCTAGATTGTAAACTGATTTTAAATTATAGATTTTTTACTCATAAAAAATTCAAATTTCAACTTAAAACTTGAGCATTATGTTTTGTTTCATTTCCTTGTATTTGTTAATAAAATAAAAAAAATATGTTAATTTTTTGCTTATTTTTAAAAAATAATTGGTAAGGGATGTGTTTAATCCCGTCTTCCTCAATAGTGATGTGTCAATTTTTATAAAATTTCTGATTTTCTTCTTTAAAAATGAATTTGCAATCCACATGCATAATTTTATTTCATAAAAATGTTACATTAAGCATTAAAAACATGACTATATTTATGGCGGGGATTACGAAGCTACTGTTACAAATTTTATAATTTTTTGTTACTGATTTATTTTGATCTCAAGTAATTACTGTTTTTTAGGCTCATTACTCGTTGGAAAAAGGAGCATTGTTTTTAGGCTTTGGAATAGAAAACATTATTAAGGTGCCCAGTGACTCACATTGTAGAATGATACCGGAAGAATTAGAAAAATGTGTGCTAAAAACTAAAAGTGAAGTAAGTTATCAGTGGAAAATTTTTCAAAATATTGATTCGTTTAAATTTAATTTAGTTAAATCGGCTGAAAAATTAAAAAAGAAGTCGTTTTTTGCTATTTGAGAGAGAAGTCGCTCATGGGCTGCTATAACAGCGCAACTCAAAAAATCATGTTTTAAGATAAGTGGGTTTAAAGTTTTCATTGCTAAGGAAAATGCATAAGAAATGCTTTAGTTTGCTTAAACGAAGATTACCTTCAAGTTGAATAATGAGTTGTGCTAGTATTCCTGCTGAAAAGAATGTGTATTTTCATATTTACACTTCATCTCATGTTTACACCAAAACGCGTAATTTTTCACTTGTGCCACTATTGCAGCCCATGAGCGAAATTATTTTGAAAAAGAGCTACATAAATTCAAAGCGCTACATAAATAACATACGCTCAAAAAATCTGCATTTTTAGGGTGGACAATGTTTTCAAGCGTTATACACTGTAAAAATTGTGGCGTAATATCTCTCAAATTTTGACCCGAAAATGTGTTAAGGAACACCTTTTTTAGTTAGTTAACATCAAATCGAGTTAACACCAAATCAAGTTTTCGCATATAATTTAAATGGTGCATGAAAGCACTTAAAAAGCAAAAAGTTTTCTCCAAGATCACTAGCCTTTACACCGTACGTCAAATATTTTCACTTCGAGAAACTCAAACGTTGGCGCATTTCGTATATTATTTATAATTGTTTACAATCGAGTTGGCAAGTGTTTGTGGTTTTATTCAGAGATGCTTTTCATCTACAGAAATTAAGATTCGCCGTTAAAATATGTATGTATGTTTTCAGTTGCGTAATAAAGACATTTATATTTTAATTTTTAAACCTCTTTAAACTGCATTTAATAGTTTTATAATGTATAATTGCTATCCGATTCTGCTCTGTTAAGCCTAATTCGAATTCGTCTTAATATTCTTACTATACTATGTGTGATTTACAAACTCATTTTATTTTAAGAATTAGTGAATATATACAATTGCTTATTCCTACTTTATATTTTCTAGAAAGAAATAACTGATTCTGATGTGTATCATATCTTTCTGCAATTATAAATTTTAGTCTTACAGAATAGCAAACATGTTGGCGGTTATTTTATACCAAATGGTATAAGAAAACATTGCACCAAATTCTTGGTGCAATGGAATACTTAATGAACCATTTTAGTGTAATGTAGTTGCCACCATTTTCGTTGTTCTGCTACACCAAAATATTTTACAGTGAATAGAATTTTACTGGAAACATTTCACATTATTTACTTTTTACTAATTCCTGTTTAAAATCAAAGTTTTAAAAATTTCAATGTTTCACAGGAGCAAAATTTCAAATATTTTTATGAAAGTGCAGGTATTTATAACTTATTATCAACCAATTTAACTTATTATTAATAACTAATCGAAGTATCTTATTTCTGTTCTCCAGGGAAAATTCCATTTTTTGTTTGTGCCACAGAGGGAACAACTGTTATCGCTGCCTATGATCCAATAAAACCTATATCTGATGTTTGTAAAAGGGGCGATTCCACGAAAAGTGGTCCTGAGTGACTAAATTTTCAAAATTATCGTAAAATCAAAAATGACACAATTTCGGAATCTAGAAGATGTACATTTTTTAATAGTTAAGATAGATTTTTGAATTACAAAAAATATTTATGTGAATTCTAACAAAAGGTGGAACACTATGAATTTTAACAGGAGTTCTCTTCTTTGTTATGTTATATTCCAATGGAGTTCTTAAAATATTAAAGAGCAATAAAATAGTTTTTAGTAATAAATATAACTATTTTACTCTTTTATCATTGTTTAATGTATTTTTTTAATTTGGCCTAAATTTTTTTGCTTGTTTGAAAGTCGATTAATCAAGATAGTCTAATTTCCCAGTAACACACGTAACATAATTTTGCATTTTTTTCCGTAAAAACGTTAGTAAAAAAGAAAATTTAAAAATTTTTTGTTTTATAAATTAAGAAGGCAAGATATGCAACGGAAAAAATTCTCGAATTAAAACTGCCAATAGTTAAAATTTTATAATTAATTTTATTCAAGGTAACACACGTAACGAAAAGTTACGCGCGTTACTGTTATGTGTGTTAGAGGTACTTATACACTTTAATTATTTATTTATTTTCAATAAAAGATTTAAATCATGTTCGGACATTTTTTATAACCGCCGCGCAACTTCAATGCCACAAATACGGAATTGTAAGATTGTGGTTTTTTGTAAAATCAGGTCGGTATAAGCATTAATAAAAAAACAGCATAATAAGACGATAATTTTGAAACTTTTGGAAATTGTTTTCCCAAACTTCTATTTGTTATACGTTTATGTTTAAGTAGAATATTTCGACTGCATTTGCTAGATTATTATAAAATGGATAAGCTTAAAATAGTGTCCTTATCTGGATTTAAGAGAATAAGAAGATGAAGAAAAAAAGAAAAGAGCATAAGCTTCTGCACTTCAAAGGAAAGAAAATAAGGAAATAATGAAAGTTAGACTTGAACTTTCAAAACAGATTGATAATGATGTAAAAGGTTCACCAATAAGTATTTCAGATGAACTTAATTATTAATAAATGGATTTTCTTCAAAAGTTAGATTGTTTATACTATGCTTGTATTGAAACAAGAGCTGGTTCTCTGGATTATTACGGGGAAAAACTGGCAATAAAACGAAAAAACTATCTAACAATGTTTCTAAGAGAGGCTTATACTGATTTTTGTCAGTTGCATCCTAAACATTGTTTAATTTTCCATATTTAGTGCTTTATGACTAAAAAATTTATTGCTACTGTAAAACTTAGAATCAAAACAAATATCATGAAATTTTTATTCTTTAATTGGAAGGCTAAAATTAAGTTTATGACAATACATGGTGATGGTAGAAGTATTTATGTATATAAAGTAAAAGAAATTTTGGATCTAATTGTTGGAAGAGGGCTTCTGATACTTACAAAAATTTCTCATTGCTTGTTATAGTTTTCTAACCATCATTTATTGTAGTTTGGTAACGATGAGAAAAAGATGACAATAGCTCACAATAAAAAATATATAATGGCAAATGTGCAAGAAGAATGTTTTGAAATAACTCTTGAAAATTGGACTAACTTTCAATAATATGTAAGAGTTAAAAGAATCCGAGGTGATACTTTCCAAACAAACATATCTTGCATTAAAACCAGGGAAATTCAAGTTGACTTTGCAGAGACATATTCTTTTGAATATCAAAATGAATTTCAATCAGCATTATGCTATCCAGCCACAGTTCCGTTATTCACAGCAGCTGTTTCCTTAGACGATACTCTCCTAAAGAGTTTAAAATAGAGTCCTTTACAATATTTTCCTAAGGCAAAGACAAAGGTGAAACAATGTCTACACTTTTATTTTAAGACTGTTTAAAAACGATTCTACTTCAGAAGATGAGCTAACAGAAACCTTCTATAGTAATAAGTCAAGTTAAGAATTTAAAAATAAATATATGGTTGAATTATTTCATATTTTGTCAATCAAAATATAAAAAAGGAAATTAATTTGGAAACATTTTACGATATCACATGCAGAAGTTCCTTCTATGGGATAGGTGAGTAGTACAAAATCTTGGAAGTGAAGCAAAAAGCAAAGTTATTTATATCATTGTGTTGTTATACAAAAAAATTTATTTGCTATCCAGTGTTGTTTGCAAAGCTAACCAATCAACTCATGCCTAATACAACAGTATTATATATTAGCCAAAAGGAAATGAAGATCTTAATTGATAAGATCAATACATGGCAACGGTAATACAAAGCATAAAATCTATGCATAAGTATCGTTAGATACTTGAATAAGATGCATAGATGCACATTGTGGCACACAAATAGTCAGTAAGTCAATTTCTGTTCCCTCCTGATCAGAAGTGCGCCTATAACTGAAATTAAAACGACATATGCTCTATCTCGGGAACATTATTGACGCAAATGCATATGCTTGTAAACTTAAAATGCAATATTTGCATAAAATAATTGGAAAATATGCATATTTTTGTTTCCAAACAGAAATGATTTTGAAGGAATAGATGTGCCTAAGATTTGCTGTGTTTTACTCTCTAAACCAGTATAAAGAAGGGCTACAACCATCTTTCCGGACCATTAACTATTTTATTTGCTAAAATAAATTGTTTTTCTTCTGCTAAATTAAAATAAATAAATGTTTTAGTGCAGCATTTATGACTTCTCAGTTGAAATATTCACAGAGGGTAACGCACGTAACGTTCAGTTAACACACGTAACGCACCAATTTCACCAAAATAAAGAAGTTTTTACTGTTGCAAGAAATTTTTAAAAATCACTAAACACAGCTTCGATATTGTATCTCTCTATAAAAGAAAATATCTTAATTTTTTGCCTTTATACTTCACAGAATTAAATGAATATATTCAAAGTTTCAAATATCTAGCATTATAAAGGGTAACACACGTAACAAAATTTCAGAAATTTTTTTTTTCAACATCAAATTAATTTGCGCCTTTAATCTTCGTTTTGTAAACTTACAACACATATAGATTTAACAACAAATTAAGAAAAACATAAAAAATATCTAACAAGTTTATTATAATAAGTGTTAAAGTTGAAATATGTCGTGTAAAAGTAACACACGTAACGAAAGAATCGCCCAAAAGGCACAATTTATGGCTGCACGCTGATGTAAGAGGTTTTATTATCTCTAGTTAATATTTTTATGGTACCTACTCATTTTCAGAAGCGGTAACAAAAACAAACGTTAATATTTTAATTCATTTGTGACCACCACTAGATTGTTTTTTTTTCTTCTTTTTTTGAAAAATATATCTGTACGAAAATTTTACTTTCAGTGCTATAAAATGTAATATTTAATAAATTTTAATAAAAAATCTTCTAATAAACATCTTGAGACCAAGATAACCCGACTGCAAGGGTGCTGGACTCTTGCTTGTGAGAACGGGAGTTCGAATCCTGTCGGCCGAAGACTCCCTGTGTAGTAAATGGTAACTGGTGCACGTTAAATCTGTCGTATCACATACTCCTCCATGTTCCCATAACAAATTATACCTCTTAAGGTACTGAATTGTAGATCGATCGTTCTCTGTTTCAGGTCAAAATTACGATCTGTGAATGAATGGATGAATGTATGAATGGGCCCTCCCTACAAAAGGGTGTGGTAGAAGCCGCAGAGGTCGAATTCTTGCGACACTGGAAGGCAGGAACAATCGCACCCCTTGCCTAAATGGCCAACGGCAACAACAACGATAAACTTCTTGCTTGAAGAACTTATCGGAAAAAAATAACAAGCCTCAGTTTTTTTAACTTTAAATATCTGGAACAAAATTAAGAAAAAGAAGCTGTGACTAGCGTTTAACGTTGGTTAATACCCTCGATAGTTCTTCTTATTATTATTCTTATTCAGACTTTAGTTTCTGGCAGTAATAAAAATGCTTGACACAATCGAGAGCCACGGTGGTCCAGGGGGTAGAGTGTTTCCCTCTCAATGAGGTGACCCAGGTTCGAAATCCAGCGGTGGCAGGTTGATACGACTTCACTGCTCCAGGCTCGCACTGACCGCATTGCTGTCGTGAAATATCCTTAGTGGTAAACTGATCATGGATTAGAATCTCTTTGACATTCCATGGGAGGTTCATATGGTTTTCCTCTTCATATAACGCGAATGCGGGTTAATTCTACCAAGAAGTTTGTCCCAAAAGAATAGGCTTGTTTGTTCCAATACTTGATCCAGAAGTTCCCTCGTCTTCTAGGTTAGGTTCAAAAATTATAAGGCTGTGGATTGATAGTTGCAAACTCCAAATCGATTCTGCTGTTCAACATCGGTTTTAAAAAGAAATAATACAATCGAGATTACGTCAAAATATTTGTAACGAAGAAACATATATTTATTATTCTCCCCATCGTGACTATTTAAAGTTAAAGTGATAGCTAAAACAACATGGCTCATTAAACACTTCTAAATTCCTAATTCTTTGAAAAAATATTTTTTTTTGACTTCGAACTGTTTCATAATCAAGCCATCATTTAGAATTGTAACATGCTGAGTTATGGATATTATTTAATTTTATAACCTGCCGGCCAGGTGGCCGAGCGGTTAGCGTGCCTGACTGCGAAGCCATAGGCTGCGGGTTCGAATCCCGCTCTGGGCATGGATGTTTCTCTCTCTCTCTTTGTGCTGTCCTCTGTTGTGTGTATGATGTGTGAATGTGGCCCACCCTATAAACGGGTTTGTGGCAACGAGCAATGTTGCTCGCCTCCGTGACTTTGGTTCCCAGGTGCCCACTGGGTAACGCGAAATGAGCAACAATTCTGGCATAGTAAAGGCAAAGATTCAAATTCAGTGCCTGCCATTAGGAAAAAAAAATTTTATAACCTAGTGAAATATAATACAAAAAATTTATGATTAAAAATTATGTAATAAATATATAGTTTAGTTATTAATTATTTTAAGATGAAGACATTTGGAGTCCATATCAACCAGGCAACACACCAGGCATACTCACAAATAAATGTCTATATCCCAATCATTTTCTGAATTGAAAAAAAAATCCCTTCATATCAAATGGAAATTTTTTTTAAAAATTCGAAAACTGTTCTGCATTATTTTGAATAATTTTCTTTATTATAGGGTGCTTGGGGTGGTGTAACTATTTTTTCTCGAACTCACCGTAAACTAATGGATGGTCTTGAAAGGTAATAATAAGAGTTTCGCAATTTCTATTCTAATAAAGACTTTAAATATGATTTTAATAATAGTAATTAATTCAAGTAACTAAAAATAACGAGTGATTCTTAATGACTGCCCTCTGTATATATTTCTAGAATCCTTTTAAAAATGAAATCAAAGAAGAACGCACATTAGAAATTAATATTTAAGCGAGTGAAAAACATAACGATATCAAAACCATTCGAGTTATTAGTGAAAAAAGTAGAATGAAAATTTTCGAAAACAGTTTGATTGCTTGAGGAAATTTCCAGGTGTTTCCAATAATCGTCTTTAAATTTCTGTTTCTTGACGCAATCAAACTTGTTTTGATATTACAGTACAGCTTTACCCACAAATATATAACGAAAATTTTTCTTCAACTCGAAACCTCATCAAGTGCATAGAGGGAGATTGTTAACTAGAATAAGGACTGGACAATAAAGTGAAATAAAGTTTCATGGGTGTAAATTGTCTCTCTGTTGTTCTATTTGACCATATTGTGTTCTGCCATCTAATAGTGTGCATCTTAAAGTGATTATTAGAAAATTTAAATACTGCTAGGTTTTTTTTTTATTTTTAGAAAAGATAGAATGGCGAAATATTTCGTCAATTTTGACGAAATTCGTTCTTCGAAGATGTGACAATATTTATTTCGCCATTTTGATGAAATTTTTATTGGGGCATATTCAAAGAAACGGTTTCGTCTAAAACGAAGAAAGTTTCGAGGCATTTAATTTCAATTTTTGCAGTGTAAGAAGCTTCTTGACGTGTCTATACAATTTTGATTTTCTGGCGATTAAGATTTTCACAAATTCACTAAAATATTTCTTTCATCAAGTTCTTTCTTTATTTCTAAGTTGGCGATTGTTTGCCAATCACGAGGTAAGCTCCTGACCTCACTAAGAGAAGCTGAGAGCTCATCTCGTGGTAGCCAGACTATAGTCGGCTAGTGAACTTATAGTCTGAACTAATAATTCAAATATTCTGATATAGTATTTATTTACATTTTAGGGCAGATTCTATGACCATTGACTTTCATAAAATGTCAGGAGTACCATTTCAATGCACAATGTTTCTTACTCGTCATAAGGTAATTTTAGATGAATTTTATGGGGAAAAGTATCTCGTAATAACTGCCCTTAATAAATAGTTTTACAATTCCTGTCGGAAATGAAGTAAAAATAGTATACAAGTCTAGGAATGCAAATCAATGCTTAAGCTAAAAGAAACATCAAGTCCTTATAAATACTATTTGTGAAAAGAAAATAATAAATGTGATCAAAGCTAGACATATCAAAATACTGCTGTAGACGTATTGAAATAGTAGCTGTAAAGGTGGATCAGTACCGATTCACCTTTAATTTAGGATGTTGAATTTTTTAAGTCAGGATGAAGCAATAATGAAGAGATTTTGCAAAGCGTTACGATTCCCCTAACTCTGACATTAACGCTATTTGATCTTTTCAGCATATGAGCTAAACTTTTCCTCCAAATCTAAGGAATAAATAAGGAGAAAATAAGGTTAGTGTCCCGACTGACGTAAGACAAGCTATGCAAAATCTCTCAATTTTTTTCGATTATGCATACGTTTAGATACAAAAGTGTTTGAGAAATAAGCCGATTTTTTGTAAAAATTTCGCGCTTTCTTATTTTAATCCACGATTTTTTAGATTAGATCATTTGAAAACTGTTTTTAACAAAACAAAAAAAAAACTATTATTTGTAGTTTTAAATATAGAGTTTATTTTTTGAGTTAATTACTGAAGCTATGAATTCAGTTTACTTGACATTGTTTTGGAGCAAAAAAGTGGTTTTGAAAAATACACTTTAGAAATTTTCTGAGCACACGCAGTATCATGAGCTCCTTTGAGCGGCTAAACACCACTGAGCGAAAAAGAACTTTTTAAAATTTTAGACTATACAAACTTTGTAAAATTGCGTTATGTAGAAGACATTTATTCAATAAAAACAAAACTAGATAACCATATTAAGTAAAAAGTCTTAATATACATAATGTTTCACTTATTAATAATCATAATCGTAAATTTTTCTCACCTTGCCCTTGGTCTTAGTTCAAAATTTTCTGACAGATGGCGTTGCAAGTACTTTCTACCATTCTACCTTCAAATTGCGACTTGTAACTGCTTAAAATGGACATTTCAAATGTATTGAAGTTTTTTTTCTTGCATTAAAATAATTCGAAAATATAGATTTTTATTGTTTTTCTTTGAATAACAGATTTATTATCTGTATCATTATCTGTTGAGAAAAAAACTCAACTAATACAAAGAAAACAGGGAGAAAAAAATTAATAACCAGTCTCATACATTTGCAATAAGATTTGTTTTTTACAACTTAATTTTTTTTTTTACTGCAATTGCTTGTTGTTGTACGTGTTGTACTGCAATTACTTGTTGTTGTACGTGTTGTACTGCAATTACTTGTTGTTGTACTGTAATTACTTATTACTACTTTATTCTAGACTGTCCATGGTGATGGTATGGAGTCCCACTTATATATTTAGTAGCAAAAAAAGGGGCTCAATTTTAAAAACTATTCTTTTGATCGTTTATTAAATTTTTTTTGAACATAATATAATAAAAATGCATTAATTTTCAGGGTATCCTTTACAAATGCAACGCTCTTCAAGCGGAATATTTGTTTCAGCCTGATACCTATTATGATACTAGTTATGATTTGGGTGATGAGAGTATTCAATGTGGCAGAAAAGTTGATTGTTTGAAATTGTGGATCATTTGGAAAGGAAGAGGAAATTTGGGATTGGAGAGGCAAGTTGACGTAGCATTTGCTATGGCCCGGTAAGTCCGAATTTATTTTGAAATCATAAGCTTATCAGTAAGATAATTAATTTTTAATATTTATTTAATGAAAAGTATTTGCTAAAAAATGGGAAATCGTGGATCATTTGAAAAGGTAAGGGGAATATGGCATTGGAGAGGCAAGTTGACGTAGCATTCACTATGCCCCAGTAAGTCCGAATTTATTTTAGAATCATAAGCTTTTCAATATGATGATAAAAAGTGAAATTGTGTATCATTTGACAAGTTAGGGGAAATATGGTATTGGAGAGTCAAGTTGACGTAGCATTTGCTATAGCCCAGTAAGTCAATTACGAATTTATTTGCAAATAATAAGCTTTACAGTATGATGATTAATTTTTAATATTCATTTAATGAAAAGTATTTGCTAAAAAATGGGAAATCGTGGATCATTTGAAAAGGTAAGGGAAATATGGTATTGGAGAGGCAAATTGACGTAGCATTTGCAATGGCCCAGTAAGTCAGAATTTATTTTAGAATCATGAGCTTTCCAGTATGATGATAAATTTTCAATACTTGTTTACTAAAAAGTATTTGCTAAAAAAGTGAAATTGTGGAACATTTGAAAAGGTAGGGGAAATATGGGATTGGAGAGGCAAGTTGACGTAGTATTCGCTATAGCCCAGTAAGTCAATTACGAATTTATATCAGAATCATAAGCTTATAAGTATGATGATTAAATTATAATATTTTTTTAATAAAAGTATCAGCTGAAAAAGATAAGTATAACTCAACGTGACGTAGCATTCACTTTCAACGTGATTAATTCAACTTCATTCATTAATTCATAATGATTAATTCATTAACCAAGTGAAAGATTTGAAAAAATTGTATACGGGAGTTGAAGAAATTCCTCTTTTTTCCGGCTTTTTAATTTATATTCTAAATTTTTTTAATTATTTTATTTTACTACTGTAAGCTTGCAGCTTATGCGCAGTAAACAAAAACTTTTTCTTAATTTTCGTCGTTTTTCTCTTTTTTCAAAGAGAAATACGAAGAAAATTAATAAGTTTTATTAACTGCGCATAAGTTGCAAGTATATAGAACTCATATTAAATAAGCTTGGTTTATTTAATAATTGGTCTTTTTTAATAATTTTCTTCTCTTGTCATTATTTTTTATTATTTTACATATTTTCTCAATATTTTGCTTATTTTATGAGTTCTATATACTTGCAGCTTATGAGCAGTTAATAAAACTTATTAATTTTCGTCGTTTTTCTCTTTGTTTTTATTGTGCTATGTTATAGTGATCATACTTAAAGCAACTTTAGCGCTTGATATTATCTACTACTAACTTACTTTCGTTTTCTTTTTGTTTCCGTTTTTAGTTCGGTTTTGTTTTTATTGTGCTATGTATATAAATATATAAATTTATTCTGTTATTACTACACTTACAAACCTATTTGTTACAAAAATATTCCCTCATTTTTAATTGGTGCTGTTGTTTAGACTTTACATCAGCCCAATGCTTTGAATGAAAGGAATGGTCAAAAGCTGACCCCCCACAGTTTTCCCCAGATGGTCAACTCACAAAAGGGTTTAGATTAGCTTTTTACACTATTTCACCAAACAAGTGAAATTTTAACATACATTGCAAAATGACAGAAAATTTTCTGATTTTTTTTCTGGTCAACTTATGAAGGTTTTAGAATAGAATTTCATAATACTCCTAGACAAAATTGACTTATTTCAGTGGTCAACATACAAGATAGACAGGTGGTCAAGTTACAAAGGTTTTGCTTCTTTACATTCTAAAGGAAAAATTCCGTTCTTGATAACTGAGGTCAACTTATGCAGGTGTCCAACTTCGCAGGTTTTACTGTATAATATATATATATATATATATATATATATATATATATATATATATATATATATATATATATATATATATATATATATATATATATAACGTCGTTGCCGAGTGGAAGGATTAAAACAGGTCATAGGTCGGGAAGGAGGGTACAAAATTTATTTATTAATTATTAGAGAAGAGCAGTCATGAGAATGAGTAAAAGTGCCCATGAAAAGTTGCGCTCCTTGGTTATATGTTAGGGAAAATCTTGCAAAGTAAAATCCGTAAAATGTCTTAATTTAGGGAAAGAGGGAAATCTCAGCAGTTGCTATTGGTTTATGAGATAGATCGAACGTTTCCCACACAAGAGCAAAGGGAAAAATGTCCTGCTCTTAATTAAATGCATACTTGAGCCAAAAATAGATTTAAGAACAGGATGTGGCTTTTAAAAGTGTGAGAAAGTATTTCGTTTAGAATAATTAATTAGGATGAAGTTTTATAGCAAAGAAACTAACATAAAAAGATTAATTGAAGCTTTTTATGTTACATCCCCCTTCGCCAAAATTGTCTAATTAGAATCCAAAAATTTCAAAAATTATCCATTTGCAAAATCTTTCCTTTGGTAGAAGCACAATTAAAATAACTAAATTTGTAATGTTGACAATATATAAAAGTAATATATGAATTATCAAAAATACACATTTGTACTCATGGTAAAATTTTTTAACACAAAAAAAATCTGTAGTAGCTTAATCAGCAATTTTAAGATTTTCATTTTCAACAGTTTTTTTGACTTAACAATTTTTTCAGTTTCAAAAATCTTTTGTTTAAAAATCACAACACAGCATTTTCATCAAAAGAAGTATTCTTCATAAAAACACTATTTAAGTTAAATCTTCAATCATGATAAAAAAATTTATAAACATTTTTTAAAAAATGTGCAAGTTAAAATGTAAAACACAAAATGCAAAAAACAGTTTTACAGGAAAAATTTCAATCTGAAATTAGACTTGAGTATTGTTTACCTTGTTTGAAAACAAAATAAAAAAATGACACAGTGGTTGATATTGTCAAGTCCAAGATTTCAGTATTGTCTTTATTTCACTTAATTTATTATTTACCTTTAATTTTTTTTTTATTTATATCTTTCATTCTTTCTTTTTGGACATAATTTTTTTTTTTTTTCAAAAATTTTAGTTCGGACATTTTTTAAAGTAATTTTTGTGCAGAGATCTTAATTGGTAATTTAATTTGTCACAATTGTTAGGGAATTCAAATATTTTCATTTCTATTTTAAATGTGTTTTTGAAGTGAATTTGGTTACTATTACTTTTCAAATTTTTTTTGATCATTTTCCTATCTTTATGTTGTTTGTCTATGGAAATGTCTGAGCTACAACTTATTACCAACGTTGGACTAAAGCATTAATGTCTGGTTGCACTTCAATTTAAATTCTAACAACAAGTATTTTATTCATTTTTCCAAACTATTTGTAATAGTTTTAACATTTCTTGATCTAATTTTTGCCACACCGTAATAGCATTCATATATCTAAATTAAATTTCAATAATTACTGCAGTTGCATTATGAAGAGAAAAAAAAAATTTAAATGGCATTTTCATTTAAATTCTAATCACTGTAAAACAAAAATATAATTTCTACTACTCAAAAAATCATAGAAGCTGTAACACATAAAACAATATGAAAATAATTTCTCGAAACACTTTTCAATCAAATAAATCAATTAACTGAAAATAAAAATTTAAAGAAATAAAAATTTCAACAGTAAATTCTATCAATATATAAAAAGTAGTTTCACTTTGAAACATCAAATATGGGAAAAAATTTAAATCATAATCATTTAAGAAATTGATTTATGAGAAATGTAAAAAACTTTAACTCAAAGGATACCTGAAAAAGTTCGAATTAGTCCGAGATATTTTGAAAACCACAACAGAGATGGGAATGCTTTGAAATTCCGTAAACACAATTCCAAAACCAAAGACGTGAGCTGCTAGGGAAAAAATTTGTTTCTTCGTTAAGATGAATCGTAAATTAACACCAATAGTGACGGAGAAATTGAAGCTTATTTTTCTTTTGAATGTCGAATATTTAAGTAGACCATCGTGGGTGTGAGAACAATTATTCATCGACGATAAGATCCAGCTCAGCACTTAAGAGTGGCAAAATCAACGCTTTCTAAAAGGGATAGTTTCAATAAAACATTTTAATTAACAGGAATTCGATGCAGTTTTTCTTTTTAGTCCAAGGAAGGAATTGAAGCTCAGCTTTCTAGTATTCTCAGGAACGTAGACAAAATATGCAGCATAGACATGGAAAACGGATGATCGTTTAGTTCCACTGTGCGTAGGTATAATTTATAATAAACAAAAAGTTTTGAAGAGTTTATTTTTTTGATGAAGATACTGGGTGAATTAATCTTTGCCATTAGTTGAAGAAGAATTTGACTGCTTATTTACCAAATGTCCATTTGAAAAAATGATTTGAAGTTATTCCATATTTTTGATGTACCCTCTTCCGAAGTTGATTTATTTAATTTCAAATGAGATATTAAATATCTTTAATGTACTGTACCCCTTCCCGACAGTTCAATCCTGGCGACTTATAACGTCGTTGCCGAGTGGAAGGATTAAAACAGGTCATAGGTCGGGAAGGAGGGTACAAAATTTATTTATTAATTATTAGAGAAGAGCAGTCATGAGAATGAGTAAAAGTGCCCATGAAAAGTTGCGCTCCTTGGTTATATGTTAGGGAAAATCTTGCAAAGTAAAATCCGTAAAATGTCTTAATTTAGGGAAAGAGGGAAATCTCAGCAGTTGCTATTGGTTTATGAGATAGATCGAACGTTTCCCACACAAGAGCAAAGGGAAAAATGTCCTGCTCTTAATTAAATGCATACTTGAGCCAAAAATAGATTTAAGAACAGGATGTGGCTTTTAAAAGTGTGAGAAAGTATTTCGTTTAGAATAATTAATTAGGATGAAGTTTTATAGCAAAGAAACTAACATAAAAAGATTAATTGAAGCTTTTTATGTTACATATATATATATATATATATATATATATATATATATATATATATATATATATATATATATATATATATATATATATATATATATATATATATATATATATATATATATATATATATATATATATATATAGATAGATAGATAGATAGATAGATAGATATAGCCAATTTTTCATCAGGAAAAACATTAGGATTTTAGGGGCCGCGAACGTTCAGTTGATTAATGCAATTTGTCTAAAATAAGAACTCCCCTAGCCATTCGTCTGGACCTGTGGAGTGGTTTCGGCTCGAGTTGGAGAGAAAAAGGGAATCTCTTTCTTCAGTCTATTGTGTTAGTCCTTGAGTGGAGCTACCCTCCCTAAAATGCGCTATTCTTGTTTCCATAGCACCAGACGGCCTCAGACTTTGTGGCGGGAGGAGTTCTTAGCTTAGACAAACTATAAAATGTCTACTATTTAATTATTTGTTTCCCAATTTTTCGTTCAAAATTTTACTCAAATAACTAATTTTATTAAGAAATTTATGAGGAAAAAATTGGTCAAAATGTGTATCGATTTAAGATTAAATCAGTCTTTTTGAACTTAAATTTCGTTTTTTCAACAGATATTTAGATCGAAAAATTAGACAAACTGATGGTTTCATTCCCGACAAGGTAAGATTGAATCAAATTTATATGCTTTTTTTTTTTTTTTTTTTTTTTTTTTTTTTTTTGATTGAAACAAGAAATTATGGGAAGAAAATGCAGTTCTATACTTGTACTTAGAGTGATATGTATTAACTTTTGCTTTAAAAGAAAGCATTGCCGTCTTTAAAAAAAATGATTTTTCTATATTTAGAAAAGTATAATTTCAATAAAACTGAAAATATAATAAAAACATATTATTAAAGAAAAACCTAAATATATTGCGCTTGAATGTAAATTTCTTTTGAAAAAATATGTGAAGTAGATAGCTTAGACTTCTGTAAAAATAATACAAAAAAATTTAAAAATTTAATTAAAATAATTAATTTTTTAATAACATGATTTTTCATAATCACCATGTATTTTAAAATTTTTGTCAGAAATGAAATCAAAAAATATGATCATTTGAACTCACTCATAATAAATAGAACTCACTAATAATTAAGGGAAGAAAAATTTAATAAGCGTGTTTTAACAAAATCACTTGTTTGATTTCATTTTTTTCTTTTTCGTTTAAATGATATTTTTCATACCCTAAGGGCATATTTTTCAACTCCATTTGAAAATATGCATGCCAAAAATTAATATTAAGAGCGGTGATTGCGGAATATTGTTCTTACGCTACATATTTCACTATAAATTTTTTTCAGATAACAGATCTACGCACTCATTATGAAAAATTCCTCTTAAATAGATATATAAATTTGTTATAGTGTATGTTATACTATCGATGTTATTATAGATTTTTGTTATGTTATAGATTTAAAAAAAATGAAATCTTCTTTGTCGCTATAAGTTTTTATAGCTTTTTTTTCTCTTTAAGAGATATAAATATAATTTTTATTTTCCCTTCAATTCCTATTGAAACAGCTTCATCCTATATTATATTTTGAAATTTAAAAATTGCTTAAGCTTATGATAAAATAAATTTTTTTTTTTTAATTTTATAAAAATATTTTAAAAACTGAACTGAAAGAAATATAAATATAAAAAAATATTTTTAGAGGCGTCTTATTTAAAAATTAATTTATTTTATTAATTTTCTTAATTAATTTTCTTTATTTTTCTTCCAAGGAAAAGTGTTTAACTAGATGTAATCAGAAGAGCATAGATTTGATATTAAAACCTATTTGATTCAAAATACTTTATTCCATTTTTAACAAAATGTGTATAAAGTATAATTTAAAATAACCATGAACCATGGATCTATTCATAAATATCTAACTCAATATGAAATGCTTTGTTAAGTGATGTATTTTGCCATTCCGGTTTGCCATTAAAGTGGCTTGAAATTCATTAATTAACTGTTAAGTATTAATTGTTTAATTGCTGAAAGCATTAGTTGTTTAAAATCGGGAGGAAGAGCACATTTTGCGGGCAATTAAATTGTAAAACATCACGATTAAATGGGATGATTCTGTGTATTGCGTTGCTATCTAATGGAAATGTAGGAAGCTACTGAAATACCTATCTGGAAACAGTACTAAGGAAAAGTTAAATGTTTTAAAAATTTTAATGCATAAAACCGTTTTAATGTATTAATGTATCTCTCTTCATGTTTGTTGCATTATTAAAATTAATTGAAAAAATTATACCATTCTAAAAAAAAATATTTTTATCACTATATTATCTCAAGCCTTTCAAGTATTGTTCATAAATTCTATTCAATGTTGTTTTTCTAGTTCGAAGATAGAAATATATGCTTTTGGTATGTGCCTCCAAGCTTAAGGGATAAAGAAAATGAGCCAGATTTTTGGGATAAACTTTCAAAGGTACGTAAAAAAAGGTACTTTGTATATTTACTTGAGCATACATTTCACAATTGGTACCATTAAATGTCCAGCAAACAATTCTCGAAAATTTTTAATCATTCTTGAAAGTTGATATGAAATAACTACTCGCTTTGCAGATTTCGTTTTGTGTCTTGTTCTGTTTTTTCCTTACATTTAATTTTCTGTTTTCTTTTACGTGATATTTATTACTAGATATGTTTTTTTTTTTTGAGTGCTCCTCACACTACTGTATTGATATATTTTGCTTTCGCTATATTGATACAGTATTAGAAAGCACTTCTTTTTGCGGATATAATCGTGCGAGCTGATGAAGAGATTGTATTTCCCCCCCCCGGATTTTTATTGATATTTTTTAAAAACAAATATTGTAATGTTATTTCATTTTTAATTTTTCTTCTTATATTTTCATTATTCTGCAATATAGTTTTGCAGTGATTGCATATTATTACCTAAAAATTCGAGATTAAAAGTGATTCAGGTGTTGCTTCTTGTGTACATTTTGATGTTTGTAGTAATCGACTAATATAAATCTTTTCTTCCAGATCGCCCCCATTATCAAAAGCCGAGCAAAAAAAGAAGGTACAATGATAATAAGCTACCAACCATTATGTTCTAAAAATTGGGTGAATTTCTTAAGAGTGGTGGTACAGGCTATCCCCACATTAACTGAAAAATAAATGGATAGAATTATCACTCTCATTCAGAAATATGGAGAAGATTTGTAACAATTAACTTAAAACCTCATTACATCAAACAGGATGAGTTGTATCGTTTATATCATGTTTTAGCACTTTAAGGAACTTGCATTGTACAGCACCATCCGAATCATGTATGCTTGGATGTTCTCTAAAGACCACCTTTAATTAATTTTTTTAAAACCTTTTTTAAAATGAAGTAAAAATTAAGTTTGCACATTAGGTTTCACCATTAGATATTTAAGCAGGGAAAAAATGCTATCAAATTCTAATAAATCTTTTTCTGAGGATGACTTCACTAGAATCAGTAAAGTTTGTTTGATTGCCGAAGAAATTTCGGAGATGTTAATCAATTTTCAACTTTTTTCTTTAATGTTTTTATTTGCAACCTTTCTTAGATTATTCTTATTTCTTAGATACGCTAAATTTCGATATCTTTTTTTAATTTTTCCTCTCATTATTGTTAAATTGCTATCCATAATGTGTACTTTTCTAGCTTCATTTCTTCAATTCTGATGAAATTTTTCTTTTTCTTTACTCAGAAGCTTCATTTCTCACTTCTTTGCTTCATTTCTCAATTCTGATTCTTTTAAATATAGGTATAAAGGGTGAACTATACGAAGCACCCTGTATTAAAGAATATGGAATCAATGAACTCTTTCTTAAAGTAATTTAAAAGTTTAAATGTTGCCATAGCTAAAAAATTAATAAATTAATCTTTTAAAATTGTTAGCGTCCTTTTTTGAAAAGGGTAATGAAGGACATTAAATAATTTAAATTGTTAAGTTTAGCAGATCGTACATTATCTTATATAGCTAACTGTTTCCACTTATTGAGAATTTGACACTATACGTATGTTAATGTTGTAATTTATATATTAAAATATGTTTATAACATTAGCAAGTATTGTTATTATATATGTTTTTAATAAAGAAGGACATTAAATAATTCAAATTGTAAGATTTAGGAGGACGTACATTATCTCACATAATTAACTGTTTCCACTTTTTGAGAATTTGACACTATACGTAGTGTTGGGATATATATCTTAAAATATGTTTATTACATTTACAAATATTTTTATTATGTATGTTTTTAACTGTGTATAGACATAGTCATATATTTATGTTTATTTTTATTGCAGTATCCGAAAATGATTATTATGTAGTTTTATGATATTATCCATGTTACGTCTTTAATTGCTTTATATTTTGTTGAGAATTTATGCTTTTTATATTTCGTATAATAAAAGTCAAATAAAAGCACTTTGTTCTTTCTTTTTACTTTCATTTTGAACGAAAGTATTTATGAGCTGATTTTATGTGAAAATTAAATAAACTGGCAATAACATTACCAAGCGTGGTTTGTAAGGGATTTTTCTTAATAATATATATATTTATTCTTAAAAAAAAAGCGACTCTATCTACCGAATAATGATGTTATCATATTTATTCGTTGTTTATTTTCTTTTAAAGTGTTAAGGCACTTTGTTTTCGATTTAAGTATGCTGGGTGTTCTCTAATCATTGCTTTTAATATATATTTTTAGAGAACTTCTTAAATGCACAGTGAAAAAAAGTATTTCCTTCTTAAGGGAGTGGATTATTCCATTCTTTTGCTGATTGGGTAAGGTAGGAATAATTTTAATTTTTCTTGGGACAACCGCACTAAAATTTATCTTAAGATTTCTTACGAAAGCGCTTTTTTATCATTTTTATTTTAAAATTTTACTTTTATTCAGACGTTAACAGACGGTTTGTGGACATTTCATAAAAGTTACGAAGTAGAAAAATTATGTGAAATTTTTCTTAAAATATTCTATCATGCAAGAACATGTTATGAGATATATTTTTCATAGACATGCAGTTTAGTTTTCTCTTTGTTGACTTGTATGAAACGAAAAATGTAGGTGCAATTTGGCATGAGTTATGAAGAGGCTTTTCTTTAATCACCATCTTTGATTTTAGGAACATGAACTTTTTCTCGATGCTTTCTTCATGAATCGTATGAATTTCTTTATGAATCATATGAATTTTTTTATGAATGATATGAATTTCTTCATGAATTATATGAATTTCTTCATGAATTATATGAATTTCTTCATGAATTATATGAATTTCTTTATGAATGATATGAATTTCTTTATGAATGATATGAATTTCTTTAGAATTGCATTTCGTATGAATTTCTTTATGAATCATTTGCAGTTGTTGATATTATATCATTTCACAACACAATGCCTTTCAAAAAAGTTATTTGCTTTATTAGATAACCCTAATAAATTTTTAGAACTTCTATTCTCTAATGTTTAAAGCGATAAAATTCTGTTCGTAATTTTACGAACGCAATTTAATACTGCACGATTGTCTGTGATGAGGTTTTTTTTTAAATACGAAATTGTTCTTACTGTTGTTTATACAGAGGAAACAGACAGGGATAAAGCTAAAAAATTTTTTTTATATGAATTACTCAAAGCAAACCTTTTTTTTTTCTAAAAAAAGAAATCTCAAAAACACATAATTCTGCAATACTAAACTACTTTTCCAAAAATACTATAAAAAAAAATTATTGTATCGGCATAATTTTGTCAGAAAAAAATCTTTTGAAATTCCAAAACTCCCCCTATTTTGATTGCGCAACGGCTTTTAATTTTGCATGCTTCAAAAATATTGGTAAACTTTAAGTGAAGGCATTACCTGATTGAAAACGTTATGCGCTTCAAAAATAAACAAATAAGAAATAACAGTCGACATGTTTCAAGCACTTCAAAAATAAGTGCTCATTTTCAACGTGATTCATTCATCTCAGACGTGAAAGCAGAGAAAATGAAGATGAATCAAACGCTTGATACGCGTCCATCGTTATTTCATATTTGTTTATTTTTGAACGAATGAAGTTTCCAATCAAGTAATATCCTACAGCTTTAGTTTCTTGGGATTATTTATTGAATTAACTGAGGGTGCCTAAAAACATATTTATCGTTCCACTTCTCTTTCTTCGACTCTTTTGTTGGTTGAGTTCAATTGCGAAGGAAGATGCATTCTTTATTAAATTAGTAGGATAAAACTGATGGCAAGGATATGCTCTTGAAACCTATGAAAATTAATAAATTAAAACTCATTAATTTAATTATTATAACTTAATTAATAGATTGAAACTTATATTTCGTTTCTAAACGCTCATGATTTTTTTTCACTAGTTAGAAGTTATCCTTTTGTGATTATGATGTGCTAAATTGAATTCACTCCTAATCAGAAACTGAAAGCAATTTTACTTTTCATTTATTTTATTTATTTATTTATTTTTTTAAAAATTTTATGCTAATGTGTTTTCCCGTGTATCTCGCTAAAAAATAAATATTAATGAAATAAAATTGTAAAAAAAATTTCCACTTGTCTTAAGTTTTATGCCAACTAATGTCCAGCCACGTGTATCTCACTTTATTAATAAAGGGTGTCCCAAAATTAAATAGAAAACACAGTTTTCAGTCTTTAGATTGTAATTTTTTCCTTGAATCATAAAGTACATGGGTTAGGGTTATTTATGAAATAACATACTGCACAAATGACCTCTATGGCTTTGTTGGCACATACGAAACTTTTCATGACCTTTCTGCATAATTGCGGCTGAATTTCGTTGATGCAGCGTTTAATTTTCTCTTGTGGTGGTTGTGGGTTTGTTGATGTAGACCTTTGACTTCAAATAACCCCATAAGAAGAAATCTAATGGTGGTAAATCCCGCGATCTAGGGGACAAATTCTGATCACCGAAACGAGGGAGCACACGACCAGAAAATGTCTCATGCAGTAATTGAATTGTTTCATTGGCTGTATGGCACGTGACACCGTCTTGTTGAAACCACATATTGACCACATCAATAGCATCTAATTTAGACAGAATGAACTGTGATATCATGATAACTGTGATTTCAAAAAAAGTATGGTCCAATGATCCCCCCAGCCCAAAACAGTGACTCGTTGAGGGTGCATTTGTTGTTCGACAATCCCATGTGGGTTCTCATGGGGATTAACAAAGCAATGTAGTTCATCGCTTAGGATGATTTTGGTCGAAAAATCAGCATCCACTTGTTTGATGTTTAATAATCCATTCCACGAATTCTCTTTCCTGTACATGATCATTAGACTTCGGTTGTTGTGTTAATTGAATTTTGTAAGCATGGCCACACAGATCTTTTGTGAGTATACGCTGTAGAGAGCTTCTTGAAATTTGCAATTCTTGTCTACGACGCCGAATTGATGTTCATGTGTTTTCCCCAACACTCTCACGCACTGCTTCGACATTGACATTTAAAAGGCATTGTTTTTGGATGACAGGTGTGTTTAGCGTCTCCAACTGATCCAGTCTCCCTGAATTTTTCAATGAATCTTTTCACAGTTGAAGAGTTTAAAGCGCTATTTTGACCATATTTTGATAAAAATTTTCGAACTGTGGCCTCCTATTATTATGATTTTTGAAATATTGTTCAATAATAAAGCACTTTGTTGTATCTTATAACGCTCCATTTTTATTAACCTTAAACTCTCAGCTATAAATTAGTCTTTTTTCAGTGTTGCCAACAATTTACCGCAAAAATGGAGGCAAATTAAAATCTTGTGTTAATTTTGGTGCACCTTTTATAATCAATAATATAATAAAATTACAGCATAAACATTAATAAAATTAAATTAAATAGATTTTAACACGTCTCAAGTTTCACGCTAACTAATGTGTTGTCCCGTATATCTCGCTAACAAAAATAAATAATAAAAAAAAATTTTAAAAAATGTAGCATATTAATTAGCATGAAACTTAAAAATACAAAAGTGATTTTAATTCGAAATAACGAAAGAAAAATAAAGTATGTACTGGAACTATCTATTTATCTTTTGTGCTCATACCGTGATTAATTTTGTCCCACAGATCGCAAGTCACGATTCCCACTAAATCACTGAAGTCAAGCATCATTGACTACGGTTAGTGAGCGAGTGAGTGACAACAATGATCAGCTTGAGAAGAGACTGAGGATGGGCAGTATCGTTAAACTGTTCTACAGTATAAAGTGCTCTTCTTCGCGGGTAGGTCGTCGGGCTACCAAAGCAAGAAGTCTAGTTTCTTCGCTGGGGCCAGTAGGTCCTTCTGTATGACGAAAAAAGCACCGAAGGGTTTTGAGTCGATGCATGGTTCATACATCGTAGCGTCTCTATTTTTCGCCATCTTTAAAGTGACTGTCCTGATATCTATTTCAATTACACATCGATGTTAAAATAAGAAATATTTATTTTTTAATTAATTTATCATAAGCAAATATTTTCCTTGTTTAATAAGTAAACCTTTTTCAAAACCATATAAGTGTGTAAAGAGGTCATTAGCTGTTTACATGAGTCTTATTTAAGCGGTGAAGCCTAATATAAAGAGTTTCTGAAGGCTTTCTTCTCAAGAGTTATAATTATGATATTTATTTAAATCACAAATTTGCTGTTCTATGTGTTAACAAAGATGCTAAATATTTATTGAAAGCATCATTTTGGAATGTTCTTTGCTTGTTTAGGCTTAATGCATTTGAATAAAATCTCATGCGCTTTAAAATCGCGCATTTGGTATTTTTTTTTGTCATCATATTAATCGCTAAAAAAGTGTTTATAAAATGAGTTTTTTTTTGTAATTTTTTTTTTACAAGATTAAAAAAAATTATATTGTTTAGCACATCCATTATAGTTAAAAATAATTTTTATGGCATACATTTAAATTTTAGATTAAAATTTTATATCTTTATATGGTCCCCAAAGACAGAAAATGTTCATTCAATAGTGTAATAAAATAGTCCCTTGCAAAAAATCAAGATCAAGAAATCTTGATCAAGAGAAAAATCTTGATCAAGAAAAAGGTTTATTGCACGTACTTTGATATTTAATTATTTTTTATTCTCTATGTCAGAGCAGTTTAAATAATCACCAAATACTAATTACTAGCATTAAAATTATACGCAGTTTTAATATCGATTCTGTGGAAATAAGTGGGCTACTGACTATTGCAAGGCTATTGTATTTTTGTACCGGAGAAATTTACTTGATAATAGTAAATTTTGGCTATGAGTTGGCCGCGAGAAATAGCATCAAGGCTGTTAAATGTAGTTAATCTATACCCTTTCCGCACCAGGCTCGCACCGACCGCAATGCTGACGCAAAATATCCTCAGTGGTAGAGGATCATGGGTTAGAGTTCTCTTGCCGTCAGACTAGCTGTGGGGCGTTTCCGTGGTTTTCTACTCCATATAACGCAAATGCTGGCTAGTTTCATCGAAAAGTTTTCCACGAAAGCTAGTTTGATCCAGGAGCTCCCTTGTTTTGTGTTGGACTCAAAATTACTACGTTACGGAGTTGAATATTAGTAGGCGTTAACCCAAAATTGGGTCGGCTGTTCAACGGTGGTTATAAAATAAATTAAAATAAGTTATGTTTAGACTAAAGTCAAAGCAAAAACAATTCTGCTACATTTAACTTACCCATATTGAGGCAACCAACTTGTAATTTTCACTGATTCATAAGTATCCCTAAGAATGTCACTTACCTGGTTTTTCCACTAAGCTCTTCTATAGTGCCAGTATTCGCGTTTCAGATTTGTGCATGATTTCGTACTGTTGTTCAGTACTGATTGTTTTTTTTTTATTTTTTATTATTCACCTCGTACAAAGAACGGGTATTCAGCATAATTTAAAAGGTACAATTTTCATAAGTAGTAAAATTTTCTTAATTCAGGAAAAGAAATTTTGAGTGCTAAATGAACCCAAGGATATAAGGTGAAAAAATATATGGTTTCAAATGATTTTTCATGGTTATTTAAATGGCTTTTTAATGGTTTTAAATGTCTTTAAATGGTTTTTCTACATAACATATATGTCAGTCAGGCATATGCATTGAATGTATGTTCAAATACAAAAATATAAAATCGTAAGATATTATATCAACAAAAAAAACTGTATTTTAGAAAAATTAAGAGGTAATTCCAGGTCCAGCAGTCTGAAAAATACCAAATAATGATTGAAGAATGACTTTCCACAGACAAAAAATTCCTCTTTGACCCTATTTCATAATTGTGTAAAATACTCTAAATACAATGTCATAAGAGAACTTAATAAAAATATAAGTTTTCTCATACTTAATTACTGCAGCCCGAGGATTTCTGTTTCTCTACACTTATTTAAATTTCTTAAACTGCATAGTTGAATTTTATGAATGTATGGATTAACCAATATAGACTATTCCGGAGAGAAATGTAAACCATTTAGTAATGTCATATGTTTAGTTGATGAAGTAAAAGCTTTTTACAAGCTTAGCAGATCGAAGAATTTAGTAATTTACATTTTTTAATTACCATCTAATATATCTATTAAACATTTTTTATTCTCACAAAACGCAAAATTTTTTATTTTAGATTTTGCTTCAACTTTAAACTTTATTTGTGTCAATATGATCGCAAAAGTGGAGTACATGCAAAGCACACGCATGAAAACTAAATTAATTTTTCATTTTCTTTAGTTCTTATTTTTCTTCATTTTACAATAAATAAATTGATTAAAATAAAGTACTATTTCTATTATAATTAATTGAAACACCAATTTTTTTTTATTTCAGTATGGTCATCATATTTTTTGAAGTATCAAAAATTTCATTTAAAAATGTTATTTCACAATATTTAAAACATCATAAAAATGAATTAATTTTATAATCAAAAGTTGCTTTTTAGAACATTTAATTAAATTTGATTGCATAGAATCTGTTATTTTAATAACAACATTTAAAACTTCAGATTTTTTACTGTGCTTTTTGTTATTAATGAAAGTAATAAAACACAATTTTGCTTTTTATCTTCAGTAATCAAATGAATTTTTGTAAGGAATCTGTTACAGGGACTATCTCCACAGCATTATAGTCTCTCCACACTACATCTTGATCTTAATTTTTTCTCCATCGTTTCGCGAGCATGCGTAGTCAATTCGTATAAGAGAAAAAGGGTGTATTTTTACGTTATGTGCCGCCAAGTTGCTATTCACACATTGGTGGATTTTATAGATGGTCATTGACACGCCAAGTGACCATAATCTTACACTAACCCCTATGCCATGCCCAGCCACTCCTTTTATGCGATTGGAAGGGAGGGGGTGTCAAACAGTAGTCGGAGGATTAAAAGCAAAAGGTACTATAATTTAAAAATTTTCATTTGATATCAAAACGTTCGATTTAACAGCCTTAATTAAACAATTAAAATTATTAGGGAAAAATACTAAAACACATACGCAAATTTTTTTTCTTCAAAATTATAAAATATTTAATTGTGCTATGTTCAGCCGTAGATGAATAATTTAACATTAACTTGTTCGAAGAAATCTTTTGTTATTTGTTGCTTTGTAACGCATGCGCTGTGAAACTCTTGCTAATTGGGATGTTTTGTCTGCTTGTCTATTGGATTAGCGATTTCGTATAGAGTGTTTACCTTAGAATTCAATCGTCGAAATCTTCAAGGTTTTATTTTATTGTATTTTTATTACTTTAGCTTTTACGCGAGCTGCAGGGAGCATAGTTCCGTTTCCCAGCTATTTTAGAAGTTCAAGTATGTTCTAGGTCTGTTTTTATTTTAAAGTTTTTAATAAATAGTTTATTTTGGCAATTTAGTTTTATTTCATTATTCGATGGCTTATGCTATTTTGCTTAAATATTTTTCAAAGCTACAACCTCTTAACAAAATTTCTGTGCATGTCCTTATTTGATAGTCTTGCCGAAAGCTACAAGCAATTTTTAAAGTACTAAATTCAGAAAATTTGAGCGCATATATTGTAAGATTTCTAAAATTTCATTATAAGTTAGTAATTATTCAAAAAAATATGAGTGAAAGAAAATATTTTTGGCATTAAAAATATTTCTTTTTCGAACAAGGATTTATTTTTTAAAGTCACAAGTGTTTTCTTTTTACTAGCGCCATCTATGATTACTAAATGTTATTATTTTTTATGAGAGTTAAAGTGGCTCAGTTATGTCTAAAAACTAATTATATATTTAGCTATTCAGTGTATGCAAAAATAAAAACTTCTGAACTTTATACATAACTTCGATAAACGTTATAATAACTCCGTATTTACCAATTTAAAACACAATAAATATCATAAATACTAAAATGCTTCGTGTACTTAACTATTTATTAGCATTAATCTATTAACAGTAAATTCATTTATTAGCAGGAGATCTAAAAAATATCGACAATATCTTTAATTTAACATTCTTCGGCTTCTTTAATATAAATAAAATTATGAACAATATTATTAAAGAAGGTTTTTCGTGGATCATCGCTAATAATAGACCGATTTTAGAATTTATTAAAGATAATAAAATTAATTCTATTGCGACTTTTGATTTCCAGGATCATTTCAATAGAATTCCCCTTTCTAAACTAAAAGATGTCCTTTTGAATTATTACTATGATTTTAAAAATATCCTTAATATATTTTGATTATTGGAAAATTCTATTTAATTTTTGTCTTTTTAATAGTTATCTTTACAATGGAAAAAATAATTTTCTTCAAATTGATGGAATATCACAAGGATCTAATTTTTCATCTTTCTTAGTTAACTTATTTTTACATTATTCTAAAAATTTTATACTTCTAATATTAAATTTGTTTTTAGATTTATTAATGATTTAATTACCTTTAGTTTTCAAGAACATACTATTTTATTAAATAATATTTACCCCGAGGAATTAATCTTGCTTCGTAATCATGATGATAATATTAATTTTAATTTTTCGGATATTATAAAAGAAGAAAATATCTGCTTTGTTGATTTATACGATAAAAGAAATGATTTTAATTTTAATATAAATAAACTAATTACTTGTACTCAGGAAATATTTCTAAAAACATATATTTAAATACCATTTTTAATCAAATGAGTAGAATTAAAAGAATATGTAGTAATGTTCAGTTATCCAAAAAACAAATAGACTAACTATATCAAAATTTGATAAAAAAATAATGGTTAACAACAACTAAAGTAATTAAATTCTATATCAAATCCTTTAGTTAATTGTATGTTATTGTAAATAAATTTACGAAAAATCTTTGTTAATTTATATAATTATTACCACGTGCAAATCCGTGACTAAAATTAAGTGCAAAACAGGCAATTCATCTTTCTTTCTCTATCTCTTTTCTATTTTTTTTTTTTTTAAATAAGAGTTAATTTTCTAAAATTATTAACTGTCAACTTATTTAAATTATCCAGTATAATATGACCTTGCACGCATTTATTTTCGGGCCCATCCTTGGTAACTAACAAATCAAACGCACTTCAGTACTGCAGTAGGAACGCACTATAAAACAAAAATCCTTATTTACGTTTTTTACCTCAATTTGAGCTTCTGTTTTCATATTTTGTAATCTAGCAATCTTTAAACGAAAATATTTTATATCATCCTTCAAAAATCTCCCGTTCATGTAAGTTCATCAGACTTTATTACTCGCTTTATAGATTTCGTTTTTTGTTTTGTTCTGTTTTTCCTTTACATTTTATTTTCTGTTTTTGCGAGATATTTTCACTTAATATGTTCTATTTTATTTGCTGTAAATTTTTCGTAAATTTTTTTTTGCTTCTCACACTATTATATTGATATATTTTGCATTGGCTATATTGATACAATATTAGAAAGCACTCCTTTTTGCAGTTATAATCGTGAAAGCTGAGGAAAAGATTATATCTTTTATTTTCCGGATTTTTATTAATTTTTTTCCTTTTTCTCTTTTTCCATTGCTCTGTAATTTTTTCCATGCTCCCCTACATTTATATATATATATATATATATTGTGTTGATAATGTTTTTAAATTTAATCTTGTACATTTCGACACAAAATACGTTCTTTTAAAAACGCTATTTAAAAAAAAAAAAAAAAAAAAAAAGTTGTTCGCCATTTTTTTTAGCAGAAAATAAGAAGCAAAATTTTCTTAAGGAAAAGGCTAAATAACTTGAAAAAACGACCCAGAACATTAATAAACATTAATAAACTTGCAACCGATAACTCGATCGCATTGATTTCGTGATCGCATATTATTTCAGATGTGTGTATTACGGTGAAATACATTTTTTCCCCGTCTTCAATTTATTACAAATTAAAGTGAAGTCAACATAGCTTTCTTAATTCCAATGAATAAATGTTTGTAGAATGTGCAGAACTGTAATAAATAGAGAATATTCTTCTTTATAGAATAGTATATATTTCTGTATCTATATAATTCGAAGAACAACAGTAAAGAATCATCCGAATTACTTGAAATAGTATCATTTGTGTTGATTATTAATAAATTTTTATCGTTTTCTAGGCAAGCATTTTTTTAATTTTGATTGAATAATTTCAATTAGAGTTCAGTTGCATATTGAAATTCATATCGAGATGTTACAATTATAAAATTTTGTTGTCATCTAAAAGTAATGAAGGGCTATTATATGTATATATTATTTGAGAATAAAACTTTCAAACGAAGAACATTTCATTTGGAATTCTCTAGATTTTTAAAGCAAGTAAGTATTATGGTTTTTATAATAAAAAGTTTGCTTGTAAATAATTTTTTTTTCTTTCTAATTTTGTGATAGTTTTCTGCAGAATAGTTTTTTAAGTCTGATTAAGAACTTAGACTGACAAAAAAGAAACAATATAAAAAAATTTTTATTTGAAAATGAGAAATTTTTATAATGGTTTTTTTTATTGCAAGCATTCTTTGTTCTACATTTTTTAGTTTATAATTTTTCGATAACAATCTTTGTATGAAACAAACGGTACAAAATTAAATAAATAATACAAAATTAAATGGTATAAAATTATGTGCTTCTGTATACATTTTGCATATTTTAATGTTTGTAATAATATGATTCAGAAAAATGTAAAGTTTAAATAGACATTTCATATTAGATCATTAAATATTGTAGAACCATTTCTCCGGCAGTAGGTTTTAACTCTAATAAGAAGATATTTTACAAATATTTTCTGATGTGTTTTGAATGTTCCTTCCTTGATTCCATTTTGCTTCCACTTGCATAAGAAAGAATATCAAACATTTTTCTTTTTTTAATTTAATAAACCACAATAAAGAAAGAATTCTACACTGAAGAAATATTCAGTGTAACTGATGATCCTCTTGTTCAGCTAGCAGATACATTGTCTCAAATCAGAACGCTTCCTATAAGTCGTTGCGTTTGCGAATTATATTTTTACTAAAATATAAAATCCAAAAAAGAGGTAGTTTTTTTTATTCATATTCAAAAAGTAATCAAATTATTTATTTAATTTGAAAATTAAATAAATTTCCTGATGAATATAGTTTCTCTTAGATCTAAATAACTGCAAATAAGTGAAAAAAATTAAAAATTATTGTTTTTAAGTGAATCGTGTTAGGAACGCAGAAAAAGACACAATTGTTTCATGTTGTATTTCATAACCATAAATTATTAAAATGCTGAAATATAATACCTTTCTCCTATCTTCACTTAAATTAGTACAAGTAATGAAAAAGGTTGAAAAAATATGTTTAATGAAAATCGCGCTTCAAAAGGTTAAAGAGATTTAAGATAGTTAAACTTGTTTCGTACTACTTTTTTTTCTTCAAAAAATTTTGAATTTCTTGCAGTTTGTTTATAAATCATAACTGTCTGAATAGATGGTTAAAAATGTACTCAATTATATTCCTTATTTTACGGAAACCTATGAAAAATGTGTAGTTTAATATTTAAACTGATTGATAAATATTACTTGATTGCTAAATTTAAATAGATAAATGATACATCGAATTCATTTTCATACAAACCGCTAAAAATTTTATGAAAATTTGCTGAGTAAAAATTCAAAACAAGTTTTAATTTTAAACAAGCTTAATAGAAAAAATGAGTAAAAAATTAATCAAGAAATTAGTCTTTATCATCTAGAAATTAGTCATACATGAAAAACATCTTTTAATAAAGTCCCCATAAATTTGATAACTACCTGGATTTGGTTGGGAAGTGAGTCCATTTGATCGCTCAAATCCAGGTCCTGATTATCTCCCAGGCCCATTAGGCATAGGCCTAGGGCCCACAGTTTCTGAGGGGCCCCAAAAATTAGTAAAAGGTCCTCAATGTTGCTATTTTTTTTAAATACTGAAAGGAACAGTTCTGAAAAAGTGCTTTTTCTTTATATTATGATACAACCATACTCACGTAAACATTGCACTAATCAAATTGGAAAGTAAGGTGGTCTATCTTTATGTTATTTTAACTAATGAGTAATTACAGCTTAATGACACAGTCCAAGATAGCTTTTGTTTGTGGACTTCAAATGTTTTTAGCTATTTTTATTTGAACATATCATGGTTTCTTTTTTATATTCTGGTATTGTATATGTTTAGTAATAATTAAGATCAAATTTTAAAGCAAAGTTGAATCGGATTATACTACAATACAGGATTTTGAAATTCTCATGAAATTACTTGCTGAAAAAAATGTAATAAAAAGCCTTTTTAAGAAGCCTATTGCATTGAATACTATTAAATGTTTTGAGTATAACTTTTTCATTGATTATAAATTTTAATTTTTCTTAAAACGTGTTATTTCTAAATAAATTATTTTTTATTGTGTTTTTAGTTTTCTATGAGTAGATATAATTTTGGCTCTTTTGGATATTTTTTGTGTGTTGAAATGTAATTTTTAATAAAAAATTATAAGTAATAACCTTAATATTTTAGCATACATGCTGAACTTATCGTTAAAACTAATAAAAGCTGGGCTAACTTAGTGTTGGTTTAAGTACTAAATAAAATATAATTACAGTTTACAATAAAAAATAATTCTGCTAATCGGTGACTTTTAGCAAAAATCACTGACATCAATTGTTTGTGGTTATCTAACTATTTTTATTTTGACATATCATTATTTTGTTTTCTACTTTGCTTTAATATATACATGCGTAAACTTTATCTTAGGAAAATGATCTTCGATGGTCTGCTTTCAAAATTTTTTGGAATGTTTCTCTTGAATCATGCAGTTCAGTAGATTTTTTTTTTATTGTTAGGACTACTCTTTAGCTATTTAATTTCAAATTAGTTTGTAAGAGGCCTGGAAAATTTGGTGGGCCCTGACCCTGAATTTGTCTTGATAGGTCCCTGCTCAAATCCACCAAATTGCGAATATACTAATTTTGCCGTTTTAACCAGACATAAAACCAGTCACATATTCTTCCAGCTCGATGAATTTTGCTGTTGTCGTCTCGAAAAATAGGGACATTGACAGCATATAGATCGACAGTTCTTCGTGAAGATGTTGTTGAAAGGAAACACCTCATCATCCAGAATGTTCAAATAAACATGTTGGTTCATCTTAGTGACTACCTCAGTGAGGGGATCCAATCCATGATAAGAACCCCCCCCCCCCAGATATGACAGACCCACCTCCGTCTTGAACCTGACCTTGCACACAGTCAGGATGATGCATTATCTGGTCTTCTGTCCACTCGCCGACGTGCGCCATTTGAATAAAGGGAATTGAAAATTTTTAATGTTTACAATTAGAATGTCAAAGAATGATTAAGATTTTCAGCTATTGTAAAAACTTAATGGCTTATGTTATTTTTAAATAAAATTTTTTCGTTTGTGGGAAACATTTAATATGAATTATCATATCATAAAATTCTCTATGGGAAAAAAAGAAGATTAGCATCATATTTTTTTAATATATAATGATTATAATGGTAAAATGAACAAAAGCAATAAAATAGAAGCAATTACAATGCTTTATTTTAACTTTGAAAATAATGAAATTTTTAGAGTAGAAATAAAATAATTTTTTAGAAACAGTTGTGCCTGTATAAAATAAACTCGACACATTTTTACATTCGAAAATTTTTCAGTCAACACAAGGCTTATTTAAAGAATTGAATCGAAACTAGGTTGGTGTTTTTATCCTGTTAGGGTAAAATTTAACTAGTCGGAGTCAGAGTCACATAAGTTTTCGTGCCTCCCGTATCGAATTAAACTTCGTTGATATTCTCTTCGATGTCTGCATCGACTACGACTCATCGATTCCGAATCCGACATCACAGCTCTGGTGCTCACATCGGAATCATCATCCTGATTTATGAAGCTTTCAGAAACAGCTCTTTCATTCTGACTTTCAGGGTCGGAATCCTCCAGTGTAATTTCCACTGGAGAAGTCTCCAAAAAGTCAGTCGAAATCTCACTGCGTCCTGCTGCAGATGGGGAAATATCCATAAGGCATGATCCGCTATAGTAGTCACCGATGGAGTAGTCATCATCTTCAAGCTCAATAACAGAAGCAATGTCGTGTTCTAACGGAGGGTGGATTTGTGCATTTATTGAACTTGGATAATCATTGTATTCTCCAATGGATGGAAGAAGATCCGAAAAGCATCTGTTACATAAGTCAACGAGGGCATTTTCTTCAGGAAAATAACCAAAAGCAGCTGCATTTTCTAATTCAGGGTGGGCATCTGTTTCCATCTCATAGTCGTTGTATCCTGATATAGAAGGCACCAGATCAGGAAAGAGTCTCATATAAAAATCGTCAAGGGTTTCGACTTCAGGCGAAAGACCAGATGAATTTTCTAATGGAGGCTGAATTTCAATATCGGTTGGCAGGGGAAGGTCTAGCCTCATTTGTTTTCTAGGCGGCTGGTCATCCTCCGAAGAATCACTTACATAATACACAGGAACAGCAGATGAGCCAGGTTGTGGATCATCCGTAGTGGTGGTAGAGATCACGACAGTTGGGGTAGGCTGCAGTTCGCTTATGTTAGTTGACGTCCCCTTTATTCCATCAGTGAGGGTGGTTTTGATGCTGTTGTACAAAAGGAAATTATAATTAAATAAGAACATGCATTCAAAGAAATTACGTTTTTGAGGGTCATTTTTATAAAAACAGTCATTTTTAAGTGTACTTGCTTCAGAATACACAGTACCGGTCAAAAGTTTAGAATGTTTAAATGTCACTTGTATTTTTTTCAAAACTTTCAAAAATAATTATATATTTCTAGCTTAAACATGTAATTTATCAAACATGAACATCAACACGAAATGAACGAAAGTGCATGTAAATACTTAATCTAAAAAACATGTAATTTATTTAAACATTTCCATTAATTCTCAGTTTATAAGCAATTTACTTTTCATATTCTTATGTAAGGTTCATTATAAGTTAATTTCATGTACAAAGCACATTTAAAGTATCGATATAATAACCTTCATTTGGCAGAATAACTTGGACACATTAAAAATAAAAGTTAACATTTATTTTATATAATTTACTACAGAAATAGGGGTCGATATGAGTGTCGAAACACGTTCTGTAATTATTGCACTTTATGGAGAAGGCTATAAAAGAGACAAATTGCCCATAAAAACTAATGTTTCCCAGACCACTGCTGTCAGAACTTTGCAAAAGAAGAAAGAAACTGACCAAAATAAGATCACCAACGATCAGATAGACCTAGAATAATGTCCAAACGTGAGGATAAGTTTATCAAAATCAGCGAACTCGAACAACACCAGAAATCGGTGAGAAATTGAATGTTACTAGACAGAAACCTGCGTCAGTAACTACTGTACAACATCGACTTAGTGGCAAAGGGTTATGAAGCTGCTAGAAAAACTCTTTTGAAAAAACAAAATATTATTAAACGACTGCAATGAGTTAAAAAACATGTTAAATGTTCTTTAGAACAGTGGTTTGAACAGGAAACACTTTTTTACTGACGTGTCGAAATTTGAGTTTCTTGGAAGCAAACGAAGACAGTATGTTCGTCGTTTAGTTGGTGAACATATGAAAAAATAATGTTTACTACAAACTGTTAAGCATGGTGGAGCTTCAGATACAGTTTGAGGATGTTTTATCGGTGACAAAGTTGGAGATCTTGTAAGAATAGAGGGAATTATAGATAAAAAAATATGATTACAGAATATTGTAGTGTTACGATTTTCCATGTGGACAGAGAATCGTTGGTCAAGGATTTGTTATTCAGCAAGATAAGGATCCGAAACATTAATCGAAATTGTGTAGAAACTACATTGCATCAAAAGAAAAGAAAAAAGTACTGAAATATGTGGATTTGTCCCCTTAATCCTCCAATATTAGTCCTTGAGCTATTGTGGGATGAATTAATTAGAATTGTTAGAAAAATACGCTGTACCAATCAAAACTTCTTGGGAATCTTTCCTTAGTTGCTGGAACCAGATCTCAACTAGAAAATTGCAAAAACTAATAAAAAGAATGCCAAAAATATGCACTGTTGTGACTAAAGCTAAAAGGGTATGTTTCGAAGAATCCAAGACTGGACGAAATTCATAAGTTATACATAAAATTATAGCATACCACATAAGTTATAGCATACCTTAACGCATAAGTGTCCCTATATTTGTCAAAATAAAGTTAATTTGTTGTGATTTTCAGTTATTTGTTCATTTTTGAAAATTCAAGACTGAGTCTAAACTTTTGACCGGTACTGTATATATATATATATATATATATATATATATATATATATATATATATATATATATATATATATATATATATATATATATATATGTACAGTCAAACCCCGCTATAGTGAACCCGGTTTATAGTGAACTCCCGGATATAGTGAACGAAATGTTCGGTCCCGTGCCTCGCTATGCACGTATAATGTTATTTTTTGTGGATATAGTGAACTAAAAAAGTAAGGAAGTTGGATATTTTGAACTTTTTTCTGTCTTCGACAGATTTTTTTTTCTTCATTTTTTTTATTTATTTATAATTTTGAAATGTCTACTTCAAAATAAATACTTATACTGATTTTTAAAACCATCTATAGAATGGAATGTAGCAATAAGCATCTTTTATCACACTTTTCCATCCCTAAACAAAGGCCAACTGAGGCAGATATATGGACAAATTTTTCCCTGCATCAGCTAAAGATTAATAATTTTTTCTTGTACACAAGAGGAAGAGTAATAAAAAATGAAAGCAAGTAAACACATTATTATTTTTCAGTCATTTTTTTTATTTCATTTTATGGGTCATTTATTTAAATAATGTATAATAAAAAAGAGGAGTTTGGAACCATTAGTTAAAATTGTTTGCGGTACGGATATAGTGAACACCCGGTTATAGTGAACCAAAATTTTGGTCCCTTAAAGGTTCACTATAGCGGGGTTAGACTGTATATATAGTTTTCTCACAAAAACTGTCATTTTCATGTCCCCAGTATATTTTATGCTTGTTTACGAAAATTTCGGGGTAAGTATCTTTCAGAATGCAGGTTAACAAAAGAATAAAAATATAATTATCAATTTTTATTTATTTTAGGTAATTAAAGTATATCAATATGTTATTCCCTCACTTGTCCCCGATTTAAAAAAAGAAAAAAATGTTTCTGAAATAAAGGAAAATAAGTTTATAAATTCGTCTTTTTTATTTCAGAATATTGAAATATAGAATTCAGAAAATCAATTTTAAATTTAATTTCTGATAAAAATATTACCACAGCAATATTTTAAACTTTGTCCCTAGTGTTTTGCATAATTCCTTCACAGCAATGTTCTTACCACACGCGATCTTCTTAGAATAAAAATATTTTAATAAAAACTTTAGCAGTTAACAAATGGCATCTCATAGAACAAAATAGCAGGATGTTTCCATCCTCAGCTTAAAGAAGCTTTGCTGTGGAATAAATTTAATTGAATCAAACCAAGTAAAATTTTTTACAATTGTCATTCCCTCATGTATTTTTTTAAAGTAAAATAAAATACAACTTCATTGAGAAAGGGGATAATTATATGTTGCTTTCTTGTATGAATATAATTGTATGTGATTGATTTCAGAAATCAATTAGGCCTAACTGGTATTTTTAAATTATATTAAATTTGTCATTCCCTCACAAATGTATAAAATGAGGGAATGATTCTAGAGCATTCATGATGAGTGTATCATTTAATATTTTTTTTTTTTTTTTTTTGTTCTTGGTTCTTCTTTTATTTTATAAAATAGAATTAAAAATTACAGAATATATTGTATTAAGTATAATTCTAAGGTCTAACCCATTCTTAATTTATTTTATTTAAAATATAATATTACCTGATGAAGTTATCATGCTCTTAAAAATATTTTTGAATGAAAAAATTAATTAACCTAATTAATTTCTATTCAAATTATATGTTATGGCTTTTATTGGAGAACTTACAATATTAATTTTATCGTATGATGAATTTTATTTAAATGCCAAATTCCAATTTATTCATGAGTTCTACACAGTGTGAAATAAGGCAAGCAGTTTTAATATAATTATGATCTTGAATTAATTAGTTTAGGCATTTTACTAAATACAGAATCCCTGTTTTAAAAAGAATCTAAGAAATATTAGAATCTACTATTTTCGAGATAGCTTAACTTTGGGAAAGACAAACAAAAAAAAAGAAGCTCGTTTAAAGAAAAAAGAATATGATTGAAAATGAAAGGAAGCCAAATCCAGATTCCTCTTTAATTTTAAAACAGAAAGAGCGAATTAAATACCTGAAAAAAAAGGAAGAAGGAGAAGTGAAACCTGCCTTCCAAAGGACTTGTCTTAATTTAAGGGTGAAAAGGAAACTATGGAAGAAGAATTCCTGCAACTACAGATTGAGAAAACAAGCTCTAACAGAATCAAGTAAAAATTTAAATAAGCCATCATTGAATTATAACGTTCCAGGGTATTCCAGTGAACAAAACACATTGAGAATTTCTGAGCATAATAATCTAAGTTCAAGTAAAGTTAGATTTATTAAATTATGTGCAAGAAATAGAGCTAATTTGAAGTAAAAAAAAAAAAAACAGATAAATGAATTTGAATATGAAGTATCTGTTCAAAAACTCAAGCTGAAGGTTGCAAAAAGCAATTACATAGAATTAAGAATCAAGACCAAAAGAGATTGACGCCAGAAAGTCGTGTATATAAATTTCTGGGCACGGAAAGAGTATTACTATCAGTTCGCAAGCAGTTGGTTTTTAGTGAAGCACTATGTTTGCAAGTAGGAACTGATTTTAAAACTTTAGCAAAGACTCACAGAGAAAAAAAAGTTATTTAATAGACTTCAAAGTGGAAAAATTCTGAAATAGTATACAGCATTGCACTTTTCAAAGAGATTTCTGAAATATAGAAAGCATAAAGAATCGGTAAAATTAGAATTTAATGAAAATAACAAAACGCCGGCCAGGTGGCCGAGCGGTTAGCGCGCTTGACTGCGAAGCCAATGGCTGCATGTTCGAATCCCGCTCTGGACATGGATGTTTCTCTCTTTGTGTTGTCCTCTGTTGTGTGTGATGTGTGAATGTGGCCCACCCTATGAACGGGTTTCTGGCAGTGTGGCGTGGGTGGTGTTGCTCGCCTCCGTGACTTTGGACACTTAAATGAGTAACACGTGACTTAAATGAGTAACACTTCCGGCATCTTCTAGGCGAAGAATGAAGTTCAGTGCCTGCCATTTGAAAAAAAAAATAACAAAACTTATGAAACTTCAAAAACATTTGTTACTTTTTTTGAATCTGCTGATGTATCCAGAATGTGCTCAGGTAAAAGGAATGCGTCACAAGAAATAAGATAAAGAAGCAAAAGAGAGCGCTTTTTGATATACTAAGAAATCTACATAAAAAAATATTTTAGTGAAATCCCAAATTGTCAAATCAGTTATCCTACTTTTTGTCGAATGCGTCCATTTTGGGTAAAACAACCAGCAATTAACGATAGAGATACATGTAAATGTATGGAACATGCTAATATAGAAATGATTATCTCAAAACTTTATGAGAGGGGCCGGGATAGCCTGGTCGGTAGGGCGCTGGGCCCATATCCAAGAGGGCGTGGGTTCGATCCTCGCCGGCTGAAGACTCCCCGTGTAGTAAATGGTGACTGATGCACGTTAAATCTGTCGAGTCTCAAAGTCCTCCATGTTCCCACCACAAATCAATACCTCTGGGGGTACTGATCCAGGAGTTTCCTTGTCTTCTGGATTGGTTCAAAATTACAAGGCTACGGAGTTGAACGTAAGTAGTCGTAAACCCATGAAATGAGGAACCTGCATGCTTTTTTTTTATGTTTTAAAATGAAACATCATGTCATTTTATAAAGATAGACACCAATTTCAGACCGGGGGCGATAACTAGTTATTTTGTTATTAATGGTTGAAATCGCTCGATTAGCCCCGCCCCCTAAATTTCTGCTAGGTTTCCCATCTGCTCGGATGACGTCACGATATAGTACAACCACAACTCCCATCATGTGAAACGGTGAAAGCATATGCCGGTCCGAGTATAAATTTTGAAAAATGGCTCCAAGCAAAAACTACAAGTGTTGCATTGTACCATGTGCAATAGTTCTACTTTAAACACGCCAAATAAATTATTTTTTTGTGTACTAAAAGAAGAAAAAAGACAAATTTTGTGCAAAGCCATCAAACGCGATGAAAACAATACTCGCAAATTGTCTGCAACTACTGCATTATACTGTTGCTAAGACCATTTTACAGTAACTTACTTAATTATAATTTAATTCTATAAGAATGTTTTTCTGATTGATAAGCTTCTCTGAATGAATAATTCATTATACTGAATTCTAAAATGTTTTTGAAATGCTGTTCAGATCACTTTCTTTCTTTATTTCTTTTTTTTTTTTTTTTTCCTTCTTTATTCTTTAAAATGAAAGAATTTTATTCTGACTGAACAGTTGTGTACAGGTTCTTTTTTTTAAAGTTAAAATATAATTTTATTTGGAAGAAAAAATTATGAAAGTTAAAATAAAAAAGGATAGGGTTTAGCATTATTCACATTTCTTCAAAAAAAAAATCAAGAAAATATTTTAGAAGTTAATAATAAAATGAATTTTTTTTTAAAAATTTACCTAAATTCCAGATCATATACCATTCATTCCATTCCCTCTAATTGGGATCAACTCATTAAATAAAAACTTTCAAAACAGTTCAGACTTTTATATATAGACAAATATAAATAAAAATGAATCAGTATAAAAAATTAATTTAATTTTTTCTAAAGTTGTTGAAAAAAAAAGTAGTTTCGATTCGACATTTATTTTTTCATTCCTCAATTTTACTTCATTATACTGAAGGGTTTTGAGTTAAAAAATAATTAATTAATTTTATCTGGATGAAAAAATTATGAAAGTTAAAATAAAAAATGATAGGGGTTTAGCTTTATTTGCATTTCTTCAAAAAAAAAAAAATCCTGAAAATATTTTAGAAGTTAATAATAAAGAGAATATTTTTAAAAGAATTTACCTAAATTCCAGGTCATATACCATTCATTCCATTCCCTCTAATTGGGATCAACTCATTAAATAAAAACTTTCAAAACAGTTCAGACTCGTATAGACAAATATAAATAAAAATAAATCAGTATAAATGAAGAAAAATGAATTTATTTCAAAAGTTATTGAAAAAAAAGTTTCGACATTTATTTTTTCATTCCTCAATTTTATTTCATTATGCTGAAGGGTTTTGAGTTAAAAATAAAAAATTATTTTATCTAGGAGAAAAAATTATGAAAGTTAAAATAAAAAATGATAGGTGTTTAGCATTATTTATATTTCTTCAAAAAAAATTTAATAAAATATTTTAGAAGTTAATAATAAAAAAGAATTTTTTAAAACATTTTATTTACCTAAAAACTTATAATTCCAGGTCATATACCATTCATTCCATTCCCTCTAATTGGGATCAACTCATTAAATAAAAAACTTTCAAAACAGTTCAGACTTTTATGTATAGACAAATATAAATAAAAATGAATCAGGATAAATAAATAAAAATGAATTTATTTCAAAAGTTGTTTTAAAAAAATGTAGATTCGATATTTATTTTTTCATTCCTCAATTTTATTTCATTATGCTGAAAGGTGCTCATAAAAATTTTCTCAAGGAGGAGGATGCAACTGATATACACTACATATATATTTAAACTATATATAAATAATATAAGCATGAAAGAAAAACAATTTTTAAAAAATGCGGTTCAAATCAAAACGCCTTTGTAACACATTTTTTAAATAGGAATCTTTGGTTTAACTCCTCCCGTTCGCTGAGTTACTATATCTTGACGTCATAGCAAACCACGCCTCATTTTGTGTCACGTGAAGTTAGTTTCGTTTTGGGCTAATTTTAAGTTAAGTTTTTTTTTAATATTCGGGTCAATTTTTTAAATTCTGAATTGGTTTTAGGGAGTTTTAAGATATAAACTATTCGAAATAATCAACATTCTGCGATTACCCGAAGCATGCAGGTTCTTCATTGGGTCGGCTGTTCAACGACGGTTATAAAATAAAATAAAACTTTATGAGATTAATATTACTGAATATAAATCATCAGCATGTTTAATAAAAACAATAACTAGTGATTCCAGCTGTGAAAATTGTTTGTTCAGAAAATGTCCTAATCGTAAAGATAAAATGCCAATTTATAAAGAGATTATTGATAAGGAAGTAGTCAAGTACAAAAAGTGGGTTTCAGGAAAAAATAAATATATTGTGAAAAATCAAGAAAAGATTTCTAATAAACCTATTTAGACAGAATATGAAGTTAGTACATCCAATTTAATTGAAAAGCTAGAGGGCACCTTACCAAAATATATGGTCCATATTGCAAATATAGTTCATTAGTGTACAACTATGAATGAACTGAAAAAACAATTATCAACAGATTCAATACTAGTACATATTGAGTTAAGCGAAAATTACAGTCGCAAATATAGTGAAGAGATTCAGTCAGTGCATTTTGGAAGTGGTAGGCAACAGGTAACTAACTATACACCCAAGAGTTTATTACAAAAAAAAAGGTGATAGAGTAGTTAGTTTCCAACTCTTTCGCTGCAATAACTCCCTTACTTCAACATGATAAAACAGCAATATGGGCAATTATACCCATTTTTAGATGGATTTTGAGTACAAATGAAGTAAAACATGTTGATATGCTAAGTGATGGGCCATCAACTCAATATGGAAACAGAAAAATGTTTCTTTTATATCACAACATATAAAACAGCTTACTGCTGGTATTCTAAACTTTATTTGGAACTATAATGAATCCGGACATGAAAAAGGAGCTTTCAACGGAATTGGAGCTGTTATGAAAAGAACAGTAGATCGGTAAGTGGCAGATGTGCATAATTATGAAACACTTGTCTCTGGATTAAAAGAAAATTGCTTAGTAACATTATTTGCAGTTACAAATGAAGACATGAAAAAATTTGAAAAATTAATAGACTATAGACTGAAACTTAGTATATACCTATATTGCCTAAAAGCAATCAAAAGGACTGGATTGTTAAAGAATAAATAATGCGTAAAGAAATTTGTTTAAAATTGATTTTCGATATTTTTTATATTATTTACAGTTATATAACAATTATTTGTAAATATTAACGATAAAGAAATTATATGTTGTAAAAAATTCTAAGAAATTGCGTCATTATATACATCATTGTTTTTCTAATTGAAATTAAAAACAGTCAAAATTATTTCCTTAGGGAATCTGGTGTTAAAAAAATAGTCTGTTTAGAATGCGTTAACAAAAAATAAAGGGAATATCGATTTCAATTAACTAATATATCACAAGTTATTAATCATTATATGTTATAAATAATTTAAAAGTATTTTATAACTAAACAATTTTGTAAATTTAGTCTTAAGTTGTGACTTATACGGGCCCGGCCAGTTCTGTGACTACAGCTTCTGGATTTCTAGATTCGGCTATTTATTTCTTGGGGTGGAAAATGTTTATTAGAATGTGTTTAAATAAAATAATAAAAATAAAACTATTATGTTTTTATAATTTTTGTTTACTTTATGTAACTAAAATAGACTCATGTATCATTTCCTCATGTCCTCTTTGTTAAATTAAAATAAGAAAAAATTTGCTTTTCAGAAAATAAGTAATAAGTTTTCAAATATTTTTTTCCTGAGAATGTTAATATCGACTTCAGAAAATGAAGTTTGATTTCAATATTGGGAATTACTATTCAATTTTCTTTTCGATTTCATTAACTTAAGTGCTTTCAAGCTTTCGTGAAAATGACCCTTATCAAAGTATAATATTTAAATAATTCTTCATTTAAATATCGATATATATCTAAGCCCAAAAGTAATATTTTAATAATCTGACCTCTGCATTTGTGTGAGCACGTGCTTGGTCAATGCTTTCCTTATAGGGTCCCACAAAATTTTCATAAATATTATGGGGTTCTCTTATCAAAACATTTAATAAACCCTCATCTGAACCAAAATTAATAAATATTTTAATCTTTTCACTGAAAAAAAAACAGTATTATCAAAACTACCAAAATATGGTAGAATTTGACGCATTTTTGGCTATATGGGAACACCCGAATGCTAGGTAATTATTACCGAAGTTCTTTGAAAATGAATTTGGTTAAATTAATAATATAATAAGATTTTATAATATATGATAAAATTTGGTACACTGAAAATATCTGGGTAAATGTTTAACCAATATTTGGTGCAAAGTTTCTAATTGTACCATAAATTGGTTAAATGAAAAATTGTTTTATTTAGGTTGCACCATAAATTGGTAAATATATTCGAGAAATACATTCATAGCGCAATCGATTGCATCAAACTTTCGTAGTATGAAAGGCAGAAGCTTTAACTGTGACCGATGACTTATTTTGTAACTGTTGACTAATGGACGATTTTTGTTGTTGAAGCTTGCTATCATCTCATGCAATTTGTCTTTGAAATTGTGTATTTCTTTTGCAAGTAAGTATACTTTTCTTATTTATTTGCAATGATTACAGTTCATTTCTTTCATGTCGTCTTTAAAAATTTTGTTGTGTGTCCTGAAAGAGTTAGTTTCAAATTTCTCCTAGGAAACTATATTCGTTGTATGAATAATTAGACATTTAAAAATCTATATTAGCTCCTTTTAAGTAAATAAGGAGGCACATCCAATTTATGCACACAGAAAGTGCAATACCAGTGACAAATAAACGGGGGGAAACGGCAATCTTAAGCAGCATAGATTTCCGACAAATTTACTGCTGGTGAAAATGTTCTAGTTCCGTGTTTTAATTGCATTCTACCTAACAAAAAAATCATACGTGCTTTCTGTTAGGATTAAAACTTCTTATCAATATCTATGCTTCTGTTTTGATTTTCATGTTCCATATTGCTCATTTTCGTTTGTAATGTCGCATAATTACTCGAATTTTTGTCTATACATTCTTAAATGCCTTTGTTGTAAAATTTTTAAAGAGAATTATACGCACTAGAGAGAAAAGCAGCCGTTGTCATGGAAACTGGGTTTCTCTTTGGTGCACGAGGTAGGGTAAAAAAAACAAAGAAACATATTGGCGTTGGAAAAAAAAAAGCGCTAATTTTTTTTATTTTTTTATTCACCAAGAATCTTACTGAAATTTGAACAAAATACCGACCAAGACAAGATTTGTTTCAGAGCATTTAGAAATAAGATGATTTCTTATTATAATTTATTTTAAAAATAGATTTTCGTATTAATATTTTTTTACTAAGCGAAACAAATTCTAAATTGAACAGAATATCGTATCTAGAAAGTCAATAAATATATTTTTTCATTAAATCTAAATTAAAAAAAATACTTAGATGCTCATAAATACCTTGTTTTAGATTATTATTTTTCCATGAATTATTATTATTATTTTCTTTTTGTAATTTACCCACATTTGCGTTTTGTGAGGGAGGGAAAAGATAACATGAGCATAAAATCAAACGTTAGATCATGAAAAAGGTCATATGTATTCTTTATAATATTTACAGTTTTTTTTAAGTACAATTTTTAAAAAAAAGTTTTATTTTAATTATAAGAGTAATTTTTTCTTATTCAGAAATATATCTGCTTCTATGAAACTAAAGAACTTTACTTAAAAAGACAATCCTCACAAACAGTATACATGTGGAGTTTTAATGCCATCTACATGAAAACTGCTTGCGTGTTTATCAGCAGCCATATCCCGCCCTCTTAGACTCAAGACGAACTCTTTGATCTATCCAAGTGATGATCATATGTTCATTTAATAATTTAACAGTTGACAGTTCCTTCTGTAAATTTTTTGACGAGTTGCTCTGAATGAAAGTCAATTCAACATTTATCATGAGAAGAAATTCAACTTGGGTGTATCGGCGCATTTTAACAACAACAAAAAAAAATAATAATATTTCAAAATATCAAAACTTTCCTTTTCAGGATCTTTAGGGGTGAAAGAAGTCTTAAGATAAAAATACCCCCCCCCCCCCTATAAATAGATGGTCTCTAAAAAATGTTTCAGATGGTGAAATGTTTAAAACATTTTTCTGCATAAGAACGACAATTTCGCAATTTTTTTTAACATAGCATTTTAAAAATAGTAATTAAAATATGACCTGCTTTGATTGATCTTTCTATGTTTTAAAAATGTAAGGATTCAAATTTTGTTGTTCTGTAAAATTACTTCAATTCCTATACATTTTATTACCATAAATTACATTATTTTTAATCTTCTTTCGTTAGCACAAAGGCACCAAAAACTTCAATGCTTTTGATCAAGAAAGAAGCTTAGAAAAAAATATTGTTATAACCAGTGCAAAGCCTGTAATGGAAAATATTTATTCTGCCGAAATTACCAGAATTTCAGTTTACCGAAATTACCAGAATTCAAGGTTATGAACAGTTTTTTTAAACTTCAAAAGTACTAGTTTCAAGAACAGCTTACAAACAAGGAATGTGTACAGTTTCAAGTTTCGAGAATGAAGAACCTGTATTTGGAAAAATAATTATTATTTTGTGAAAAGGCTCCAAAGTTTTATTTGTGTGTAATTTTTTCAATTCTTGTTGTGTTTTTTACAATCAACTGAAAAATATGATGTACTTAAAGTAATAGTACCAGAAAAATCTATAATAATGAATATATAATAATGAATATAATAATGAATATAATAATAAATATCTAATAAAAATATTGCTTTTTCTCAAATGCTCACCACCATTTACTAATTTGTAAGAAATGACAGTAATTTTTTCCAAACTGAGTTAAATTTTAATCTTTTTATCAAGTTATAAATTATGTTTGTAAAAGAGTAATTTAGTTATATTGTAAATTTTAATTCAGATGAGGCAGAGTATATCAAGAAATTTAGTATTTTATTAAAATATTGAAAATTATTCTTAGATCATCCCAAATTTCAAAACTGTAAGCATAGAGGCATACGCCAACACAATTTTTATTTTAAATTAATGCAAATTAAAAATAAGTTCGAATTGAATGCACTCTCTCAGCAACAAAAACATACTATCAATCATATTTTTGAGTGAATATTTTGTATTTTTTTAATGAATGCTGTGATATATATAAAAAGTGTTATATATTTCAATTTTAAGATTTTGCATAAAAATTATTATATTCTGTCTAACATCAAAGTGATTGTAAATGAATAAACTATGTTTGAATATAGATCTGCATCTGTATATTTTTTGCTCATATTTTCAAGTAATGTCATTATTTTTACATTTCTTAATTTACTTCAAATTTAATATTTCCATACGCTAATATAATTAATCTTGGAATGCTTTCTTAATTAGAGGTTGGGGGTTGACCAATCCAATATTTGCCTACTCTTTTACATAAATTTTTATTTGCGAAAGTCTTATTTTCATTTTTAAATAATAAAGTAATTTCAAAATACATAGTAATAATAATTTGATTCTGCCTAAAATTAAAATTCTCTTTGAAACATTAGTGGTACTAACTCTATATCATCTGTTGGTTCTTTAACGAATGAAATGTAAAATAGAATTTTAATTTTACCTATATCAACTTCAAAAATGAAAAAAATTTTATATGAAGGAAAATATTTTTAAAGCGCCAGAAAGCAGAGAAAGTTAGCATCATTATTAAATATTTAATAAAAAAAATAATTTAATTTGAATCAGTCAAAATTCATATAAATCAAATAATATATATATATATATATATATATATATATATATATATATATATATATATATATATATATATATATATATATATATATATATATATATATATACAATATATATATATATATATATATTATATATATATATATATATATATAAATATAATATAATATAATATATATATATATATATATATATATATATATATATATATATATATATATATATATATATATATATATATATATATATTATATATATATATATATATATATATATATATAATATAATATAATATAATATATATATATATATATATATATATATATATATATATATATATATATATATATATATATATATATATATATATATATATTATATATATATATATATATATATATAAATATAATATAATATAATATAATATATATATATATATATATATATATATATATATATATATATATATATATATATATATATATATATATATATATATATATATATATATATATATATATATATATATATATATATATATGTTCCTACTCCATTTTAAACAGAGATATTGAAAATTAAGCATTGAGGGTAGTCATTACAAAACACCTTGCCTATCATTTAAAACACTTTCTATTGTGACTTAAGTACAAAATCAGAAAACGAAATCATAAAACAGCAATCACAGAAAAGTAACATTGTAAATAGTTAAATAATTTATAAAACATTTATTCATTACACTATTTTAAAAAGAATAATAAACAAATATAAGAATGAATTTTACTTCATATCTGTACCTTAAATAGAAAAGGGTCATTAGGGATTCAAATAATAAAAAAACAAGAAAAGGTCATCAATGAGATAAAATACTTAAAAGTATCTTTTAAGTACTTAAAAAGTACTTTAAGTACTTTTAAGAAAGTACTAGAATAGATATAAGATAAAGTACTTTTTCTGACATGACCAATTTTTTTTACCTAAAACTTCCCAAAATTTCTTATTATAAACAATAAAAAAAATTAATGTTTAAGTTATATTTTGAGTTCATATTATATTTGCCCGGATTGACTCTATTTATTTTGATTTCAACATGACTGACTGCCACGCGCCCTTGATCAATAGCGAATATAGGAATAAAAGTAAATCTTTAGGTTATTTCATTTCAAAAGTGAAAAAAAAAAACAGGATAGGAAAGGAAAAAAAAAACATAACTTAAGATTCTGACATGTTTATAGTAAAAATAATACCACTTTAATTCCTCCCCAAACATTGATTGAAATATATCATCCCACTCATAAATGTAGAATTAATGGTTTTTAATTCACGCTATGTAAATGAAACGATAAATTATAAGATTATTTACTTACACCAATAGTAAAAAGATGATTAAAGAACTTCTAATGATGATCTTCATATTGAATTGAGCAGGTGTTTTAAGTGATTTTAGATATTCGTTTTATACAGACCGGACGGATAAAATTGGCTTGTTTTTTAACGGAACCCTTTCTTTAGTTGCCGAAGTACAGATTATTACAGTAGACTGATTAAGAGACGTTAAATAGTTATGAATTAAGAAGGTATTTATATTGAAGACTTTATATTTTCCCAGAGATTGCAAGGGCTATTAGTTATATTTCTATATTTTATTATTGCTTCTGTATACTGGAAAATTTTATTATTCTATTTAAAAGTATGAACGACCTATGTATCCTTCCGCATGTTTATGTATACCTATGAGCGCAAACTAGTGGATCATTTTCGTAACAAATATTTCTCAAATAGTTTATTTAAAAGAAATAGTCAAATTAAATCTGTTTTTCAAATTACTTTTATAAACGATATAAATAAAATTATTCGGCCGTGACTGTTTATAGAATATAGAAGTGTTTTAAATTTTTTTAAATTACTTTTTAAGCAATATGAAAAGGTAAATAACATTAGTTTTGAGGTCGATTTTTAATAAGTAATGAAAACACTTTCCAAACTATTTTAACAATTTTAGAGACTGTTTATTAGACATCGAAAATTATTTCTGACGTGTATTTAACATACGTAATTTTAAAACATTATTTTCTTTTAAATTTTATGAATTCAAAATATAGAGAGCGTTTGGGATATGCTATAGGAGAGAAAGGGGTTAGTCTGGACATGAGGGTAATGTAGACAGCTGGGATCCATCTGATATAAAAACACTTTCCAAATTGTTTTCATAATTTCAGAGACTGTTAATTATACACTGAGAATTATTTTTGACATGTATTTAACATAAAAAATTTTAAAACATGCTTTTCTTTTAAATTTTATGAATTCAAAATATAGAGAGCGTTTGGGAGATGCAATAGGGGATAAGGGGGTTAGTCTGGACATGAGAGTAATGCGGACAGCTTTGATCAATGTGTTATTAAAACACTTTCCAAACTGTTTCAATAGTTTTAGAGACTGTTAATTACACATTGAGAATTATTTTTGACATGTATTTAACATAAAAAATTTTAAAACATGCTTTTCGTTCATATTTTATGAATTCAAAATATAGAGAGCGTTTGGGAGATGATATGGGGGAGAAGGAGGTTAGTCTGGACATGAGGGTAATGTGGACATCAGGGAACCATCTGTTATAAAAATACTTTTCAAATTGTTTTAATGATTTTATAGACTGTTAATTACACACTGAGAATTATTTTTGACATGCATTCAACATAAATAATTTTAAAGCATTCTTTTCTCTTTAATTTCAGGAACGCAAAATATAGCAAGCATTTGGGAGATACTATAGGGGAGAAGGGGGTTAGTCTGGACATAAAGATAATGGAGACAGCAGGGATCAATCTGTTATAAAAACACTTTCCAAACTGATTTAATAATTTTAGACACTGTTAATGACACACTGAGAATTATTTTTGATATGTATTCAACATAAATAATTTTAAACATTCTTTTCTCTTTAATTTCATGAACTCAAACATAGCAAGCATTTGAGAGATACTATAGGGGAGAAGGGGGTTAGTCTGGACATGAAGATAATGGAGACAGCTGGGATCAATCTGTTATAAAAACACTTTCCAAACTGTTTTAGTAATTTTAAGAGACTGCTAATTTCACATTGAGAATTATTTTTGACATGCATTTAGCATAAATAATTTTAAAACATTCTTTTCTCTTTAATTTCATGAACTCAAAATATAGCAAGCATTTGGGAGATACTATAGGGGAGAAGGGGTTAGTCTGGACATGAAGATAATGGGGACAGCTGGAATCAATCTATTATAAAAACACTTTCCAAACTGTTTTAATAGTTTTAGAGACTGTTAATGACACACTGAGAATTATTTTTGATATGTATTCAACATAGATAATTTTAAAACATTCCTTTCTCTTTTATTTCATGAACTCAAAATATAGCAAGCATTTGAGAGATACTATAGGGGAGAAGGGGGTTAGTCTGGACATGAAGATAATGGAGACAGCTGGGATCAATCTGTTATAAAAACACTTTCCAAACTGTTTTAGTAATTTTAAGAGACTGCTAATTTCACATTGAGAATTATTTTTGACATGCATTTAGCATAAATAATTTTAAAACATTCTTTTCTCTTTAATTTCATGAACTCAAAATATAGCAAGCATTTGGGAGATACTATAGGGGAGAAGGGGTTAGTCTGGACATGAAGATAATGGGGACAGCTGGAATCAATCTATTATAAAAACACTTTCCAAACTGTTTTAATAGTTTTAGAGACTGTTAATGACACACTGAGAATTATTTTTGATATGTATTCAACATAGATAATTTTAAAACATTCCTTTCTCTTTTATTTCATGAACTCAAAATATAGCAAATTTTGGGTGATACTATAGGGTAGAAGGGGGTTAGTCTGGGCATGAGGGTAATGGGGACAGCTGGGATCAATCTGTTACAAAACACTTTCCAAATTGTTTTAATGATTTTAGAGACTGTTAATTACACCCTAAGAATTATTTTTGACATGTATTGAATACAAATAATTTTAAAGCATTCTTTTCTTTTAAAGTTTATGGATTCAAGAGGAGAAGGGGGTTGGTTAGTCTGGATATGAGGGTAATGTGGACAGCTGGGTTCAATCTATTATAAAACACTTTCCAGACTGTTTTAGTAATTTTAGAGACTGTTAATGACACACTGAGAATTATTTTTGATATGAATTCAACATAATAATTTTAAAACATTCTTTTCTCTTTAATTTCATGAACTCAAAATATAGCAAGCATTTGGGAGATACTATAGGGGAGATACTATAGGGGAGAAGGAGGTTAGTTTAAACATGAAGGTAATGGGGACAGCTGGGATCAATCTGTTATAAAAACACTTTCCAAACTGTTTTAATAATTTTAGAGACTGCAAATTGCACACTGAGAATTATTTTTCACTTGTATTCAACATAAATAATTATAAAACATTCTCTTCTCTTTTATTTCATGAACTCAAAATATAGCAAGCATTTGGGTGATACTATAGGGTAGAAGGGGGTTAGTCTGGACATGAAGGTAATGGGGACAGCTGGGATCAATCTGTTATAAAAACACTTTCCAAATTGTTTTAATGATTTTAGAGACTGTTAATTACACCCTAAGAATTATTTTTGACATGTATTGAATATAAATAATTTTAAAACATTCTTTTCTTTTAAATTTTATGGATTCAAGAGGAGAAGGGGGTTGGTTAGTCTGTATATGGGGGTAATGTGGACAGCTGGGTTCAATCTATAATAAAACACTTTCCAAACTGTTTTAGTAATTTTAGAGACTGTTAATTTCACATTGAGAATTATTTTTGATATGTATTTAGCATAAATAGTTTTAAAACATTCTTTTCTTTTTAATTTCATGAACTCAAAATATAGCAAGCATTTCGGAGATACTATAGGGAAGAAGGTGGTTAGTCTGGACATGAGGGTAATGTAGACAGCTGGGATCCATCTGTTACAAAAACACTTTTCAAACTGTTTTAAACATTTCAGAGACTGTTAATTACACACTGAGAATTATTTTTGACATGTATTCAGCATAAATAATTTTAAAACATTCTTTTCTTTTAAATTTTATGGATTCAAGAAGAGAAGGGGGTTGGTTAGTCTGGACATGAGGATAACGTGGACAGCTGGGTTCAATCCATTATAAAACACTTTCCAAACTGTTTTAGTAATTTTAGAGACTGTTAATGACACACTGAGAATTATTTTTGATATGTATTCAACATAATAATTTTAAAACATTCTTTTCTCTTTAATTTCATGAACTCAAAATATAGCAAGCATTTGGGAGATACTATAGGGGAGAAGGAGGTAAGTTTAGACATGAAGGTAATAGGGACAGCTGGGATCAATCTGTTATAAAAACACTTTCCAAACTGTCTTAATAATTTTAGAAACTGCTAATTGCACACTGAGAATTATTTTTGATATGTATTAAATACAAATAATTTTAATAAATTTTTTTATTTTAAATTTTATGGATTCAAGAGGAGAAGGGGGTTTGTTAGTCAGGACATGAGGGTAATGTGGACAGCTGGGTTCAATCTATTATAAAACACTTTCCAAACTGTTTTAGTAATTTTAGGGACTGTTAATTTCTCATTGAGAATTATTTTTGACATGTATTTAACATAAATAATTTTAAAACATTCTTTTCTGTTTAATTTCATAAACTCAAAATATAGCAAGCATTTGGGAAATACTATAGGGAAGAAGGGGGTTAGTCTGGACATGAAGATAATGGGGACAGCTGGGATCAATCTGTTATAAAAACACTTTCCAAACTGTTTTAAGAATTTTAGAGACTGTTAATTACACACTGAGAATTATTTTTCACTTGTATTCAACATATATAATTTTAAAACATTCTTTTCTTTTAAATTTTATGAATTCAAAATATAGAGAGCGTTTGGGAGATGCTATAGGGGAGAAGGTGGTTAGTCTGGACATAAGGGTAATGTAGGCAGCTGGGATCCATCTGTTATAAAAACACTTCTCAAACTGTTTTAAGCATTTTAGAGACTGTTAATTACACACTGAGAATTATTTTTGATATGTATTCACCATAATAATTTTAAAACATTCTTTTCTCTTTAATTCCATGAACTCAAAATATAGCAAGCATTTGGGAGATACTATAGGGGAGAAGGAGGTTAGTCTACACATGAAGGTAATGGGGACAGCTGGGATCAATCTGTTATAAAAGCACTTTCCAATCTGTTTTAATAATTTTAGAGACTGCTAATTGCACACTGAGAATTATTTTTGATATGTATTGAATATAAATAATTTTAAAGCATTCTTTTCTTTTAAAGTTTATGGATTCAAGAGGAGAAGGGGGTTGGTTAGTCTGGACATGAGGGTAATGTGGACAGCTGGATTCAATCTATTATAAAACACTTTCCAAACTGTTTTAGTAATTTTAGAGACTGTTAATTTCACATTGAGAATTATTTTTGACATGTATTTAACATAAATAATTTTAAAACATTCTTTTCTCTTTAATTTCATGAACTCAAAATATAGCAAGCGTTTGGAAGATACTATAGGGGAGAAGGGGGTTAGTCTGGACATGAAGATAATGGGGACAGCTGGGGTCAATCTGTTATAAAAACACTTTCCAAACTGTTTTAAAAATTTCAGAGACTGTTAATTACACACTGAGAATTATTTTTCACTTGTATTCAACATATATAATTTTAAAACATTCTTTTCTTTTAAATTTTATGAATTCAAAATATAGAGAGCGTTTGGGAGATGCTATAGGGGGAAGGTGGTTAGTCTGAACATGAGGGTAATGTAGACAGCTGGGATCCATCTGTTATAAAAACACTTTTTAAACTGTTTTAAACATTTTAGAGACTGTTTATTACACACTGAGAATTATTTTTGACATGTATTCAGCATAAATAATTTTAAAACATTCTTTTCTCTTTAATTTCATGAACTTAAAATATAGCAAGCATTTGGGAGATACTATAGGGGAAAAGGGGGTTAGTCTGGACATGAAGGTAATGGGGACAGCTGGGATCCATCTGTTATAAAAACACTTTCCAAACTGTTTTAATAGTTTTAAAGACTGTTAATTACACATTGAGATTTATTTTTGATATGTGTTTAACATAAATAATTTTAAAGCATTATTTTCTTTTAAGTTTCATAAACTGAAACTATAACGACTGTTTGGGTGATACTGTAGGGGAGAAGGGGCTTAGTATGGACATGAAGTTAATGTAAACAGCTGGAATGAATTTGCTATTTAATAATTAAAACCTTTTTTTATACCTTTGGCGCATTTACAATGCTGTTTTATACTTCATGCTGAATTACCTGACAATACACTGTATTGTTGAGTAGTAAATTGTAAAAGAAGAAAAAGTAAGCTTTACATTGAAAGAGTAAGTTTTTTTGTTTTTTTTTTTGTTTTTGAATTGCTACTTTAGAGCTCTAAATTAGTTTTATGCATTATTACTTTAAATAATAAGAAATGTAAGTTATTTGTGAACAATTATATAAAATATTTAACAGTCACTTTTGATTTCAACATTTATAATTACTGGCTTAAATGAAAAAATTCCAAGTGGTGTGTCAGGTTTGTGTGAGAGTTAGTGTGGAAACATTCTAATTGAGTGATAATGTAGGTTAATTACTAGCACATTTATTATTCGGGTGTTTATTCACTAAATTAGATTGATTATGTGAAGTAGTTCGTTTATTTAATTTTTTTTCAAAATTTCAAACTTTTGTTTATTATCATTTTTTTTTCTAGCTGAAAGAGTGGAAGGTAAAAAAAAAAGAGTTTTTTCAATTCTGTGGAATCAGATTTTAAAGTAATTGGGATTATAGATTTGCAGTCCTGTTAAAGAATAATGTGTCCTGAAGGAATCCTCCGCAGAAAACCAAGCGCCAACTTGGGCTGTCCTGCCATATATAGTGATGATGATGATTTATTTTTGTAAAGCGAAAATGTTAGTTTACACTAATGCTTTTAATCAAAATGCTTTTAATCAAAATGCTGATTTGCTCAAATGCTCAATCAAATGCTCAATTTTCTTTTAATCAAAATGCTGATTTGTATAAATTTTATTGATTTTTTAAAAGCAGTTACTTAAAGTCTCCTTCGAATAGACTTTTAATGGTCTGTTTTTATAGTTAATATCATTTGCTTTTTAATTATTATTCAATATTAATTATCACACCACTTAATAAATTGTAAGCAAATTTCATTTATTAGACATTCTTTCAAGGAAATATGAATAACATATTCTTAAATAAAGTAGTTTGTCTTTGACATAGATAATTATATAGCTGGAATATGATTCAGTTTTTAATTATAAACTAATAACTATGTGGCTGCCATCCAGGTCAGGGAAGTAGTCAGGGTGCCTGATTGTGAAGCCAATGGCAGGAACCCCACTTGAGTATCCCTCTTTTCTTCTTTCTCCCTGTATGTGTGTATGTGTGTTTCTCCTCTGTTGTGTGTTGTCTGAATGTAACTCCCTTCACAAGTGTTCACGGGGTGACGTTAAATGAGCGATACTTACGTAACGAGGAGCATGATAATTTAGTGTCAACCATTAGAGAAAAGAATGCCTATGTGACTTAACATTTTAAATAAAAATAGTTTCGAATTAACAGTGCAATGAACCATTAGGGAAAAGAATACCTGTGTGACTTAATATTTAAAATAAGAATAGTTTCGAATTCAAAAATGTAACTTGTAGGTTAAAATTTCAGTTTGAATTTACTTACTTACATAAAAAAATTAACATTAGTAACAATAAACTAAATAAGGAAAACATGGGGGGTTTGACCAGCTTTTTACAATAAAAAACTGTCTTTAGCAGAATGAATATTATAAAATATATAATATAATGAACAGTATTGATATTATAAAATATGCATATAATGAAAAATCAGGGAAAAGAATACCTATGTGATTCAGCATTTAAAATAAGAATAGTTTTGAATTCAAAAATATAATTTTTTGGTTAAAATTTCAATTTGAATTTACTTAATTACATAATGAATTAAAACATTAGTAATAATAAACTAAATTAGGAAAACATGGGAGGTTTGACCAGCTTTTTACAATAAGAAAATATCTTTAACAGAATAAATATTATGAGATAGATAATATAATGAAAAGTATTGATATTATAAAATATATATATAGTGAACAATGTAATGAACCATTAGGGAAAAGAATAGCTGTGTGAGTTAAGATTTAAAATGAGAATAGTTTCGATTTCAAAAATATAATTTTTAGTTTAAAATTTCAGTTTGAATTTACTTACTTACATAAGAAGTTAAAACATTAGTAACAATAAACTAAATAAGGAAAACATGGGAGGTTTGACCTGCTTTTTACAATGAAAAACATCTTTAGCAGAATAATTATTATAAAATATATAATATAATGAACAGTATTGATATTATAATATATATATATATATAATGAACACTATAATGAACCATTAGGGAAAAGAATAGCTATGTGACCTAACGTTTAAAATGAGAATAGTTTCGAATTCAATAATATAATTTTTAGGTTAAAATTTCAATTTGAATTCACCTACTTACATAATAAATTAAAACATTAGTAATAATAAACTAAATTAGGAAAACATTGGAGGTTTGACCAGCTTTTTGCAATAAAAACTATCTTTAGCAGAATGAATATTATAAAATATATAATTTAATGAACAGCATTGATATTATGAAATATGCATATAATGAACCATTAGGGAAAAGAATACCTATGTGACTTAACATTTAAAATTATAGTTTCGAATTCAGTAATATAATTTTTGGGTTAAAAATTCAGTTCGAATTTACTTACTTTCATAATAAATTAAAACATTAGAAACAATAAACTAAATAAGGAAAACATAGGAGGTTTGACCTGCTTTTTACAATGAAAAACATCTTTAGCAGAATAATTATTATAAAATATATAATATAATGAACAGTATTGATATTATAATATATATATATATATAATGAACACTATAATGAACCATTAGGGAAAAGAATAGCTATGTGACCTAACGTTTAAAATGAGAATAGTTTCGAATTCAATAATATAATTTTTAGGTTAAAATTTCAATTTGAATTCACCTACTTACATAATAAATTAAAACATTAGTAATAATAAACTAAATTAGGAAAACATTGGAGGTTTGACCAGCTTTTTGCAATAAAAACTATCTTTAGCAGAATGAATATTATAAAATATATAATTTAATGAACAGCATTGATATTATGAAATATGCATATAATGAACCATTAGGGAAAAGAATACCTATGTGACTTAACATTTAAAATTATAGTTTCGAATTCAGTAATATAATTTTTGGGTTAAAAATTCAGTTCGAATTTACTTACTTTCATAATAAATTAAAACATTAGAAACAATAAACTAAATAAGGAAAACATAGGAGGTTTGATCCGCTTTTTACAATGAAAAAAATCTTTAACCGAATAAATACTATAAAATATCTAATATAATGTACAGTATTTAAGACAATAATTAATATAGTGAAAATAATAATTTGAAGGTATGGTTTTTATTTCCCCAGATTACAATCTTTACTTATATAAAAAACAATCTTTTTTTATTAAGGATATTTCATGAGTTAAAAAGCTGGATCAAAGCTCTCTTCATGAGGATGATTTGACCCAATTAGGGAGAGATTTTGACTCATGGAAATTAAAAGAGGGGGTTAAAACCTAAACGGAGAAAAAGTGATTTTCTAAAGAAGTGTTATGGTCAATAACTGAATCTAAAACAATACAAAATATTTATTTAGTCATTAAAAATAACTGAACTTAACTTGTTAAACAAATACTTATTTTTTGCCAATAAACTTATTTATTTGATGAAAATATCTGTTTGACTTTGATATGTATTTTGATTAATATTTTGCGAATTTTTCTTTTGTTCCTGCATTGAGAAAAAAAAAGATGGTCAAAATTTACTTTAATGGGAACATCAAAAAGCTCCGTAATTTTTACCCAACTTTTTGATTTTTACTTTGGTAATAAATTTCGTTAAATAAATTAAAAAAGTAAGGTTTTATATTTGATAAAATTATTTAAATGTGGTAATTTTAACATGATACCTTAGATAATGACATAAAACCCATTTATTCGGCAAAATATAATTTTCAGTTTTGTATTTTATAATAAATGTGTAGTAATAAGAAATATAATTTTGGCATTTATGAATTATATATTAGTTTTACTTAATGGGTAATTGACTGAATTTTTAGGGGTGTAAGTCTCAAGGTTTTCTGGTCAAGGCAACTGCAATCGACAATGTGCAATTTCTCATTTCTTAAATATGTCATCAATTTAAAAGAATATTTAGTGTCTTTTCCAAATATGTTTAATAAAATGAATTTTTAGATCTAAGAAAAAAGAAAGAAGCTGAAACAAGTATTGTTCACAGAATTAGTTAATAATGTGACAAAGTGACAATGATTTGATGGTTGGCAATTACTTAACTATAGCTTAAGAGAAGTCATCTTAAATATATTAAAACAAAAGAACTATAAATTATGCTAAATACAATTAATTAACAAAAATGCATGTTTTTATATCTTATGTAGACAAATATAATTATTTCATAAATAGTACTTTTAAATGATTCATCTTAGCTTAATTGTCATACACTCTTTTTTAATAAAAGAGCTTTAACTTCTAAGATTTAACTTCTAAGATGAAGGATTTCTAATGAAAACACGCAGTGTTTAATTGTTGCATAAGTTTAACGTCTATTGTTTAAATTTCATTGTTTATATCAAAAGCTCAAAATATAATTATCGACAAACAAAAAATAAACTTTTTTTTTAGATTTAAAAGACGATTTAAAAATAGTAAATTTTTTCTGAACCAGGAATTGAATTTTTGTTTTTATTACACTCTCAGCAGAATTGATTAAAAGGTTAAGAATAACATCGGTTCTAGAACCACTTTAAGTTCTTCGGTGCAAAATTATAAATTATTAAATTAAACCATGTTTCTGTTCACACTTAGAAAAAATAGTATTGTAGAAGCTACCAGAATGTGGTAAAAATTTACCGTGTATCTGGCTCTATAGGAACACCAAAAAGCTCGGTAGTTTTTACAGAAGTGCTTTGGTAATCATATTGGTGAAATTAACAATAAAATTTGGTTTTATAACATGTGATTAAATGTGGTAAAATATGGTAATTTCATCATGATACCTTAGAGCATGGCATAAGAAACATTTATACTTTAAAATTTATTTTATATTGATGTCATAGTGAACTAACCGTATAATTTGGTTTTTATTACCAGAATTATTGTTTTACTCATCAGATATGTCATTATTTTAACTGGATTTTTCCCCGCACAAGTTGAACCATTAAACAGTGAAAACATTGTTAAGAAGTATTAAAAGTTGGTTCAACTCAGAATTATTTTAAAATTCCAATAAAGTTAATATATATTATGTTTCACGACGATTCAAAATTTATTGCAAATATTTTCGTTTCATTATATTTTCGTTGATCGTGTAATAAAACAAAGTGCAAAGTACGTTTATAAACAATATTAAAAGTTTTTGAAAACATTTTATTATTGTGATATAATAATATTTAAGACATAATATGTGACATTTAAGAAATAATTAGGACATAAAAGAAGCAATTTAAGAATATTTTACTCAGAAATATTTTACTCTGAAAAAAGAGTAGGATATCTCAATATTTACCGTGTTTCTAGCTCTATGAGAACACCAAAAACTCCAATAATTTTAAACAAAGGGCTTAAGTAATGTTTTTTGGTAAAATTAATAATATAATTTTATAGTATGTAAAAAGATTAGGTAAACGTGGTAAAATTTAGTAATTTACTGTGATACTTTAAAACGTGGAATGAAAACCATTTACTCGATTAAGTTCATTTTTCAGTTACGTATTTCTTTCTAAATGTGAGGTAATAAGAATTATAATTTTAAAAACCGAAATTTCCGGTAAATTGTTACCATATGAACAGAAAAATTATCAAATAAATGGTTTAAATACCGTACATTTTTGTTTTACTAACTAGAATTAGGGTTTTCTTAAAGTAATATTTAAGACTTCATAAAAGAAAATTTTTTTCAAAATAAAAGCAAACTACAAATTTTTTGTGTCACGTTAACAGTAAATCACGTTAACAACAACAAATTGTAATGCATAAATATCAAAATTAACTTTTTTTTTTAACAAAATTAACCTGTGTTTTAAACTTAAATCTTAAAAAAAAAAAATTCAAAGATGCATTGAAATAGTACTAAATATAATGTTCAGTATTATTTTTTTCAAAAGAGAGAAATTCTAAACATTCTTGCTCAAAACAGGACTGAAATAATAAATTCACACTTCAGCCTTAGCTTTTAACTCAGAACATTATACAAAAGCTACATACTAAGTTTCGAATAATTCTATGAAAAAACTTTTTGTAAAAGGGGTAAAAAGATTTTCTCAAAATTAAAGTTTTTCTGAAAATACATTTACAGTTTGTAATTGCCAAAAGATACTAAGAAAATATATTTTATGTGAATAAAATAAATAGAAATCATAACAATCGATCTCAATTTAAAGAGATTTCTAATGATGAAAAGTTCAAATATAGATAGTAAAAAATGTCAAAATTGCTAAATTTCACCTTGTGGAATGCTTTAGTATATTGCTATGAAAATATAGTTGAACCACAAAGTAAAACAAGTACCACTTAGTTTTCAGATTTCATGATTTTCAGATAGAATTAACGGAAACTCAAAACAAATATTAATGGAAATACATAAATTTATTTAGCACACTTTAAAACAATTTTCAAAACACAAATTTTTATAAAAACAAAAATATTCCTGACTATGATATTAACTTTTTAAAAATAATGATTTTGACTATAATTTACTTCTGTTAACATTAAAAAGAATTAACTAAATTTAGAACACTGATCAAGAATTATAAAAACGTATCCAGCTTGTTCTGAAATTATTCCTTTAATTCTTTATTAATTATAATTAACACTTTTTTTTCCTTTATTAATCTCAGAATTGTTACATTTTTATATATAATTGTTTTAAAAGAATTATCAAAAGAGTTTATCAGATTTTTCTCTTTCAAAACTTAGTAAATGTCAAAAAAAAATTACTCACTCCTTCGAACTCTCCATGGCTCTCCAATGCAAGAATGAGAGAAATACTAATTTTCGTCGCTTGTTCCATCTGAAAAAAATGTCGTTTCCTGAGATTTATTCTTAGAATTTATAGAAGAAAATTATCCTACGTATCTTGCGAATTCATTTTAAATATTTCGCAAAACAAAAACAGTAATCGTGACGAAATTGTCAGAGAATTCTAAATCGTGCTTTTAACCCTTTTCCACATGCTCTAAGCAAAACAACTAATTTGCAAACGGCCATTTTCTTCTTAAATGACAAAAAAAAAGAGTTTAAAATAATAGCTCACCCTTCTAATTCCTACTCTCTTAAGATGTTTTTTGTTTTCCTTCCATCCTAAATAAATATAGCCATCCATTTGTGCATTTTTTCCATGTCGTAAACGTGAAAAGGAATAATGATTTTTTTTTTCACATTTTTTTACCTCTTCCACTTAGCCATTTTTATCCTGGCATGTCCAAAAACTAAATTAAAATTATTTGTTTTAGAGACCTACGATGTTCTCATTTATTTATATATTTGGTTTTAATTTTTTGGGATTACTGAAAAAGGAGTGACAATTTTATCTAAAAATCCTAATTACAAACAATGTCCAAGTATTTTTTTTTCTGAAAAATGTTGCACAAATTAAAACAAAATCTTCAATCAATGAATCATTTAAAAGAAATCTCACGTTTTAATATGTACTAGATAGTAAAATTCAGATTTTAACGGATTCTAGAGCAATTTTAAAGTTTATTTTAGCTGTATTAAAAATATTTTTTAGCTTTAGCACTTGTTTCCCATTCGTTTCTTTTTTTCTTTGTGGCTTTCACTTTAATTTGTAAATATCAACAAAAAGGAATATTTTCTTTAAGACAACTTACTTGTAATTGTCTTAATAAAAACCAATCCATATGAGTGCATATTGTATATTAACTACACATAGGTAAAATTTTTATAATCATTAAATTTGATTTTTATTATATTTTAAACTACTTTGTAATAGTCACTGTATATTTATTTCATCTCAATACATTTTATTTTGACTATACATTAATAAGGATTTTATAATCATTAAATTTGATTTTTATTATATTTTAAACTACTTTGTAATAGTCACTGTATATTTATTTCATCTCAATAAGTTTTGTTTTGACTATACATTAATAAGGATTTTATAATCATTAAATTTGATTTTTAGTATATTTTAAACTACTTTGTAATAGTCACTGTATATTTATTTCATCTCAATACATTTTATTTTGACTATACATTAATAAGGATTTTATAATCATTAAATTTGATTTTTATTATATTTTAAACTACTTTGTAATAGTCACTGTATATTTATTTCACCTCAATAAGTTTTGTTTTGACTATACATTAATAAGGATTTTATAATCATTAAATTTGATTTTTATTATATTTTAAACTACTTTGTAATAGTCACTGTATATTTATTTCATCTCAATACATTTTATTTTGACTATACATTAATAAGGATTTTATAATCATTAAACTTGATTTTTATTATGTTTTAAACTACTTTGTAATAGTCACTGTATATTTATTTCATTTCAATAAGTTTTGTTTTGATTATACATTAATAAGGATGTTATAATCATTAAATTTCATTTTTAATATATTTTAACTTCTTTGTAATAATTACACTGTGTATTGACTATTTTTTTTTACTGAATATACATTGTTCAGACCATAAATTGGTAAGGCTTTTTCAGACATTAAATTTGATTTTATTATGATTTACTACCTGGTTCCTGCTTTAATGAGAACTAGCTATTTCATCGAGTGCACATTTTTTGACTGCTCATTACAGTTTATATAATTATTAAATTTGATTTTTATTATAGTCCAAACTACCTTGTGATAGCTTTAATATGCATTGATTATTTCATATGAATACATTTTTTCACTACACATTGATAAGGTTTTTATAATCATTGAAAATGATTTTTATTACATTTTAAAGAGCGTTGTAATAACTTTAATATGTATTGACTACTTCAACAGAATAAACATTGTTTTGATACATATTAAGGCCTTTTTAAACATTAAATTTAAATTCATTATCTTTTGAACTGCTTTGTAAAAGCTTTAATGTGTATAGGCTATTTCATCTGAATACACTTTGTTTTGATTACTCATTGATAAAATTTTTATTATCTTTAAAAATGATTTTCATTATATTTTAAAATGCTTTGTAATAGCTTTAATGTGTATTTACTATTTAATTTGAATACAATTTGCTTTGACTACACATTGAAGTGTTCATAAATATTGAATTTGATTTTCATTCTATATTTAACTGCTTTGTAATAACTTTCATTTTGGTGGATTATTTCATCTGAATGCACATTGTTTTGACTACTCATTAGTAAGACGTTTAAAATTATTAAATTTTATTTTTATTATATTTTAAATTGCTTTGTAATAACTTTAATGTCCAGTGAATATTTCATCTGAATACACATTTTTCATAAACATTAAATTTGATTTTATTATTACTGCCTTGTTTTTGCTTTAATGAGAACCGAATATTACATCTTGTACACATTGTCTTGACTGATAAATTTAATTTTAGTATATTTTAATTGCTTTTGTAATAGCTTTAATTTGCATTGATTATTTCATCTGAATATACATTATTTTGACTACACATTGGTAAGATTTTTGTAATTATTAAATTTTAATATTATTATATTTTAAACTGCCTTTAACCATTTAAAGACAAGTTAAAAAGAAGAAAAGGGAGGATAAGCTAATTAACCTGAAATTTGATAAATTACCTACTAAATAGCATTAAAAAACAGAAAATATTAAAAAGAAAATTGAATGAAAAATATTTAAGCATGTTTTTAACAAATTTCCGTTTTTGAAACAAGCTTGACAAGGGCATTTTTTACTGTCGCTGGTCACGATCGTTTCAGCTGTTTTTTAGTACATATCTCCTTCTGCAACAAAATGATGCCCTACATAAAAAAATTAAGAAAAAAATTCAAAAGTTTGAAAATAAAATTTTTTTTAAATACATTAATACTTTAAATTTTAAGTATAAATTTATTAGATATTAACGAGATTATTCAACATATTCACCAGGATTAGTTTCTAAAATACTTTTAGAGGAGCACAATTCACGCGTTTATGATATTTTAAAAAAATTTTTCAAATTTTCAATTCTCTTGGCAATACCTCCTATGAATTCATTCTAAGAATGAATTCATACCTATTCATACCTAAGAATGTATTCATACCTAATTATGAATTCATACCTCCTATGAATTCATTCTTCTATGTCACGAACACTTTGATGACCGCCACCTGCAAATGAATTTGAACAGTAGTTGAACCTGAACATGTTCATCCATACCCCTTATTCCATTCAAACATCATAATTTATCTTGAATTAATGTCTTAATACCTTTTAAAGGCACACAACATTACTCAATGAATCACTTGAAATTGAAGAATTGAATCTATGAAACGCCAATGTTTCAAAAATGAAACATTTTGTTTTAAACTAATACTTCAAAATTTAAAATTAAATTTTGAATTGAATTTGATGCCTTCAACGCGTTGTATTATTTCTTTAAAAGCTTGAAAGTATTTAGTAATATTACAAAAATTTGATTTTTTGGTAAATTGTAATACAAGCAGGATACAAATGTACAAGTTATATCAAATTTCTAAGATTCTTAAAAAAAAACTTATAAATGCAACAAAAAAGTACTTAATAATTTAATTTTAAATTTATGAAAAATAATATAACTTGGACTTCAAGGGCTCATTAAAATTAAAATTCAAACTCATTGTTCCATTTTTGAAACATTGGCATGTAAACAGTTTTAATGATACGGACTAATTCATCTGGGTATGCATTGTTTTGAATATACATTGCTAAGGTTTCTATAAACATTAACATTGAATTTTATTCTTTTTTTAACTGCATTTAATGAGTGATGATTGTTTCATCTGGGTACACATTATCATTGTTTTGATTTTACATTGGTAAGGATTTTATATACATTAAATTTAAATTTTATTATATTTATATTATACCTTTATGGGTACTGATTGCTTCATCTGGCAGCACATTGTTTTGAATATACGTTAGTGAGGTTTTCATAAACATTAAATTTGAATTTTATTATATTTATATTATACTTTTATGAGTACTGATTCCTTCATCTGGCAGCAAATTGTTTTGAATATACATTAGTAAGGTTTTCATAAACATTAAATTTGAATTTTATTATATTTATATTATACTTTTATGAGTACTGATTCCTTCATCTGGCAACACATTGTTTTGAATGTACTTTAGTAAGGTTTTTCTAAACATTAAATTTTTTATTATATTTTTAAATGCCTTTATTGAGTACTGACTGTTTCATTTGAATACACATTGTCATAGTTTTGACTATACATTAGGTATTGGTAAGGTTTTTATAAACATTAAACTGGAATTTTATTGTTTTTTCATTATACTTTAATCATTACTGACTAATTCATCTGGGTACACATTGTGTTGAATATACATTGGTAAAGTTTTTGTAAACATTAACTTTCAATTTTATTATCATATTTTGACCTGATTTATAATCGATATGTGTTTAAACTACATTGAGTTATATCTAGGTTATTTCAATTGCACATCACATTTATATACTTTTTAAATACATTAAAATTTAGCTTTTTTAGCTTCATTCCAAACGATTTTGCTTCCACATACCATAGAGTGGATAATTTTGAAAAGATAATTTTCTTGTTTACTAAAATTTTTATGTACTCCATTTTTTTAATGAAAAAAAAACAAGAATATCTAGTTTAGGAATTATAGTTATCTTTTTATTGTTATCATGTGATTTTAATTTGATATTTTGTTATTTTTCATAATGTGTACTGAATAGTTCTTGTAAATTACATATTGTTTGAGAATCATTAATTTTAAGCTATTATACAATATAAATCATCTATACACTTCATACTTCGTTATTCTGCGAAAACTCTTATGTATTCAAAATTGAATTTTAATGCATTGGAGAGTTTCCAATTATATATTGTATTTGAAACATATGTAGTAACACTCTGTATCCGAAGCATTTAAATAAAATTTTATGGAATGTCTTGGGTACTTGAATGTGTTTGAAGTTATTAACTAAAAAATGTCAATTCATAGAAATAATTTCATTAAAGTAACATAAATGAAAAACGAAAAATTTATAGTCAAGACAGCAACGAAAATTGTCTTTTTTCAAATTTTTATTTTCCATCACCGAATCTTACAAATTTATGCAAATACAACAAACACAATGAATAAATCACATGAAAAACATTTTCGTATTAATCATGGATGAAATTTTAGCCCCAAAACACTTAAAATAATAGAAAAATCTTCTGAAAGGAATGAAACAGTGAAAAACAAAAATCAATTACAACATTTCTAGGATGTAAACATTTATATATTAATTTATATTTCATATTTATTATCAGTTTATGCATATATATATATATATATATATATATATATATATATATATATATATATATATATATATATATATATATATATATATATATATATATATATATATATGCATATATATGCATATATATATATATATATATATATATATATATATATATATATATATATATATATATATATATATATATATATATATATATATATATATATATATATATATATATATATATATATGCATATATATATATATATATATATATGCATATATATATATATATATATATATATATATATATATATATATATATATATATATATATATATATATATATAATATGCAATTATTTACGAAATGACATATATGGTATTGTTAAGTATTAAGCATTACAAAAATTTGTCTTAATCTTAGATTAATGAAAAAATCTCCAAAACATGAATTAAACAATAAAAACTGACAGAATTTTTCTTGAAATTTTATTTTTCTACTGCATAATTTTATTTTTAATAAATTAAAATAACAGCATTATAAAAACTACTTTATAGTTCTTTAATAGTTTTGTTTTATGGTTCTAGCAAGCATTTAATTTTAAAAACATTTTGGTAAAAAAAATTTAATAATTCATTTATTTTCAAATTTTGGAGAAAATATCGTTTGATTGATTGTTCCATATACAAATGGAAAACTGAAATAAACATCAAAAGCTAAACATTAAATCTACAGAAAAAAAGTAAACATTTCATGGAACATTTATATAGAAGAAAAAATATGTTATATATAAGCTATCTTTCGCAAAATAAATGAATTGCATCCACCTTACTTTGTAAGCACTAATGTCATAATTAATCATTAACAGGTCTTTTAAGTTTCAAAACAATGCTTCAAAATAAAATGCAGGATAAATTCTCAAAGAAATTTTTCGAAAATTTAATTTAATAGTTTTTTATAGTTCAAAAAGCACATTTAACAAAATAGAATTGATCAAAAGCTAATATACATTACGAATCTCTTACAATTTGAATGGACTTGGTAATATTAGAAATTTCTATTAGACTAGAATAGATAAGATTTTCAGTCCATAACATAAAAGGAATTTAAAAAATTCAACAATAAAATAACAAATTTCTTAAAACAGCAAATTTAAATATAAACATTTCAGCAAAAACAGTAACTGACAATTTTTACAAAATATTATTACTCCCAGAAATAATTTTACAACCTATTATTGGTACACAATAAGTTGAGATCATTTAAATGGAATGATATAATTTACACTTAGGATTAAAGAGAATGCAAAATATAATTGTAAATACCTTCATTAAAAAACGATAAAATTTTAACGAACAACTTTAAGGACTTATTTAAAAATCTATCAAAGTTTCAATAAAAAACGCGACTCTTTTAGATAAATATTTTAAATTGGAATCTGTACGAATCTCATACAATTTGAATGGACTAGATAAAATTTGAAATTTCTATTACACAAAAATACATATAATTTTCTTATCATAACCTTTTTAAAAGAATTTAAAATCTATAACAATAAAATATCAAATTTCTTAAAACAACATATTTAAATCTAAATATTTTAACAACAACACATTGCCTTGAAACTGACAATTTTTACAAATTAGTAATACTCCTAAAATTAATTTTTCACCTTATTTTTGATACATAATAACTTGAATTCATTCAAATATCTTTCAAATGCTATGTATTTGATGCAATTTATATTGATGGTTAAAAGCATTATAAAATACAGTCTCTGGTCAAATTATTAAGCGCACTATAAGATTAGGCGCACTATATGTAAAATCTTAATTATCAGGTGATACTAGATAGCATTTGTTCTTACGCGATTAACCGATTTGCTCTTGCTTACGTGCGTGTATCAATTAGTTAAATTAGACGATAGATAATATAAATTCGAGGAAAGGATTAATTAGACGCTATATTATATAATTATAGAATAATTATTGTACCTCATGTATTATATTTGTGAATTATAATAATTTAACCAAATTATCCGCTGCACTGTAGTGTTTTAATAATTACATTGTTTTGCACGAGTTTATCTGCAATACTTTCTGATTTCGATACACATATAACGAGTTTTTATTTAGGAGATTTTTTTTGATACTTCCTATTTGCATTAATATATTATTTTTTTAACGCATCGCATTACAATGTTAACTAATTGATACAGGAACATAAGATAGTACAAGCCGGTTTCAGTCAAGTGAAAGTAAAAATGCTATGTAGCATCACGTGATAATTAAAAATTTTACATAGAATCTTGTAGTGCGTCGATTCATTTGGCTGGGGATTGTACAATTGTAAATATCTTCATTAAAAACTATAAGATCTTAACAAACAACTTAAAAAACTTTTTGTAAAAAACTATAAGAGTTTCATTAAAAAACACAATGACATTTTTAATAAAAATACAATGACATTTTTAATAGAAACTGAATTATTTATGCATTGGTATTAAACCCTATTTTTCAGAATATATATATGAAACATAAAACATTTATCAAGTTTATCTTATTAGTTACATATTAAACATCATGTTGGGTGATATGATATGTATACCCAACTTTCTACCATAGGAATAGCGTAATAGAGAAATATTTTTAATTATTCCTATTAAAACTCTATGAACTCTTGTTAAAAACTATTTAAAATTTTTATAAAAAATAATGAAACTTCTTACAGGTAAATAAAAAATTAATAAAAATATTTATCAAAATATGTACGAAGCATTTATAAAATTTGAATTATTTGCTATAGCATCTTCAAAAAATACTTTACGAAAATTCACACTGAAATTTTATGAAATCTTTAGTAAAAATGATAATATTTTAGAACATATTTTCTTTATTCATTGGTTTGTACCTTATTTTTAAGCATAATTATCACTTCAATTATTTTGTATAATTTATAATAGTCACTTTATCATTTTGTATTGTAATTTGTAAATTTTCAACATTTGACAGCTTGATTTTCAAGACATTTATATTATTAATAAAGAAATAATAAACAAATATTTATAAACATATAGCATGAGAAACAAATTAATTTCCGCATGAAAATTCCTTGCAATCTTAATGAAAATGTCTTATTCAAAATAATCCAATTTTGTTTTATTTTTATGGGATAACAGTTTAAAGGTAAAGTTTACATGTGATATATATTGTTAGTTATGATAAAATTTTTAAAAAGAATGATTCTAATTATCATCATTAAAATCTGAAGCTTAGATATCTACTCAATAAAAATAAATTTTAAAATTAAGATATGATAATTCTTTAGAGAAAAAATAATGAACAATTCATTCAAATGTAAATGAATTTCATTAAAATGTGAAGTAAGGTGTTAATAATTATAGTCGCTCTTTCTTCAGAGACTAGTTCCCGTCTTTTAAATACGTCTGCTTTCTCCATTACGTTCAGAATCTAAAAAAAATATGCATATTTAATTTAATTAATATGAAAAGAATTATAAAACATGAACTATTATAATTTTAAGAGTACTGTAAAACCTGTGTAAGTTGACCATGCACTTGTGGAAAATAAAAATTTGATAGTCTTCTTATATATGTGGTCATCTTATAAAGGTGGAATGTAATTGTATTAGCCAGTTTGGTACTAGGAGGATCAACTTAGACATCTGATCAACTAACAGAATTGGTCAACTTAACATGTTAATCTGCATAAATGTCCAAAGGAGTTTAATAAAATAAAATAAAACTTGCTGAAAATAAAAATTTGATAGTCTACTTAGATATGAGGTCATCTTATAAAGGTGGAATGCAATTGTATTAGCCAGTTTGGTACTTGGAGGATCAACTTAGACATCTGATCAACTAACAGAAGTGGTCAACTTAGCATGTAAATATGCATAAATGTCCAAAGGAGTTTAATAAAATAAAATAAAACTTGCAGAAAATAAAAATTTGATAGTCTACTTAGATATGTGGTCATCTTATAAAGGTGGAATGTAATTGTATTAGCCAGTTTGGTACTTGGAGGATCAACTTAGACATCTGATCAACTAACAGAAGTGGTCAACTTAGCATGTAAATATGCATAAATGTCCAAAGGAGTTTAATAAAATAAAATAAAACTTGCAGAAAATAAAAATTTGATAGTCTACTTAGATATGTGGTCATCTTATAAAGGTGGAATGTAATTGTTTTTGCCAGTTTGGTGCTTAGAGGATCAAATTAGACATATGATCAACTTACAGAAGTGGTCAGCTTAACGTGTTGATCTGTATAAATTTTCAATGGAGCTCAATAAAATAGAAATAATAAAAATTAACAAAAACGTGATAGATGAGATGTCATTAAAAATAAAACTCGTAGTTAAGTTCTTTTTATTTTTTATTATTATTCATTCCTGAAGACTTCTGTGAATTCCTGTGAATTTTAAAGACATTTTTTAACTCAATTAAAACTCATATAAGGTGACATGAAATGAGTCAGGAAAGGTTTAAAACCAAATATTTTTATCACGGCATTTTAAAGATGTTATGCTTCCTCAGTCTAGAAAGTTTTTTGGAAAACGAAAATGGATTTTCTAATAGGGATCTGCTTCATATACATTGTTAAAACACACAAAAATGCTACAAGGTGCATTGTCCTGACTTTTTAACAGAGCAAGAATGGCCACCTTATTTGACAAACTTAAATCTAATACATTTTTCCATTTGGTTCAACTAAAACTGTTAATCGAAGGCTCCGTCTTCTTATGAAATGATATTTGTTTGCGAATAATATGCTATTTTCATAACTGCTGTAACTTTTCAACAGTTACTAAGGAATGAGAAGTCAAGTTTAGTCTATCAGTAGCCAGCTCTCTCTATGCTTATTCTGAAAATGGTGCAAAACCTCAATATGGAGAAAGGCTACAGTTTTGTGTAAATTATAAGCGTTTGTGGTTTAAACTTTTAATATTTAAAAACTTATTCCAATACCGCATTATCTGGACAAATAAAAATTAGCAATATCAGTAGTTATAGGAATTTTTCTCCAGGGCTAAAAATGTCACTAAATAAGCGATTTTTGAAAAAATTTTATAACTTTTAAAATATTTAAGTTTTATATCAGTTCTAAAACCCAGATAGTTCTTCACATCAAGATGATATACATATAGTTTAAAATTATAGCTTTACCTCAAGGGTAAGACATTTAAACTGTGACTTTTTTTATTTCCCTTCTCAAAAACACCATGTTAGGTTTCTGTTAAACCTCGAAGACTTTGGCATCCCTAAAATATCCTTGTGCAGGGAATGAGACGAAATATCAGTAGGTAATTTGCTACACCTAACAGAACATTTGGGTTCATTTTTGCAAAACTGTTTTAAGAACAAAGATATTCACTTTGAAATTTTGTGAATTATCTTACATGTAGTAAGATTACATTACATTATCTTATATTTTCTTGAAAAAACAGTAAATAATATTAATATTATTTACAGTTCTTCCTTTTTTTCCCTACAGTACTATACATTTATTTGCTTATTTCAATAACATATTTGAAATAAACAAATCGGTACTTTTTTTTTAATGAACCTATGAGTTCTCTTTAAATAACTCATAGGATTTTTAATATACTTATTGACTTATAAAAAGCACAAAACATTCGAGAAAAATTTTGTTTTTCAAAATAAATAAATAAATGAATGAATGAATAAATTAATAGCAATCAAATATCCGAACAATTTAAAATGTTCTTCTGTGCTCTTAAATCATTCTGTTTCATTATATAAAGTTCTTTCCTTTCATTTTCCGCAACATTACTATACGTTTATATGTTTATTTAAATATCATATTTGAAATGTACTCTTGAGTACTATTTCTTTTATTGAACCTTAAAATGAATGAAATTTAAAAAACACAAAGACTTGCAAACACCTGGTTGGATGCATTTGTAAACCACGCCTGGCTTAGAAGGCGTGTTCAACAGGTAAGCGCATGCTTGCAGAGCAAACAATTAATTTGACCTTGCTTTTCCGCCACACCAGTTCTCTATAAAGTAAATGATTTGTACTTCCTTTAAAATGAAGAATTATCCAATGATAGACTAACAAAGTTGTTTTATTATCTTTGAATTATCTTATTATCTATTGCTATCTATTTCTCTTCATATATTTTTTCTAATTTTCATCAGTTATCATTCTTTTCTACTTATTCATAAGAAAATGCACTTTGAATTTTTCAAATTGCATTTTTTTTTCATTTTGTGGAAACCTTTTACACTTTGAGATTAAATTTCTTTTATGATACACAGTTAATTTCTAGTTGCAAACACATTTTGTTTAATTATTTTATTATTATTATTATTGCTATTAATTAATTTCTGTAACCCTCTTAGTTTTTGACTGCTAACAACGTTTGTACTTTCTGAGAGATGTTTTTCATCGCGTTAATGAAATTGCAATTACATTGTTAATTAATTGTGAGAGGAAATTTTTCGAATTTCTTCAGCATCTAAGAAACACATCAAATAATTAACAAGACTTAATCAATAAGCAAGACTTAATTAATTAAAAATTTATATATAATGTTGGTCAGATTTTAACAATATTTTTAATTTTTTTAAAAACTTTATTCATATTTAATTTTTTAAACCTGATATTTGTATAACTAATTATAATTAATTTGTTTCTTAAAGTAGGAGAAAAAAAAAAGATAGGAGTTTAAACCAACATAAGAAAGAAAAACTGGAGGGAATAATATTTTTACTTCAGAAAAATTCACTGAAACTGAAAAATTCACTGGACTTGAAATTTTAAAAATCTTAAAAACATGGTTAACTTTGAAAAAAATATGTGGATCAAAAGTCTGAGAGCCTTATATAAACTCCTAGCTTCTCAATACGTATTTTCGAAAAAGCCCTTGAATCGGTAATAAAATAGTGCATTTAAATAAAATTGACCCTTACATAAAAGTGTTTTGATTAATTTTCACACTAAAATTACAAAGAACATGTGAAATTGCTTTCAAATATCCTTGTATAAATTGCCCAACATTCTTGTAAAGATAATAAAAAAGTGCATTTAAATAAAATTGACCCTAACATAAAAGCGTTCTGATTAATTTTCACTCTAAAGTTACAAGGAACATTTAAAATTGCTTTCAAATATCCTTGTATAATTGCCCAACAATCTTGTAAAGATAATAAAATAGTGCATTTAGAAAAAAGTGACCCTAACATAAAAGCGTTTTGATTAATTTTCACACTAAAATTACAAAGAAATTTTAAAATTGCTTTCAAATGTTCTTGTACAATTGCCCAACATTCTTGTAAAGATAATAAAAGAGTGCATTTAAATAAAATGGACCCTAACATAAAAGCGTTTTGATTAATTTTCACACTAAAGTTACAAAGAACATTTAAAATTGCTTTCAAATGTCCTTGTATATTTGCCCAACATTCTTGTAAAGATACTGAAAGAGTGCATTTGACTAAAATTGACCCTAACTTAAAAGCATTTTGATTAAGTTCTACACTATTGTCGCAAACAACATTCAAAATTGCTTTAGAATTCAATAATGTCCTAGACATTATTATAAAAGAAACGTTTATACAATTTTTAGCATACTTAAATTCTTACCATTTGAGTCAGGATTTTCCTTATCTTCATCGCTAAATTCAAATTCACTGCTGTCGTAACAGGCAATTATAGAATCATTGTCTTCCTCCAAATTGTCACTTTCATTTCCATATTCATCGTCACTTAAAATTTCTTAATGATAGAAAAATACTAACATTAGAAACACATTATTGATATTTTAGCTTTAAAAATCTATCATAACGTAATACTAACCTTCATCATACAAGTTTTCAAAGCTAGACCAAGCCTCTGGTTCGAAAATCAATGCCTCATTTTTAGATTCATTTTTCACAGCTAGGGAAAATAATTCATCAGCAGTTTCCTTCTCTGGAAATTCCTTCATTTCTTCGAGAACCAAAGCCTCAGCATTGAATTCGTTTTTCACATCTTGGGAAAGCGATTCCTCGTCAGTTTCATTCTTTGGAGATTTCGTCAATTTTTTTATAAATGTAATTGCCTTTGAACGCCTAAAAGAACATTTTGCTCCTTGGGAGCAAGAACCATTGGACTCAGGAGAGAAAACAGGAAGTGGAATACTTTTATTATGGCCTTCGTAAGGAGTTTCCCTTAAAGCTCTTAAAAATTTCCAATTTTTACCAGTACTAGTATCTTCAAACTTTTTAGCCTTTTTCCATTGAAAAAATTTCTTTAGCTGCTCAAATGGTTTCTTTCGTTCATTTCTGTCCCGTTGCCCATAACTTCTTCTTATTACTGTTGCTTGTTTGCTTGTTCCAGGTTCATTATTCCTCTTCTTGATCAAGTTACTATCATCAGCTGTATTCCAATCAAATAATTCAATGCTGACTATTCCAGGAGATTGATCCCCATTTTCTTCAGATGAGTTATTCAAATCATCAGCGGTATTTTCCTTATCACGAAACAAATATTGTTCAGGACCTTCAGTTTGCTTTAATACTTCATGAATGGGTCGACAGGGTTTTCCTGAAACTGGTTTTAAAATTCTCACAATTTTCTTTCCATCTTTGGTAGTAAAGTTGTTTCCAGAAGCTTCTTTTTTATCTGCATTACTTTTGTGGTAATTGCCGTCATATTCGGTATGGGTATTGAATCTTTCATCTACCATCGACTGGATGATTTTATTTTCGTCTGCGGCTTGAAGTATGTTCGAGTTATTGAAATACTCAGCATGATCCTGAATGAATTTAACTTTCTTTTGAGAAAAGGTAGCCCCCTCAGCCATCTCTTCTTTTACGCTGGAATTTGAAGGCCAGATTTCAAGATTGTTGTATGTATCTTTCTTAGATTGATGTTTGTAATAATCATCATAGTGATCTTTAGAAGCAGATCCTTGAGAAGCAGATAATTTTGTTTCAAAGGTGTTTAACTTATCACCCCAGGGCTGGAGTCGAAGAGAATCTCTTTCACTAAGTCCTTGAACTCCTTTATTTCCTGCATCACTTGAGGAAGGATTAGTCAAGTTTGGCAAATCAGAAATAGGATTAAAGGTTTCTTTTTCGGAAGCTGCTTTCCAGGCAGAAGAACAATCTTGAGAAGAAAAAGACTCCCAGTTTTTACCATAGTAATTATCGCAGGTTGTAAAATCTCTTTCGTTAACTCCTTGAACTTGTTTGTTTCTAGCACTCCTTGAGGGAGGATTCATAAATCTTGGCAAATCAGAATCAAGATTAAAGGTTTCATTTTTGGAAGCAGTTTCTCTGACAGAAGGACCATCTTGAGAAAAAAAAGACTCCCAGTTTTCATCATAGTAATTACTGCAGGTAGCACCCAATACTTCAAAATCAGTGGTAGCAGAAGTGCTGGGTTGGGGGTCCTCATATAAATTGAAGGAGCTGAATCTGGTCATATCAAAAACATCTCGATCGCACGAAGAACTTGGCCTAGGCTTAAAAATAGTGGAAATATTAACTTGGTTTTCTGAATTCTTAGGAGCCCTTCTACGAGTAGATTTGGAGACAACAAGAGCAGCTTTTGAAATTGCTCTTGGTAAGGCACGAAGCATTCTACGCGCAGTTGTAGCAACTCCTTTTTCAGCAGTTGTATCCTCAGATGCAGAGGAAATTGGTCTGGAAATTTCTCTCTCAACATCAACATCTTGTTCCTCTATATCATCAAGCAAATTGGGCTCTTGGCGGCGGGAGAATTTTCTTCTTATGTACTTGGCGAAATGCCTTCCTAAATGCAAGCCAACGCTGGAAATATCATTGTTCTAATTAATAAAATTAACAATAATATTAATAACAATAATGAACCTGCAAATTTGATAATCCTCGTCATTTGAACTAAATTATCAAGAATTAAATTTATTTTGTATAATAAAAATAGCAAATCTTTGAAGTCCTACCACTCGCCTATCCTGTACGTTAGCCGCTGAAATAAATAACTGCATAAATGAAACTAAATAAAATTCTAATAAATGACTAAATAAATTTAAAAAAACTGGACTGTACAAACTAACTCTAATAGTGCATAAAAAAGAAGCAACTAATTTGAATTTTATAATTTTTTTAAGTAATTTTATTTACTATTCCCTAGGTTTCGCTGAAAATATTAATAAATATATATAAATATCAAATTAAAATAAATATAAATATATTTTAATTTGGAGTCGGAGTTGAACTCTCAGATGTTAATTTATGTAATATCCAGCTCTTTTCTTATAATGGTTTAGCACAATTTTATTATTTTGTTCAATTTTTTTTTCAAAACTTATTTTCACCAATTCTTTTGTTATAGCACAAAAAGTAATTTAAGAAAAAAAGATCTTTACCTCTAATATAACATAAAATAAATAAATAGATAATTCGAAATTTATGAGTTTATTTATTTAATTTTTAATGATTATATTAATAATTTCCGTAGGATACGGTGTAAAATGTAATACGGGAGTCGGAGTCAAACATTTCAACTACTAACTATATAGCTCCGGTTTGTAAAATAGTTACTTCAACAAAATGCGTTAGCGATTCTATATTATACATATCTTTTACATTATTTAAACCAGTGTTTCCCAAAGTGTGGTACGCGTACCCCCAGGGGTACGGGAACAGTTTAGCAGGGGTACGCGTTCTTATGCGAAATATCTTGCAACAAACGAAAATTACAAAAAATTTTATTTAAAAACAAAGCTAGCCATGACAATTTACGATTACGTATTTTTCTATTGGATATTTTTTGCAGAGTTAACAGTTAATAATTAGTGGTGTCAACAGCCAGTTGTGATTTTTACTTTTTGTGCGATTTTTTATAGTAAAAAATTCATTCATTTTTTTATTAGGGGTGCTCAGCGTTACGAAAAATTTAGAAAGGGTACACAAAAGTCATAAATTTGGGAAACACTGATTTAAACAAACATGAAATCAAACCATTGTATATGTAAAGTAAATATTGATTGAAATACTGCAACCTTAAAAATTTTGATTTTCAAAAATGCATTAGAAATAAAAGTGGGGAATGCGCAAGCTCAGTCAAACAAAAATTTCTCACTAAATATGGAAGAGCAATATTTCTTGAACGAGTTTTTTCAAAGCTCGCCCATTAAAAAGAAGAAAAAAATGAAGAAATAAAATTTTTTAAAAAAAGCTACTTAATTTAAGCAAATTAAACTGGTAACAAACTTATATTTAATACTATAGGCACTATCTTACTAAATAAAAAATATATTGACTAGACTATAAAATTATGAAATATTTAAATCGTTTGAAAAATGATTCATTTTTTGGGGAGAGGGATGAGGTAGTAGCCCAGTGGATGGAAAATCGAACCCCGGCTTTCCGAACCGATCCTCAACTGCGCTAAGACCCACCGAGTAAATACGTGGAAATCTTAAGATCTGTGGAAATTGAAAGTCCTGTGGTCGATCGCTGAGCCGTACCATTGGTATAGGGATCTCTCCAGAAAATTTCCTTCCCCTTCAGATCTATGTCTATATTAAAGATGTGGCTGCACGAATGATTGGTGCTGCCATCTATACTCTGTGCGTCTGAGCGAAGACGTACTTTCACCCTTGTGGTGTTCACTGGTCAAACGAAAGGCGCTCCTTCTTGACAGAACTCGCAAAAGACCAATGGCAGGCAAGCTTGGCTAGCCCATGTGTCATTAGAAACAACAAAAAAAACGTTATTTTTTTGTCAATTGTCAATTTTTTTAAAATTATGGGTCATTTAATGCAATGTTGGAATCACATTTCAAATAATGAAAAATTGGATCGCAAACGCTTTACATTTTCGTAAAACATGCTTCTTTTTAATGACATTTGGCAACATTTTCCTGATCCGCAAACAGAATGAATCAAATTTAACGAAACTTTACGAAACGTAACAGTTATTAAAAATACACTCATTCGTAAAAGGTAAAGTACCGGCAAATAAATTATTAAAATGAATATTAAAATGAATATTAAAGGTTCAGAAAAAATTAGATGTGTCTATTAAAGCAACATAGATGCAACATATTATCACTCTATTAAATCTATATTCTAAAATCTATGATGCATTTAGAAATTATTTAGCGTGTAACTGCCACATAGGGCGTTACCCAAAAATATACCCCCGTATAGAGAATATATTCTCTAACTAATTGCTCCACATGTCCTGATGAATATATCTTTTATAATGCATAATACAATAACTAAACTGATTTAGCATCAAAATAACATTTAACAATTGTACTACACAGTATACGAACTTACGAATACGAATCTAGATCGAGCATAGGACTAGTCTTAGTAAAAGATCTAATTAGGAAAATAATAAAAAAATCAGTACTTACAAGAGAAGGAATATGATTAGAACAATAATAATTATATGTCCGATTAATGAAATGTGTTGATTGGGAGCATCGATATTACTTTTCTCTGTAATGACAACAACAGTAGCAGCCATGTTCGAACTTTATAAAAGTTCAGATAAAAATGCCGAAAATTATTCAGGTAAAGTGAGGTTAGAGGTTATGAGCATGCGCAGACTGAATAAAATAATTGTGAAAGAGATGAATAATACCTTTTGAGACAATTTATGTCTTTTTATTTTTGATAAAAAAAATTTTTTATTCTTCGCTACGTCTATGCATATTAAATTAATTCAATAGTTTTTTCTTCCGTTTATCAGACAGACTTTTTATTTTCCGTTATTTTTTTTAAAAAAAAATATTATTCCTCTTTCGCTAAAGTTTATTGTTATAGCTTTATTAACTTTAACCACTAACTTTAAATCAGTAACAGAGTTGCTCATCCTTATTTTTTAAGAGATCCAGTTAGCAAACAGAATTCGAGTAAGCGCGTAGCAACAGGAAAATAAAGATACATTTTTAAAGTTCAGCGCAAATAGCACATACTGTTTTTAAACTGTAGCTAAGATTTCTATACAATTTTAAAAATAGATATTTAATTTGTAATTAATATTTTTTGCTCATTTTAAAGTATTTGCTATGTTTGGAAAATTCTAAGATATAAAAATTTTCAAAATGTCTAAAAAAATTTAACTTCAAAAAAATTAACTTAAAAGTTTTGTTGTGAAAATTAAAACTAAAATGGAGAAATTGACAGAAATTTTGATTGACAGAAAATTTAAACTGGACAAAAAAATTGATTGACAGCAGGGCCAGATTAAGAACTTCAGAGGCCCTAAGCACTTACATTTTTGGATGCTTCTTAAATGTAAATAAGAAAATCAATATAAATTTTAAAAAAATATTTTTCTCAAATAAAACTGAGGTAAAGTTTACAAAAATAAATTAATTTATAAATCTGCCAAATTTAACACTTTTTGCAGAGAATCTGGTGGAAATCAAAACTTTTCAATTAACTCTTTGAAAGTTTTTGCAAGGCTAATCAGGTATTATTCAATTTCAGAGCAAAATTAAAATAATTTCGACATTCCGGGGAATTCATTTTTAAAAAAATTTCCTGACCCACAAGTTATTTTCTTTTTCATTTCAATTTTATAAAATATAAACTACATTTATTATTAAAACTTTCCGGGCGTTATGTAATGTTTTCGAATATGCTTTTTAAATTTTTGCTAAAAGTATTTTCACTGTGGGTATCAAGTTAATATTCGCGCAAAAAAAAATTATCGAACAGTATATAAACGGAATTAATAATGAATTAAAATAACAAACAACTTTTTTTTCTTCTACCTCCTAGAACGTTGAGAAACCTGCGACAGTTCTCCATGAATCAAAAAATTTCTTATTATCTACCGCATTTCTTATTATTATTAACGGAATTATTTCGCTTTTTGTGACAAAATAGGTTCATTTCCACTCCTTTAAAAAACGTAGTGCTTGAAATTTTATTTTACATTATTTTATTTATAACAATCAATCAAAAATATTCTTTACATTTAATATGCTTAATGTAAAACAATTTAAAGTTTTGAATTAATAATAGATTTAATTTATAATCAAACCGTTATACGTTACTTCAATTTGATTTCATGTTTGGGAAAATTAACAACAGAAGGGGAGTTATGAATATATATAGTGTGATTATTTTAGAACGCACAATATGCTTTTATATTAAATTGTATTGAACACTAATTTTACTGTAAATTCACAAATAGTCTAAGAAGCAGCTGAAAGAGAAAAATCTATCAGTTTTATTTATTTTTATTGTCGGTCTGGTCACAGCGCGGTGAAGGTTTAAAAGCAAATATTTTAAAATGATTGTAATAAATTTCAGACCATATGCAAACGACAGGAAATTTAGCTGTATGTAATTAGAAAAGTTGCCTTTTCTCACTCTCATCGAAGATTTTAAATTAGTTAAGTTTAAAGAACATCTGTAACCAACGAATCGCACTGATACAGACCAAATAACTTAATCAATTAACTAGTGTTTCTTATAGTCTTCAGTATCTTTGATGTGCATAAATAATCTAATAGTATTTTGAGAAGTTATATTTTTTTCAATTATAATTTTAAAGAGGAATAGAAATGTTTTAATACACAAGCTAATACACTAATATAACACGGTTGTTTTATATATGTAACTAAAATAGGTTATTAATTTTCATTTTAACAGTGAACTCCACTATTCAGTATTACAGCTATTTTTTAATCTGTTTCCTGTGCTTTTTATTTAAACGAAACTTCAGAAAGCATTACTATCAAAGTAATTTAAAAAGTTATTAACATGTAAAGTTATTAAAATGAAAGTTATTAAAATATGGACAAATTATCAGCTTGTTAAACTAGTTGACTTTGAACAACCTTTTTTCAGTTTATACTGAACTGGTTTTAATTATACTCAAAATATTGTTTTGTTGCATATTTTAACTTTAAAAATAATGTAGAATTTGAACTCTTTTTTTAAAAGGAATTTTAGTTGGAAACTTAATCATAAAAATAAAGAAAAAATACAACAAATAAATTTAATATTTTTTTAATTATAAAAACTTATGAAATCATGCCTTATTATATGAAGAGGAAATTTGAAAATGAATACAATATTTTCTGAAAAAGGGTGTGCGCAAAATAAAAAAGTGAACACCTTGAGTAACTTTTCATTAAATAATCGGATTTTCACGCACTAGAACTCAATCTTAATGGGTTCAAAGGTCACATTTTAAATGTGCTACTTAATTAATGCTGGCGATGTTTTTATGATATATTAAATTACAAAAACCGACACAAAAACGTACTTTCTTTGAAAAAATATATCTCATTTCCACATATTTGGAATTCTGATACTCAAAATATGGAAGTCAGCTGGCCACAATCTGAAAAATATGGTAGCAATAGGTTAGGCAGAAGGCAGTCGAAAGTTCGGAACTTTTAATTTTACCTTTTGCGCATTTCGCTAAATCACGAGAAATTTTTAAGCGTATCAAAAGATTTTTGTATACAATTATAAAGTTCGTTATTCTTAAGATAATTTCGTTTAAAAACAATTTTTATAATGAATTATTTTAACTAAAAGTAGTCGAAAAATTTTTATGTTGTAACGTAAGAAATTTTTTTGACCATTTTAAAGTATGTAATTTGAACGAAATAAATCGAATAGTTTCTGAGTAAACAAATTTTTAAAAGCAGTATTTTTGAATTTTGATTTCTCTAGAATTATTCCGCCAATTTAATTTAAATTTTTGTATTTTGTTACTTAAAATTACATACTTAACAATGTAATACCTTACAATTCAATTTCCCTTCAGTAGATAAAATATAATAATTATTATTTTACATAAAATTATATTCGGATAAAGGAATTTTATAATTGTGTGCAAAAACTTTTTGATTTGCTTAGCAATTTCCAGAGATATGGCGAAATACGAAAAAAGTTAAATTAACTAGAAGGAGTCCAAACGTTTAATTGCACACCTGTATATATTATTGGGACCATATTTTCCAGATTTCGCCCCCCCCCCCCCATTCAGGGATGAGAATACCGAAACTCTCGAGAAAAAAAAAATTTTTGAAATATATAATTCTGAGAAAGAATTTTTTTATGTCTGATATAATATGTGAAGAACACCCGACTCCCGTGATAAACAAATTATTCATTTGGTCTAAAATAAATTAAACTCATATTATATTATAAAATAAGCCTACTTTTTCCACATTAATTTTGAATCTAATTAAATTTTTCCATTGAAGTATACGTAATTTTCATTAGAAATATTCTATTTAAAATCAATTGATTAAAGTGACTTATCTCATGATAAATAAAAATCCCATTATGTTGTTACCAACATTTTCAATAATCTATAAATGGAAAGGGGAAGCACAAATTAAAACTAAATTAATAAAAATAAATTGTTACTTTTTACTTCAGTCGTGAAGTCTTCAAAGAATCTCTCCTTTTATAGCCTCGATGAATTATTAAATCTCAAAAAAGACTGATATTTTTAGAATTAAGCTCCTCGAATATGAAATAAAACAAAACACAAACTTAGCCAAGATCAAGTCGTACTCTAAAATCTGCTTAAGTTTTAAAAATTCAATTAACAAATGAATGTTGAAAATGAGAAAATTGATGTAATCACGTAATTAATTTCGAAAAATAGGCCAGTCAAGGAACCTCTCTTTTATACGCCATTTTTCTGCAACAGAAGAAAATACGCCATTTTTCTGCAACAAAGAAGGAAAATTTAAAAGTTTCAATCCGTTTACAGAGAAATAATATTTTTCACTGAAAAAAAGCAAAAGTATAGGGGGTATTTAGCGGTCCCCAAAATGTTTCAGAGATGAAAGGGATACTTTCAGTGTAGGAAATCAATTTGTTACACTTGTTTACACAAAACTTCTTCCCAGCTCTAGTTTTGTATTTCAGGTCTCAGCTATTCACCAACTATATAGGTGGTCTGTTAGGAAAAAGCATTCGTCATTTTGTGATGGGATACCGTCAATACACAACTTTCTTTTCCGTTCGTGTCCGCGTGATTGGAATAATTATAACACAATATCAATTCAGTTAAAACCGTGTCAGAACTTAAAAATCGAATTAAAATGTGTAAAAAAATATTTCTAGTAGATTTTTTTTTTTCATTGGTGCTTCGTGGTGCCCCCCTTACCTCTGGTGCCCTACGCACGTGCTTAGTGTGCTTAATGGTTAATCCGGACTTGATTGACAGAAATTTTTAGCAAATCACCGAAGTCAAGCATCACTGGCTACGGTGGATGGCCACTTTGATTATTCTGAGTAGAGACAGAAGGTGAGTGGTATTGATCCTCGTTAAAATGTTCTACCGTAAAATGCTCGACTTCGCGTGCAGGTTGTCGGGTTACCGAAGCGGGAGAGCTCTCCCCTCAGCAGAGGATCAAAATAGTGATGGCATGTCTTCGGATCTCTCTCAGGGTTGTTTCTCAGACCGTCGCCAATAGCCCATTGTGCAGATCTAGTGCGACGTAAATGAACTACAACAACAACGACAGAAATTTTTGAGCCTGAAATTTTTGCTTTGAAAATCAAAACTAAAATTGGGAAATTAGAATCAAAACTAGATTTGTATATACAGGAGAACGCGGCTCCTTGAAATTGTAGATAGTGCCCAAAACTTTAACAAAATGTAACCTAATTTTTCTCCTGCAAATTTGAATATTTTCAGGGAAAAAAATAGATTTTTCTAGCATAACATCGACCCAGAATATTCTTAAAATCTATCATTTTTATCACACATTATTGACCCAAAGTAGCTTTTGTTCTCATCTTGTCGATTAGTTTCTTGCTTTTGTCATAGTTCAAAATTACACGTCTAAGAAAATGAAAATAGCTTTAAATACGATATTCAAAATGCATATTAAGAAAATGGACATAGCTCAAAAATTTTATTAAAAAAATGGACATAGCATTAAATGTATATTTGAGAGAAAAGATATAGATCAAAATGCGTATTTAAGAAAATGAACACAGCTCAAAATATGTATTTAAGAAAAGGGACATAGCTCAAAATACACATTTTAAAAAATGGACATAGCTCAAAATGCATATTTAAGTAAATGAACATAGCTCAAAATACATATTTAAGAAAATGGGCATAGCTCAAAATGCGTATCTAAGAAAATAGACACAGCTCCAAATGCATATTTAAGAAAAGGGACATAGCTCAATGTCCATATTTAAGAAATGGACATAGCTCAAAAGGCGAATTTTAAAAGGTGGATATAGTGTGCAAATGCATATTTCATGATACTCTTAAGTATTAACTGATCAATCCAAATAATTTCGTAATGCGCAGTCTTCAATAAGCATAAATCATTTTCTTTAATTAAAGTTTCTTTTCTTTTCCCAAAGACGTTAAAGATCTACAATTTTTTTGCGTGGTTGTCATGGGTACTATAAATTTTTAAAAGAGGTTTTAAATATACATTAATACTTGTAGGAATGTCAATTACCACTTTATCACTTATAAATCTGGATACGAAGTAATAGTCAGAAAATTTACACCTATAATATACCCAGTCACGCCGGGATATAGCTGTACAACAATTATGATAGAGTAAGAAAATCCCTGGTTCAAATGTTTTACTTTTCATTATTATTATTTTTTTATTATATCCGTCTTTACTTTTATTATTATATTATTTATCCGTATCCGTATTTTTATTTATTCGTATTTTACTTTTTATTATTATATCCGTCGTTGAACAGCCGACTCATTTTTTTGGGTTTACGACTACTAATGTTCGACTCCGTAGTCTCGTAATTTTGAATTCAATCCAGAAGACAAGGGAACTCCTAGATCAAGTATTGGGAGATACGTGCCTTCGTGGTGAACTTTTCAATGAAACTAACCCGCATTTGCTTTACATTGAGAAGAGACCACGAAAACCTCCCACGGTTAGCCTAACGGCAAGGGAACTCTAACCCATGATCCGTCTACCACCGGGGATATTTCACATCAGCACTGTGGTCGGTGCAAACCGGATGAGGAGTTCGTATAGATTAGCTATCGCCGGGATTCGAAGCCGGTTCACCTCATTGGAAGGCAAGCGCTCTATCTCCTGAGCTATCGCGGCTCTGGTTTAGATATTTTATTTTATTTTATAACCATTGTTGAACAGCCAACCCATTCTTCGGCTTACGGCTACTAATGCTTAACTCCGTAGCCTTGTAATTTTGAACCAATCTAGAAAACAAGGAAACTCCTGGATCAGTACCCCCAGAGGTAGGATTTGTTATGGAAACATGGAGGACTTTATGACTAACATATTTAACTTGCACCAGTCACCATTTACTACATGGGGAAAAAACTCATCATGGCACCTCCATTGGTATTATTAGAATTTTTTTTTTAATTAGCGAAAATACTTTGACTTTTCTCATTTTTCGTTTTGGAATATTAAAAAATATATATATTACTCTTTGTCATGGATGATCACCATAAGCCAAATATTCAAGAATGAGTTCTCTTCAAAATATAGCTATATTTTTTTGGGACCTGTCCATATTGGAGTATGGCAACTTTGTTTCTTTTTTAAATAATCGATGTACATAGAGAAAATATTTCTGGATATTTTTTGAATAGTGACTTTTTAAAATGTGGGTATATGTGCAGATAAAAAAAAGTCTATAATTTCCTTCAATATTTTTTCCTAGTCAAATTTCCTGGGTAAAATGTCGTTAATTGGTGACATTAGAGCACAGTGAGCCAAAAACGGACCACCCTGAATAACTTTTGATTTAATGATCGGATCTTTACGTTCTAGGACTCCATCTTAATAGTTCAAGGGTGTGACCTCAAATATGCAAATTAATTAGTACAGACGATATTTTATTTTAAGTTGCGTAATCAGACGCAAAAACATACTTTCTCTGAATAAACATAACTTTTGTTAAACGGATTCGATTTTCTAATCCCCGTAATATAGGAGGTAGCCGTAATCTGGGAAATATGGTCTCAATAGTTTGGTCGGGTGAGCTATCCAAAGTTTGGACCCCCAAATATTAATTTTATTTTTTCGTATTTCGCCACAGCTCGAGAGCTTTTTAAGGGAATTGAAAAAAAATTTGCACATGATTATAAAATTCTTTTATCCAAAGATAATTCCATGCAAAAAATAACTTTTAGTAAATATTTATTATTTTTTATATAATAAAAGTCTGAAGGCTTTTGAATTGTAAGGTATATAGTTTTTTTTTCTACTTTTTTTGCATCATTTCGACACTGGAGAGACTGAAATACCTATATTGCCCAAAAGCAGTCAAAATGACTGCATTGTGAAAGAATAACTAATGTATAAATAAAATAAAAAATTTAAATTAATTTTTAATATTTTTGATATTATTTTTAGTTATATAGCAATTTATTAGTAAATATCAACAATAAAAATAATCATAAAAGTCACAAAATTCTAAGAAATTGCGTCATTATATACATCATTGTTTTTCCAATTGAAATTAAAAAGCAGTCAAAGTGACTTCCTTAGGCAATCTAGTGTTCCACATTAGCTAATTCCTCATGGAAAATACAAAATCTGAGAGAAATTGGTTGATTAGTTCCTGAGAAATCGAGTTTTATTTGTACAACTTTTTTAAAATTTAATTTCTCAGGATGAACCAATTTCACTCAAATTTTGCATTTTGCCATGTGGAAAACTTACAATATTTTTTGATCCAATTTATATGCAAACAAGTTACTTGTTTTCATAAATATATTAGCTAACATGATACATAGATAGCTAAAATGACGGTTAGAGATGGCGTATAGAAAATTTTTGAAAGAGCCCCCCCGCGCCAAAAATTTTTGCCCCAGGGCCTCGAGGGATGAAGTTACGACACTGCATAAGCCCCTATCTATAAGAAAATCACCGTTGTTTTTGACTTCATTCATTGTTGCAATTTAAGTTCAAGAGTTAATTTAAATGAAAAATGCAAATGGCCGTATAGCGAGTGGTTATTTTCAGGTCAATGAAAGGTTTTCAGGTTTTATAATAGTCAATTTTCAATTTTTTTTAACTATTATTATAATGAACTAAAAAATTGTAATTATATCATATCAAAAGAAAAGCTATTAATATGCAAAACTTCACTACCCGCTATCTGTTTACTAGACTTGATTTTCGTTGCGTAGATCGGTAGGCGGCTTTGTCACGTGGCCCAGTTGTCGTAAATTAAGGCAAGGCAAATTTTTTATTCCTTCTACTGTTCAAATACTTCTTTACGGTGAATTTTAAGGTTTAATAACGCTTGACTGGGCCGGGGGAGGGGGACTTATGTATTACCTGTATAGGTGCAGCCATAAGAGAATAAATCGGAAATTCGTTTCAACCAATCACAGGAAGAGTAATACTCCTCTCCTCAAAACTAGAGTGCTCATTCGCTGTTAATGATCCCTGACATTCAACTTCTTGGGGGGTTATTGTTTAGGCTGAACCAATGAAATGAGAACCTTTGCTCTGGCCTCAATTTCGAGGCCACACCCTTCGGAAACAATTCGCCATGTATAGAAACACATACAACTTTTTGCTGAATTTATTTTATTTCAGAAATTTTGTCATATGTTGAGAAGACTTAATGTAAATAATTTTTGGAGCTGTTCAAATATTACACAGGTGGTGGGGTTTTGTGATTTGCTTATTTTTGTTTATAAGGGTGGAGGAAAGGAATAAGCTACGCTTATGTAGGATATAAATGTCGCATTTGTTTAAAACTATAATTTAAATGTAAGACAATGAAATTTAAAAAATCGGGAATCAATTCAAAAAATTTCAAAACTGAAATAAAATTTAAGTAATATTGGAAAAAAGAAATTCAGAGAAATCAAAAAATATTGGAGAAAAATTTTTCTGGTAGGAGTTTTAAAGGTCAACCATTCCAATTACAGGAGGAAAAGATGAAAGATTTCTAAAGAATATTCTACTTCAAATTTTATAAAATGAATTAAAACATTGTATTTTATTTAATACAAATTTGCATCTTGTGGTGACTCACTGACAAAAGCAGAGAGGGAAGCTTACAGTCCCTTAGCTAAATTAATAGATGTACTATAAGATTCAGTGTAAAATCTTAATTTTCTGCTAATACTATACAGTTTTTGTGTTTTCACTTGTCTACGTTAGTGTATCAATTGGTTAAATTAGACTATATATAATATAGATTTGACGATAGATTATATAAATATAGAATGTTTATTATATCAAGCATTCATTATATTAGTATATTATAATAATTAGATCAAATTATTAGACACACTGCAGTTTCTTAATAATTTCGTGATTTGCGCTAGTTTATATGCGATACTTTTATATTTAAACATACATTTAATGGGTTCTTATTCCGGAGATTTTTTATATAGTAGAGCGCCGATTATCCGAACTGCTCGGGACCGAACATGGTTCGGATAATGAAAAGTTCGGATAATTGGAAAACTGTTTAAAACCTAGTGTACATGATTATTATTTATGCACTAACTTTCCATCGCACCTTTTGTAGGCTTAGGACTGGTAGTACTATCTAAAATAGCTTTGGCGTGTTTAAAAGTTTTTTTTCTTCAATTTTTAAATATTTTTAATTAACTTTTTTTAAAACTTTTTTTTCATTTTCAATTATTTTTATCATATTTCAGTTTTTTATAATTTTTTTGGTCAATTACTGATTTTACCACATTTTTCATTATTTTCCATTGAAAATGAAATCCAGCAAAGATTTCGTTTCAAAGAAGACGCGTTTTTTTTAGCAGCCATATATCCCTTATTCTTTTTAAATAAACTGGATCAACATCATTTTGACGTTCTAGCCAATTCATTGCAATATCTAATGAATCGCAAGCTTCTATCTTGAACTTGATCACTTACTTCTTCATCTTCGTCTGTAGAGTTCCGATTTTTCCTTCAAAATCAACAATTTCATCATTTTCATCCGAAAGATCTACTGGTTCAGAAACTTCAGTTTTTTTGTTAAGAATTTTATTCCAAGATTTATTATTCCAAGCACTGTAATCACTAATCATTAAACATAAGTGACAACTACCCATTTCCCAATTATAAAACTTCAGAACTTATCTATTCATAAACTCCTTCTGCATTCCAACCATTGTAGACTATCAAAATGAAGCTCGCATTCTTGGAAGATAATTTTCAGTTGTAAAGGGGTAGGTAGGTATAACTGTATCACCATACATGTATGTATGGCTGCTCTAAGAAAACTGCTAAAAAGGTTGTAAATTAAATATGGTCTTTGGATGTAAGGGATATTATTTATTCTTCTTAATTTAGAAAAATTGTCAAGATCTTAAAAAGTATTCTAAACTTTAAAAGGAAAAAGAAAAAAACGAATTCAGACATAGTTCGGATAATTGGACGTTCGGATAATAAGGGTTCGGATAATCGGCGCTCTACTGTACTTATATACTTCCTATTTGTATTTATTTTTAACGTATTGCATTACAATGTTAATCAATTGATACAGGACAAATGCAAACTGGTTTCATCCGAGGAAAAAACAATACAGCTGTATAATATCACCTGATAATTAGAATTTTACTTCAAATTTTGTAGTGAGTCTAATAACTGTAGGTCATTAAGATCACCATCATCAACAACAACCATAATAAGCCATTTCTTCACTTAATTTCATTTGACCGATTATCACGTGATTACTTTTCAGTTCACTCAAAATCACAAGGATATACTATTTCAAGATGTTATAATTTTTAAATTGAAATAGTCCGATTGCCTGTTAGCTGCCAATCTGACAGCAATGCGTTTAAAATTAAACGAACAAAAATTTAAAGTGTCGGGTAATCGCAATGGGCTATTGGCGACGGTCTGGGAAAAATGCCTGAGGATGATCCGCAGACATGCCATCGCAATTTCGATCCTCTGCGGAGGCGATGGCTCCCTGCTTTGGTAGACCGGTGATCTGCGAGTGAAGTGGAGCACTTTACGGTAGAACAGTTTAACGAGGACCGATACCGCGCGCTCTCGGTCCCTACGCAGACTGATCAAAGTGGTCACCCGCTTGCTGACATGCTGACCGCAGCCAGTGATGTTTGACTTTGGTGTTCTATTGGGAACAGTGCCTTCACGACAGTTCACTGCGGGACTTGGGAAAAAAATGTCCAAATTATAGGAAATTAATTATGACAACAAAGCCCTCCAGTATGAAAAGCCTCCAACGCTGCATAATACAGGATCACCATTAGATCTGCAGATTATTTTTGATTTAATTTTTCTATTTATTATTAAAAAGAAATAATTGATACACAAGCAAAAAATTAGGACAGATGATAAAATAGAAAATGTCAGATGATAAAATGGAACAATATTTATCATTAGTTTCTGCTCAGATTATTGAAAAATAAAGAAGAATCCGCAGTTGTTCATATTTACCACATTTCACAGATTTCACTGTTCACAACTATCCACATTGACACTGCTTAAAATTATTATTTCTAAAATACAATATCTTCGGTAATCATATAAGGCTAACATAAGGGAGGGGGTTTGTGATTGTCATTTGCTTATTATTGCTGACGAAGAGTTATGAGCATTACTTATATAACCTTTGTTCGTTTCACTATTCGTGTTAACATACCCTTATTTTCAATTTTTTTTAAAGTAAAATGAAAAAAATAACTACAATTGAAAGAATTTCAAAACTTAAATTTATTTCGGAGAAAAAAAAAGAAAAAAAGGAGTTGAAAAAATCTCTTACAAGAGTTTTAGAGGTCACGACTTTTGATTACGGTAGAAAAACATAAAATATCCCTAAAGAATATTTTACTCAAATTTTTATAAATTGATAAAAACGTAAATTTTGTTTTGTGCCAAGTTACATCTTTTATTTAAATTTAATCTTGAAATTAGATTACTACTGTAAAAGTCAAAGTGTAAGCAAAAACCACACAGAGGGGTAGTGTAACTTTCTTAAGTACACTGTTAGAAATTTCTCGGAAAAAATGGTTAAATAACAATTTTTTGAATGGTTATTTTACCATATTTAATCAAAACAACCAAATAACCGTAAATTAAATGGTAATCGAACTGTCAAGTTTGAGAAAACTGATCATTAACTGCTTTCACCTAATACGGTTAAGCAACCAGAATTTTATCACACCCACTAGAACCACCTAATGAATCTACTTAGTTATTTGCAACTGCGTACATATCATAGACGAGCGGGCTTATCTGTCAATCTCTTAACCGGCAGAACAGGAGTTCGAGTTCTATTGTTGACACCACAATATTTACTCCATTTCCTTCAACATATGAAGAATTTCCACTGTCCGGCACTTTCCAATGCCCATTACCTTACGAAAACCCGACCTTCTATGTCTAGTTAAATAATTATTTCTTTTTTACGTTTCTGAAAAATTCTAGTTGTAAATTTTTTAAAAACCGTATAGTTTTGTAATCACGGTTTTATAACCATGTTTTTTGAAAATGGTTTCAAAACCATAAAGGAAAGAAGTGTTCTTTACCGTAAACTTAACGGTTAATCGGATGGACAGACAGCTACATAATTTTACCATGGGAGGGGCTTGCTTTTTGCTGACAGGGATGAGGGGTGTCTAAAATCGCGAAAAATAAATGCCTACATAGTATTTAAACGGCTCCAAAGATAATTAAATTAAAAATTTATCTTTACGTAAGCATAAGATGCAGGCGATTTACTTATCGCGGCTGACAAAAAGGGAGGAGATAAAATGTCGTCAAAAACGTGTTTTTTTATTATCTCAACCGCCCTATAATATCAAGCAAGTTTCAACAATGTTATTAATGATAATCTCACGAATGACATGAATTACAGAAACTTGTCCGCCTCAATTGTAAAAAAGGAGGAGCAATGCGACATAATTTCATCATTCAAAATCGCCTTTTTGTTACTCATCATTTAGTTCGTGTTGGACATTTAGTTATGTGGAGGCATCGAGCAAAAGTGGGAACCCAATTGGCAAATATTTTAAATTCGATACAATTACTTACACTATAAAATATAATCCTTCTTACAGGTAAATATTTGGCTTTAATAAAGTAAACTTCAGGAATTAAACTATGATTTTCAAACAATTTAATTACTTATATATATATATATAAATTCGAAATGTAAAGAAAAAAAAATGGAAAAAATTACAGAACAATGAAAAAAAGAAAAATAATAATAATAAAAATCCGAAAAAAAAGGGAGAAAAAATTAATAAAAATCCGAAAAATAAAAGATATAATCTTTTCAACAGCTCACGCAATTATATCCGCAAAGGGAATAATAATCTAATCTTTCTAATATCGTATCAATATAGCCAAAACAAAAACTATCCATACAATAGTGCGAGGAGCAATCAAAAAATATTTTAAATCATTCTTAAAAAATGCCCTGTTCATGTAAGTTCATTTGAATTCGCTATTCGCTTTATAGATTTCGTTTTATGCTTTATTCTGCTTTTTCTTTGCATTTCATTTTCTGTTTTTACGTGATATTTTTACTTAATGTGTTCTATTTTTTTTAGTTAATCAAAATCAAAATCAATTTAATCAAAAAAAATATTTTAAATCGTTCTTGAAAAATTTCTCGTTCATGTAAGTTCATTTGAATTCGCTATTCGCTTTATAGATTTCGTTTTATGTTTCATTCTGATTTTTCTTTGCATTTCATTTTCAGTTTTTACGTGATATTTTTACTTAATGTGCTCTATTTTTTTTTTTTTTAGTTAATCAAAATCAAAATCAATTTAATCAAAAAATATTTTGAATCGTTCTTGAAAAATTTCTCGTTCATGTAAGTTCATTTGAATTTGCTATTCGCTTTATAGATTTCGTTTTATGTTTTATTCTGTTTTTGCTTTGAATTTCATTTTCTGTTTTTACGTGATATTTTCACTTCATGTGTTCTATTTTTTTAGTGCTCCTCACACTATTGTATTGATATATTTTGCTTTCGTTATATTCATACAATATTAGAGAGCACTCCTTTTTGTGGAAATAATCGTGTGAGCTGAAGAAAAGATTATATCTTTTATTTTTCTGATTTTTATTAATTTTTTCCCTTTTTTCGGATTTTTTCCGGAATTTTATTATTTTCATTATTATTATTTTTCTTTTTCAATTTTTCATTATTCTGTAATTTTTTCCATGTCATTTTGAACTCGACATTTTGAACTTATTTTATGAGTCCTATTTACTTTCAGCTTATGCGCAGTAAATAAAACTTATTGTTTTTCTTATTGCATTTATTTATTATGCTATATATATGCACTCCTCTTTTCAAGTGCATCACAAAGAAAAGATTGCACCTGCTTTACACATGCTTCTACACGTCACAATGTTGAAAACTAAAAAAAATTATAACCAACTAAATTTCTCACGATTTAAAATTATTAATTTTTTTTCGCATGAAGAAAAAAAACGGATTTCAAATGGATTTCATGAAAATTAGAATTTTAAGTTAAGTTTTCTATAAAAGATTCGATAGTAAATTTAAAACTAACTTTAAGTAAAGGTTTTAAGTAAATGTCGGTATAAATATAACGAAGACTCTTTTTTTTTTCTTAGTGATTTCGGACACCCTCTCCTCTTACTAACAAAAATAAGCAAATTTCAAACTTCTCCTTCATGTGGTGTAATGTAGTGTTCAAATAGTATTTCTAAAAATAGCCTGGTTTACCAAATTAACTCAATGGCTTTCACTGAAAAAAAAATTTTTTTTCTTTAAATTTATGTTCAAATATAAATGGATTTAATAAAAACTAAAATTTCAGAATAAAAATTTTAATGAAAAAAATTTTTTTTCCATTAAATTTCTAATAAAAATTAAATATGAATGGATTTAATAAAAATGTTGTGATATAAAATAAAAAACAAAGTGAAAAAATTGAAATGCTATTAAAACTGTCTTTTTTTTTTTTTTTTTTTTTTAATAAGCAGCTTGACTTTTCTGATTCATATAAATCTGAATTTTATGCATATCTCGTTTTTGAGGAACAACTCAAGGGAAAATCATAGTTTTTAACTTCTTCCGTCAATGCTCTTCTTCTTTCCCGTAAAATCGTAAAACTGACCTTGATCTGCGCAAAAAGTGTAGACAGCGGAAATGTTGGAGCTCATTTTGTAAAATTTCGAGAACGCGTCTGAAAAATGACATAAATGATCTAATTATTCACGAATCCTCTTTTACTACATTTTCTTTTTCCTGACGCATAAAATTCGACACGTGATTGCTAGTGTTGCCGTAATCTAAGTTTTTCAGAATAAAGAAAGGGACCATTCAAATATTACGAAAATAAATATATGATTTGAAGCAACTTACTTTTGTTGATAAAAAGTAGCTGGTGTAAGCTATGCTTACTAAGGACTAATAATCATCAATTTCAGTCATTAATATATATATATATATATATATATATATATATATATATATATATATATATATATATATATATATATATATATATATATATATATATATATATATATATATATATACATTGCCTTCTTACTTTGGTAAGAGATTGGTCAATTCATTTTCTTAAATGCACAGCTGTAGCCTGGCCTAAAGAGTAATTCGATCATAGATATTTTTTTTTCATATTAACTCCAAGACTTGAAGTTAACTTAGATAAATTCTGAAATAGATGAATTAATCTATTGATTCTTAAGGAAATGGAAGTAAATTAGAAATGCAACTAATTTTTATTTAAAAATACAGTTTTACTTTTATTAATGTTAAGGCCTATTTACCGATAACTAATAATAAATAATAATTAATGTAATTAAGTATTAATGTAATTAATAATATAATTATTGATATAATAAGCAATACTAATTAATCATTAGTAAATTATTATAAATTATTATTGTAAATTATTATTATGAATTATCAATTCATAATAATTCATTATTTATTGATAATTAGTTACTATATCTAATATAATTACTAAATCGACAACTGAGCAATATTCCAATTAAGATGAAGGAAAGTTTGCACATTTCGCGAAATATTTAAAAAAATAATTAACATTAATATTTTCTTAAAATAACCATTTATAATTTTGTCTACATTTGTTTTTATGCATATTTCTATTATTTTGTTGTTATCCTTCAGTTTTAAGCAACAGTTGTAATAAAACCAAGAAAACACATTTGCGCCATCTGTTCTTCTCACGTAGGAGTGATGGCGCCATATATGGCAACGTTACTTTTAAAAAGTAACGAGTAAAAGTACAAGTATTTTTAAAAAAAATAACGAGTAGAAGGTAAAAAGTTCTTATTTTAAAAAGTAGCGAGTAAAAAGTGCAAGTAAAAGTACAAGTACTAAACAAAAAAAGTAACGATTTGAAAGTACATTTCTAGGAAATCGAAAATTCAAAGCAACCTAAAATTTTATTGAATAATATTTTTATGTTCTTTAATGTTTTTGCAAAATTGTTGTTATTTATTTAATTATTTTTAATTTTGAAAGTTATGGACATTGATTTATTTTTAAATTCGGAAGAATATTATAATATAATTTTATAATATAATCGTATAATATAATTTTAAAATCATATATATTTTCAATATCAAACTTTTTACGGATTTGCACGAAAAAATTTTTTTATCTATTGATTTCAATTTTTAGTTTATTATTTTTATTTATTTAAATTGCCATTGATTTAAAATTGTTTTACTCTATAGAAACGTGTTTTAAAAGCACAAACAAAGCAAACACGGGGTTTCAGATAGCCTTGCGATCTTTGAGCTAGTAAAAAATAATTGAATGTGCAGTATAAGTTGAAACAGAACAGTCTACAGTTTTATTTGTAACAATGGCTAATGCTGAAGTCATGCGAGAAAATCATTTTCCGAACATTTCTGCCTAACGGAATAATTAAAATTTGTAAACGAATTTTAGTATCAACGGTTAAATTAATACCTTCGAGTTTTCAAGAGTTAAAATAGTAATTATAGTAGTTTTCAATGGCACAAATAGTTCTGAAGCTTTTAGAGATTTGACTGGGCGTTGTTTGACAAGGTCGGGCATAAACATAATTTTAGTTAAAAATGTACTAGGTAAAAATGTATTTAGTAAAAAATGTATTAAGACAAAAATGTATTATTAGTGAGTTCAAAAAGAAAATTGAAAAACGTAATAACAAAATCCTTATTTTTTATTTAAAATATATTAAATAAATGTATAAAACTCGAAAATGAATGAAAATAACTAGCTAATTAATATTTTTATTCATTTTGCAAAATAATTGCATTTTCAGCTTTTAGAAATCTCACCGAGTTTTAGAAAAAAGTAACGATTTCCTTCCACATTTCCGTTACAAATACTTGTACTTCTTCCCTAAAAGAGTAACGAAAGTACAAGTAAAATTACTAAATTTAAAAAGTAACGAAGTACAAGTAAAAGTACTTACTTTTTACTTGTACCGGCGGTACAAGTAACGAAAGTAAAAGTACTGCCATCTATGGATGGCGCACATGGGTAAGACAGTTTTTAATATTGTAATTGCGGTTAAATTATAAACTATAATAATTTCATTTAAGGTTTTTGAAAATACAGTCAAACCCCGCTATAGTGAACACGGCTCATAGTGAACTCCCGTGCTTTGCTATACACATATATTGTTATTTTTTGCGGATATAGTGAAGTAAAAAAAGAGAGGAAGTTGGATATAATGAACTTTTTCTGTCTTCGACTGATTTTTTTCTTCATTTTCTGGTAATTTTGAAATCTCTACCTATAATACATATACCGATTTTTAATGCCATCTATAAAATGGAGTGTAGCCTTTTTCTTGTTTACTTCTATTATCTCAATTTCCCATCCCTAAACAAAGATCATAATAATGGTACCTAAGACGAAGAGTAATAAAATATAACACATTTTTTGTTACAACATATTGTTTATTTTTGTATTTCATTTTATTGTTCATTTATTTAAATAGTGTGTAATAAAAGGGAGGAGTACAGAACCGTTAGTGAAAATTGTTTGCGGTATGAATAGAATGAACCGAAATTTCGGTACCTTGAATGTTCACTATAGTGGGGTTTGATTGTAGATATCCTAATATTAGAAGTTAATATTTTAAACGAATCATTATGAAGAACACGAAGAGTGAAAGAAATTTAAGTTGAAAGCATCAGAAAAAAATAACTATTTCTGACCTTTAAATAGTAGTCATAATTTAAAAGCATCATTTTTAGTTGCTCTACATCATCTTAAGAACAACACTCCATTTCTTCGAAATTGCAAAAGCGCGAATTCTTCTATTTTCGTAGGAGAGATAAATTTAAACATGACCTCTTCTGAAAACAGCCAAGACCGTAGCTTATGAGAAATCGCTTCATTTCAAAATATTTTGTACTACTTGCATTTTTAAAAAAATTAAGAGTATGAACTATGAAAATTCCTGCACACGCTTTGGGAAAAGGAAACAAAAAAGCTATGTTTTACCCTTGATACTGGTAACCATCATCTTGTTTATTCAAGTACAAACTGTAGTACTGTTGTTCTTCAAACACCTTGAATTACTATACTCGTCCTCTCTATTTTTGAAGCTCACACAATCTCTCCCAGTACCTCATGTAAAAACCACTTTCTAAAGCAAATAAGAGAATAAGAAATTTTATTTTAATATTTATCTAGTCCAAAATAATATTAATAATAACTTTCTTAGTAATTTAATAAAAATGCTTGGCAAATCAATTTGAATTGTCAGGGAGAGAATTATATGAGTGAGCCATTAACCAAATTGTGCCCTTTTAAAAGGATAATTACTTTTTCAAAAATTAAAAAGTGGTGGCACAAAAAGGTTTATTGCTAGGATTAATTTTGCAGAAAGAAGGTAGCTTTATCTATTATGATATATTAATAATACAAACGCTTATAATTGGATCTGAAGTAGGGCACATTACTTTATTAAAGTGGTAGGTAACAGAGAGAAATATTCACTTGGTATAAACAAATATTTGCTACCACTTTTTTTTTTTCAGATAGTAGCTTTAAATATTCAGACCACTTTTCGTGGCTGATAATAAATCGGTTAAAAGAATTTGCATTCATGTTACAGTGTGTCTTGTCGAGATAGAGCCAACGTGAAAAACCTCCAGGTTGACTCTTGCCTCTCAACCAAAGGGGTTTTCAGGGGGAGAGCTGAAAAAAGATTGCACATTGGGGAAGTATAGTCGCCTCCTCGCCGTAGGCGTAAATTCGGCAGATAATTGTGCCAACTGGAGTCAAATGTTTTTCCTTTAGCGATTTACTTATACATATTTATATGAATAGATAGATCATTTATTCTTCATTCTCAGAAGATGAAAAGCTATTTTCATTAGTTAAATTAAAATTTTTAATAATTATTAAAAACATTTTTGAGGAGTAAAAAACTTTTAAAAATATAAAAATAAGCAGTTATTTTTGTAATTGTTTCTTCTTTTTTTTTAAAAAAAAAAAGGGATATTTATTCTTGAAACTGATTACTCATATTTCTTAACAGTTTTTCAAGAACAATTTTAGGTGCACAGAATTGGTCATCAAAGTTTGTATTCAATGTAATTCAATTTACTATGAAAATTGCCAGTGGCCCCCATCCCCCCCAAGCTCTTGCGCGCATTCTTGGGCAAATTCTAAATTCCCCCCCAAACTATTCGTTTTATTTAGTGTAAAAATTCCCCCCCAAGCTTCAAGTGGGTGCATCGTGCACCCACCTTCCCCCCTGGTGGGGGGCCCTGAAAATTGCACTTCATAATTAGCAATACTAAGGGAAAAATCTTCGTAGATATTAATCACCAAATATTATCAATTTAAAATACTTTAAAAAATTTTATCAAAATTCATTAAAGAAGAACTTTTAAAATTGAAAAAAAAATAGAACTAAAAAAGAGCGCCTTTTTTATAATGCGAATAATCAGTTTTGAAAAATAATTCTTGATAGCATAATTTACGACAGTAATATTAATTAGAACAATTTTGCCAACTTAAAATTGTTCTACTGATCAATTTTCAAAGCTTTTATTTAGTATACTACGAATTTATTTTTATTTCCTAAATAATATTTATTTTTTTAAATTATATAAAATAAAATATTTGTATGACTTCATTATAAGTAACTTCTAGAACAATATTCTCCAGAGAAAATTGAGAGAGAATCCTTGAATTTTATATATCTAATGAGAATATAATGTTGAGAACTTTCTTCCATTAATGAGTTTTGTTCAATAACTATTACAATATATTAATATTAATATTAATATTTTTTTTGAGTACATAAACTCAAAAAAAAAAAAATTTTTTTTTCTTTTTCGAAATTAGAAAATACATACAAAACTAGAAAAATTTATTTAAACTGTATATAACTTCAAATTAATAGTAAAAAAATTTAAATTAATTTCTTCATAAGAAATATTGTTAATTACATTTTTATTCATAACATTACATTCGTAACAAATATTGTTAATTCAATTCGGGTCCGTCCCTCATTTTGAGCAAAACAAAATCTTGTGTGAAGAGGAGAAAAGATTTTACGGGAGGCGAAAATAGCGTCGAAGCTATTTGAGAGCTCTCCTTCAATGTGCGTTTGCTAGTGGAACTCTAGTGGAAACAAATTTACCCCGCCGTTTCGTATTCCTCTCGCTCGCCTCCTCAGTGTGCGGTTAGGAGACAAGGAGAGTTCGTTTTATACACAAACTCTACCAATTCCAAAAAGACAATAGCATCAATATTATGCTAAGTTTCAATGATGGGTGTCTTCAAATCTGCCATTGACAGAAAGTGATTCTTTTTTATTTAGACAGCCTTCCTGAGGACAGGCCTTCACATTTTCTTGGGGATTGAGATTACAAAAAAGGAATTCGTGACATCCACCCTATTGTCCAAAAACCTACACTTTGAAGATTTTGCAACGTAAAGGAAGGCATTATCATAATGGCAAACCTTCCATTCTTTTAGGAATTATTCCTTCAAATACCAGACAATGATCTTCTAGCATTTTCTGGTTTATTCGAAGACGTTCTGGGGAAAAAGACATGTTGTTCGAACAGCATTTCTCCTCATTTGGAAAAGATTTTCTCTTTTTTTATCATCTACTATTTTATTTTATATGTTCCACACGAAATTTGCTATATACAAATACAGTCGGACTCCTATTTATCGAACTTTCATTTCGCAAATTTCTCTATTTTGCGATTTTTTACGAAGAACATTTTGGAAATTTCTTCGTAAAATAACTTCCAAATAACGAAGTGAATTTTCGAATTAACGAACTTTTCTTTGAGATCCACTTTTCCTATTTCCCAAAATATTTCAGAACATTTCAAACTTGTTAAAGCATTTTACGGGGGAAATGCCTATGAATTGATTTTACCCCCTTACCCTTTACCCACCCCTTTTTTTTTTGCATTTCAGACGAAAAACTCAAATAAAATTAACGGATTTAATCAGTAGCAATTAAATTAAAGAACGCATGAGGTAATGTATGTTTAAAATTACTATAATTTTATACAAAAATTTAGCTTCTTTTTAGTTGAAAATGTATGTAACATGATACTGGAACACTGGATAATGTTTTGTTCTATTCTTGCTTTCTATGCAGTTTTCTTTTATGGTTAAGATTTATAAAATAAACTGTAGATAAAAATTTACAAGATAAAGGTGTATCAATTGCTATTTTAATTATGTCTAGTGTTTATGAATTTAAAACCTGTTTTGTGTTGCATAAGTATTTCTAAAGGTGATTTTCTATTTAATGAATTTTCCATTTAACGAACTTATTATCGATATTTAGCGACTTCATTAAATAGAGGGCAGACTGTAAGTAGGCGACGTTGAAAGCTATCACCACGCAAAGAAGGGTATAAAATAAAATAATTAAGAAGGCCCAGATAGTTTTGTGTGCTATTATAATAACATGAGAATAGAGGAGTTGATTTCCTTTCCGTTGTACAAAAAAGTGGATGATAATTAATTGTGTGAGAAGATTTCAGCTATGGTGGTAAGCTTAACTCTCCCCTAAGCTGTATGCTGAAGGCTGCCGATAATCAAAAAAATTCTAGAAATCGATTTATTGCCAATTGCATAGAGACTTGGTGGACCAAGTCAGATTTTCCAGTTGGATAATGCCTCCATTTGAGCAGTAGTTGTTCGGGGGATAGTGGGATCCCCTCCTAATGAGGTGACCCGGGTCCGAATCCCATCGATGGTTAGTTGATTAAATTTCCGCACTCGGCTCGCACCGACCACAGTGCTGGCGGAAATTATCCTCTGTGGTAGACGGATCATGGGTTAGAGTTCCCTTGCCGTCAGACCAACCATGGGGTATTTTAGTGGTTTTCTGCACCTTGTAACGCAAATGCTGGTTAGTTCCATCAAAAAGTCCTCCATGAAGACAAATTTCTACCAATACTTGATGCAGGTTCCCTTAACTTCTGGATTGGGTTCAAAATTACAAGATTACGGAGTTGAACATGGGCAGTCGTAAGGGGTCAACGACGGTTACATAAAATGCCCCCATTTACGTTGCAAAACCATCACAGTGCTGGTTTTTGGATAATAGAGTGCATGCCATGAATGATCAGCCTTTTATCTGATCTAAAGCTCCAAGAAAACATAGGGCTATTCTCAGTTGGACAGTATATGCAGTTTCAGTTTGTGGGAGAATTGAAAACTGCCATCATCGAATAATACTGATGATATGATGAAGGCTTGAAATATATGATGTAGATTACCATCAACTGAATCCTCCAGAGTTAAGTAAATGGCACGCTAAGTCATCTAATTCAAGCATATGATTAGTCATATATGGTCAAGTATTACGATATATTAGTACATTTGAGCGTATATCTATTTTATTCCATTTGTAACATTTTGGTGGCTCCTTAAAATGAGAAGGCCCTTGGTCCGGGCCTCTAAGGCTTTATGATAAATCAGTCACCGTGTGCTTCTTTTTTATTTTATTTACGAATTTGTAATACTATTTCTTTTACAACTTAAGTAGCATAAAATTTAACATCTCTTATCTGAATATAAATATTAGTGATTAAATTAAATAGCAACTTGTAATTCAAAATAATCATATATTTGAAAGCAGTTAAGGCATACATGTAATTACTTATCTCAATTAATTCATTTTATTATTTACATTAACAATTTTTTCTTCTTTTTTTTATAATACAAATGTATTTTTTAGTCTTTCAATATCCCTTATCAACAATTACTTAAACTATATACTTCTCTAATATTAAGCTTTTAATTTGTAACTGCAAGCTAGATTTCATTTAAGAAATTTGAATTATTTCTTTTACAATTTAAATAGCATAAAAACTGTTAGTATTTAAACACTAGTCTGAATATAAATCATTGAAATAGCTAAATTACATAGCAACTTGTAATTCAAAATAATCATACATTTCAAAGGTGAAAAAGCTTGCAATTTAATCCGCATCTTCATTAGTTAATTTATTTTACTAATTGCAATCAAAATTTTCTTTTCCTTTTCCTTATAATGCATTTCTTTTAGTTTTCTGATACATCTTCAAATTATGAATGATAATAAAAAAGAAAATAATACGCACAAATTAAAATTCTTTTTATCTTAAAATTAAAGGCACGTTATTCTGAGACACTAATAACAAATGATTGGAAGAGAATGAATTGGAGAATTAATTTTATATTAATAAAACATTAAAAATGCTTTATATTAATAAAACATTAATTTAAGGAATTTATTTTACAATTTAAATAGCATAAAAACTATTAGTATTTTAACTCTAGTATGAATATAAATCATTCAAATAATTAAATTACATAGCAACTTACAATTCAAAATAATCATATATTACAAAGGCAGAAAAGCTTGCATTTTACTCCGTATTTTCATTAGTTAATTTACTTAATTACTTGCAATCAAAATGTTCCTTTCCTTTTCTTATAATGCATTTTTTTTAGTTTTCCATTACGTCTTCAAATTATGTGTGATAATAAAGAAAATAATACACACAAATTAAAATTATTTTTATCTTAAAATTAAGGCAACTTATTCTGAGACACTGATAATAAATGATTAGAAGAGAATGAATTGGAGAATTAATTTTATATTAATAAATCATTGAAAATATTTGATATTAATAAATCATTAAAAATATTTTATATTAATAAAATATTAATTTGAGGTATTTCTTTTACTATTTAAACAGCATAAAAACTGTTAGTATTTAACTCTGGTATGAATATAAATCATTCAAGTAATTAAATTACGTAGCATCTTGCAATTGAAAATAATCATATATTTCAAAGGTGAAAAAGCTTGCAATGTACTCTGTATCTTTTTTATCTGTAAATTAATTTATTTTAATATTTGCAATCTAAGTTTTCTTTTCCTTTTGCTTATAATGCATTTTTTTTCCTGTTTTCCAATACGACTTCAAATTATGTAAGATAATAAAAAGAATAATACACGCAAGCAAATTATAATTATTTTTATCTTAAAATTATTAAAGCATGTTATTCTGAGACAATGATAGCAAATGATTGGAAGAGATTGAATTAAGGAATAAATTTTATCTTAATAAAACATTGTCCAAGAAACTGGACAATGCTTGAAGGTTGAGGTTCTTGATAAAATACACCCCACAAAAACCAAATCACAGCCTTCTCAAAGTAGCAATGCAGGTCAATTACCTAACTCCCTCTTAAAATTGAGACTTAAATCCAGAAAAAGAAAGAGAGACTGAAATCACGTCTTGCAAAATCTTTACTGTAGTTAACCTATAAAAAAATATAAGTATAACATTGATATATAGATATGAATGAAAATAATTTTGGTTACGCACACAAAAGGTGATGTTTGATGTTGTTTTTCTGACAAATAGTGTATATAGTGGTAATCTATAATTTGAAACTAAGTTTAAACTGAGTAAAATTTTTCTTCGGGGAAAAAGCAAATAAAAATGTAAGCTATTTATTATTGATAAGAACAAAGAAAATTTACATTAACAACTGAAAGACTTTTTGCTCAAATTTTTTTAAGCAAAATTTGCTCAATATAGTCAGTTTGCTTGGTTTTAAGGTTTGAAACAAACTTCATTTACAAAATTGAAGTTTACAAATATTATTACTAAAATAATAAATTCTCAGAAATAAAAAATGAACAAAAAAAAGCTGATATTTTCATGAAAGTTTTACAGAATATTACATTATTCGGCTAAAATGTTGCTTCTTTGATAGTTTATTGTTAAAATGCTTCAATTTTTAAAAAATTGCAACCAAAAGTGAGTTTTGTTTTTGCTAATTATTAAAATTTCGTTTCATAAACCTACTCTTTTCAATACCTTTCAAAAGAATGTGAAACATAATAAAAAGTAAAAGTAGGAGAAGAGAAATCACCTGCTTAATACATTAACATCATATAAATTTCAACTTGAACTTTAAAGTGACAAACTACTTTGCAGTAAATTTAACACAATTTAATATAACACTGAATGACTTTGCACTAGCATTGACTGTTTTGTATACTTAAAAAATTTAACTGAATATCAAAATGTCATTTTCCTGGCATGTCCCAAACAATATTTCCAATAATAACTATAGCTTCAAAATTTCCCATACATTTTTCAAAATCTAATTTTTTTTATCTTATCCTATGTAAGCATTTCTTGAATATAAGCAGAGGGTATTGTTTACTAAAACTTCGTTTAAAATAATTTTTTCTGTCAATAATTTGTTTGTCCCATGAAAATCTGTCATTTTCCTATCTACTTTTATTTTGTGATTTACAACCAAAATAGATAGCGACAGGAATCAATATCTTATGTTAATAGATTGATTAGATACCCTCCTATCTGAACATGTTTTGTTGCATGGATAAAGAACCAATTTTCTGGCTCAAAATCTATTTCAAAAAATTTTTCAAGGTGAGTAGGTTTTTATACTGTCATTTTCCTGGCTTCTTGAAATCATTAATAACAAAAACTACATAGATTTATCTGAGTTATTTTAAGAAATACTGTTGTTTTCTGCAGAATATAAACGTCTTCGGCCAAAATATTAAATTAAAGTTATATGCTATAAAATGGCGAATTTTTCATTATCCTGGCTTATGAATGCCAGGACATTAAAGTGTTACCAGAAATTCTCTTTAACTGCTAATAGTGTAAAGAGGGAAAGCAAATATTAACCTAATACCAAGTTTATGTATGATTGTAATATGCTTGGATGTAATCAAAGTTATTTATTTATTTAATGATTGATTATTATACACAATTTTATTTTGTGCATATCAGCAACAAAATTTTTTTTGTTTCTTTCTACAGTGGATAAAAAGAATTAATTTAAGCAATTCATGGTCCATCTAATATAAATGCTTAAGTTGAGTTACTTACTATTAACTTAAAAGGACTGTTTTTTAAACTTCCAAGGTAATATGTCATTTTCCTGGCATTCAAGATTTGGTGAATTTCTATTTTATTTTTTTTCTTGAGCAAATGTCAATAAACTACACTGCTGTCTATAAGATATTAATAAGTGTAGCTAAAGAAGTATACAAAAAAAAATTTACATTATTTTGAAGACTTTAAATTTGAAGAAATATTTTGGTCCGAATTGTCATGTTTCGTGAGAATCACCCATATATGTTCATAACGAAGCATTGTTGATACTCAAAATTGCTTCTTGAAAATATCAAGTACTTATTTCTTGATACATATGGGTATTTGTGTAAAACAAATGACGCTCACTTTATAATCTGAATAAAGTTTAAAATTATTTCCTCATTGCAAAAAATTAAAAAAAAAAATCGCTAAGTGTCCTCCATTATGTTATCGATAAATTTGCTCATATCGTGAGTGAACAAATCCTTCTTAAAAAATTAGAGTTCTTATTTCATGAAACGTATTGGTTGGTATTTTTTTTTAAAAAAAGTGATGCTTCCTTTTAAGTATGAAACAAGTTTCAAATGAATTACTCATTGCAAAAATTTATAAAAAATTTGCAAATTATCCTCCATTGTAACAATAAATATGCTCATAACGTAGTATTATAATAAGTAAACAAATCGTTCTTAAAAATTTTGAATACTTATTTCTTAACAAATGCGGGTGTTTTTTTAAGAATTGTCACTCACTTTTTAATCTGAAAATAGTAAGGAATGATTTTCTCATTCAAAAAAATTTTAAAAGATTCGCAAATTAAACTCTAATAACTACAAATATGCCCGTTACAAAGCATGGTTTAGACTAAACAATTGCTTCAAAAAAATGCTGAGTATTTATTTCCTCACAACTATGGATATTATTGAAAAATTTATCACTTTTTACCTGAAACAAGATTCAAATGAATTTCTCATTGCAAAAAATTATAAGAAATTCGCAAAGTGTCCTCCATTTTGTTATCGATAAATATGCTCATACTGTGAGTAAACAAATCCTTCTTAAAAAGTTTGAGTACTTACTTCTTGAAAAATGTTGATACTCTTGAAAAAGTTGCAAAATACTGCTGAAGTTGCAAAAAGTACTCATTGCAAAAATTTTTAAAAAATTCACAAAGTGTCCCCCATTATGTTAACTATATATATGCTCTTAGCGTGGCATGGTTCTCAGAGTTTAGAGGGTGACATGGCCTCAAATGTTTAAATACCCATAGATGTGAAGAAATAAAACCCCGACATTTTTAAGATTAATTTGTTTAGTTCAAACCAGGCTACATAAAGTGTATACATACAGTTAAAAAAAATGGTGGACACTTTGCGAATTTTTTATAATTTTTGCGAAGAGGAATTTTTTTTAAAAATTTTTCAGATTAAAAAGGAAGCGTCAGCTTTTTCAAAAATACTCATTAATGCGAAAAAATACATACCCACAATTTTTCAAAACTACCCACATATGTGAAGAAATAATTACTAAAATAGTTTTAAGAAGCATTTGTTTAGTCTAAACCGTGCTTCGATAAGAACGCATGTATGGTTAACATAGATTTCAAAGGGAGCTACACTTTTTTCAAAAATATCAATGTTTCAAAAAATAAGTGCTCCAATTTTTTACTCACGGTATGAGCATATTTATCGATGACATAATGGAGGACACTTTGTGAATTTTTTATAATTTTTTTTGCAATGAGAAATTTGGTTCAAACTTGTTTCAGATTACAAAGTAAGAGTCAAAATTTTTCAAAAAATACCCTTAGATGTGAAAAAATAAATACCCAAAGTTTTTAAGAAGCTTATGTTTAGTCCAAACCATGCTACGTTAAGAGCATTAATATCGTTAACGTAATAAAGGATATATTGCGAATTTTTTTTATAATTTTTTGCAATGAGGAAATCATTTGAAACTTGTTCCAGGTTACAAAGTGAGCGTCAATTTTTCCAAAAATACGAAAATTACTTATTACATTCCTAAGTTACTTATTTTCAAGAAATAAGTTATCAAAATGTTTAAGAAGGATTTGCTTATTCCAAGCAATGATATGTTAAGAGTATATGTATAGTTGACGAAAAGGAGGACAATTTATGAATTTCTTACAATGAGGAATTCATTTTAAACTTGATTAAGATTAAAAAATGAGCGTCAATTCTTTTAAAAATACCCGTATATGTCAAAAAATAATAACACAAAATTTTTAAGAAGTAATTTTTAGTGCAAATAATGCTACATTAAGAGTATATATATATTTTTGTAACTTTTTCCGATGAGAAATTCACTTGAAACTTGTTTCAGATTTAAGATTTAAAGGTAAGCGTCAAATTTTTCAAATAGACCCATAGGTCTGAAAAAATAAATACCCAAATTTTTTAAGAAGCATTTGCATCTTAATTATTTACCAAAACTATTGTCCTTTGTTAATTATTGTCCAAACCATTTATCAAAAAAAGAGCCATTTCATGTTACTAAGAGCTTATCAGTAGGGTTGAACTTTCATCTATACTGAGGAAATGGGGTGTAGGGCTCATCCTATAGACAAGATGTCATCGATCCGTAGTGGGGTGTAGTGATAATTCCAAAACAGTATAAAAACAGAGGTTATCAACCACAAAAGTGGGGATTAGCACTCATTTTTCTCTGACTTGTTTGAATTCTTTCAAGAAGCATCAGATGAATTTGAACACGTAACATTTGAATGAATTTTGACATTGAACATTTAAATGAACACATAATTTTCAGTATTGCTAAATTCATCTAATTTTCTTAGATAACTTCAACCAGTTAACACTAAACATACATTAACAAGTCAATAGACTGATTATTGTATGGTGTATTTTATTGTAAAGTGTTAGTAAGTTACCTTTACTTAATAAGAGGAGTTTCGAAAGTTAACATTATCATTTTAACATTCTATTTCATTTTTGACATGGTTTGCATGCTGAGACAAGTTTATCCCCCTGAGTGATATTCATTTATGGGGCTAGGTAAAAGACCTTGGGATGGGTTATCTATAAAAATTTAATTGTTTCTGTAGTTGCAGAAGGATTTATGAACAGCCTTCTATTTTGCTGCTTATATTATGCTTTTTATAAAATGACTAACAGCAATCTTTTAAAAATAATGAAACAATTTCAGCATATTTTGGAAATGTATGAGAAATATTAACAACTTGAGATTATCTCAACTAATGTCATTTTTAACCACTTATACAGCCTTATTTCCTTATAGTCAATTAATACTTAAAAAAATGACAAAAAATTTAAATCAAAGCTAATTTCATTTTTAACACTGTATAGTTTGTGCATTAATAGTTCCTTCCTATCACTTCTAAGTCATCATTACAAATTAGTTTTCTGGTTTGTGTGGTTACATTCAAAATAAAATTAAAAGAATCTTAATAATTTAAAATTTACAGAATGTTTTACTCAGATTTATTAGCTTTTCCTTTAGAATTTTCAAATCCAAAATAGTAATTTAATTCAAACATAAACTAATTTATCTTACAAGCAATAGCAGGACACTTTCAAAAAATTTAAATTTGGTTGCAAAGATCCTAAAACATTTTGATAAATCAACCCATCGATACTTTTCCTGAACAGTTTACATGACAGAATTAGTTTTTGTGGCAAAGTTTGCAGACAGAAATGCAACTTTCTATGCAGAAAATCCTCAACACAAAAAATTTTCAAAATATTATAAAAACTCAAATCAGAGTTACCACAGATTCTACAATTTTTTAAATCAATTCAATGTTATAAAAAGAAATTTAAACCTTAATTTCTTTCTACACAGCATGTCATAAAAATATTAACTTTATTGGCAGAACTAATTGCAGGCTTTTTTGTTAAGTAGGAAATCATGATAACAAATTTTCAAAATGGTTTGAAAAGATAACTATTAATGTAATACATATACTATTTCTAGAAATTTTAATTATGCTGCTTTTAAATATTCCAAGTAAATATTTCAAGTTAAAAACAACATAACCAAAAATGTTGTATTTAACTTTCCATATTTTAAAGTTCACCAACCAAAAACTAATACATAGAATAAATCAAGCTTTTTCACAAATAAGAATTGCTGTATCAGTTTTCAAAAAAAATAATGGTTATGCGGCTTAAGAGCAAAATTGCCTGTGAAAGAAACATTAAGTCCTCTGTTGTCAAACAACGAAATTAATTTCCAAACCAGTCAATATTATTTAATAACTGCAGACTAAGATTTAACACACAGCCCTTTCTTGCAAATTAGTTTACTAAAATAAGTATTAAAATTTTTTTTTTTTAAAAAAATCATACAAAATATCAAATAAAAGCGGGAACTATTTTACAACATACTTTTTTATATCAATAAAATTACAACTTTTACATCTGATTAACACATAATAGTAAGCTCAATATTCACAAAAATATAAGCAGTTGTGAAAAAGAACAATTTTATTGTATTACACTGAACAATAACTTATACAAGATACATAAAAATCCTGCAATAAATATTGGTTCATATTTCACAAATCAATTTAGTTTGTACTATGAATGGAAATACCGGCTTAGAGTCAATGTTTAAAACTTAACTTAATATAAATATTTAATAATAAGAAAGCAGTAAGATTGACCAGTTTTTGTTCATTAACACTATGTTCATTTCCTTATGGTAAATAAAAATAATAAAGAGATATTTTGAAAAACAATGAAAAGCAAATTCCTCTGTCAACTTTGAACAGTACTTAACTAAGTTCTTCTGTATGATATAATATACATATATATATATATTCTTAATTATTAAATCTTTTATAGGAAACTACATATAATTGAATGTTAGAATAATATTTTATTAAGATAATATATTATTAATAGAGAAAATAATGAAAGAGCAATCAAAATATGCACACTAAAATATGAAATATAACCTAAAAATATTTTTTTTAGTATTTTGAGATCACAGTTTAGAATATATATAATCTTTTTTTGTCTTTTTTTTTAACATTGATCAATAACCAATTTCTATAGATAATTAACAATTTATCTCTAAACTTCACAAAACATCAAATCAAATGTTACTTTACTCGTTTCTCACTATTGTTGGCAATTCAACATGAACTCTTTTGTTTTAATATAATAGTAGATGATGATGACTCTCAAAATATAAATGAAAATGAATTTAAAATGAATAAAATAAATCACTGTTCTGATGAAGGATGTGTTGTTATTCTGGCGGTTTCATCACTGTGTGCAGTTTGAGGCTTAGAGTTTGTAGCTAATGCTGTTGAACTTTGATGAGGTGATAAGATTGGTGGCATTGTCAAGTTAACACTTTTCGATTTTTCAGCATACTTGGATACATCTGGAATTAGAGGCCAGGGACTAGATTCAACTTTGCTCAATCTTTCACTCAAGGCACGTAAAGCAATTTGCCTGTAGAAAAACAATTTTTTTTAAAAATTTGATATACAATTTAAACGAGAGCTTCTTAAAATTTTTACTGCGGAGACAACTCACAAGCAGAAAATATTTGTGTGACCCCTCATATATTGGTGTATGATAAGGGTGTATGTACATTAAGTATGTTACTGGTATATTACCACATAAATAAATGAAGACGAAAAATTTCAGATCATATAATATACTTGAAAAAATATATATACATTTTAAGAATTTTTTTCTTCTTTTTTTGATTTTTACTTGTTTTTTCAATTTTGTTAATTCAATAAAAACAGAGAATATAGTTTTAAGCAAATACTTAATCAGACATAAAGCTTCATAGATAAGCTGCAAAAAATGAATTAACAGAAAATGGTGTTACAAAATAACTTATTTTTAACATATTTCACACAGGAAAAAAAAAATTGAAGAGTAAAAATTCTTTAATAAAGAAAAATATAAATTATAGCTTATCTGGTATTATATGTTTCTTTTCACAACATCAAAAATATGTAATTAAACATGTTTTTTACAATTCCTAAATTATAAAGTTATTAATACCAAATGATTCAACAACATTTAATGTTATGATTCATAGTTCACAAAGCTCTTATTTAAGTTATGTCTATACATAATTAAAATTTTAAAAAAAAAGTCCATAATATTCTTTTTAACTAATCATTCACCCTTTAAACTAAACTGCAACTATTACTTAATTGGTCAGGATATGCAGTAACAATACAGTTTTTAATGGACACCCATAGTTTGAAAGTACCTAAAAAAATTCTAAATTAGGGAACAATTTAGAGAATTAGAAAAATTATTTACATTGCTCAAAGAATGTTTAGTAATGTAAGTAATACAGGTTTAACACTGCAATCCCCAGTAATAGTTTTTTAGCTAAATTAATTGTACAGAATTTGCTTCAATAATAGAAAGTTTAGATTAGTTTTTGTTATTCTTATTTTATGGATGTGGATTAATATTTCAAAAGTATTGGGTAATACCCAAGAGTTATAAATGAGTATTTACCAAAGTAATTACCCCTGACCTGGGGAAATACCCTAAATCAGAGAATACTCATATAGCCTAAATCAGGGAATTATAGCTTTTAGACATTTTTAAAGCATTTAAACATGGTTTGGCTTTATTATGGTTTTGAGAATATTTAGGGTTCATACTCACTCAAAAAGAAGAAATTGTCTCTTTACTTTCCCAAGTGAATTTACATAAAATTCCAGGTTTAAAAAAAAAGCAAAATTTTAACGAAATTTATATTTAATAAAAATATATTATACATTGGTTTATTTAACACAGGAGTAAGAATAACAAATTACAAAACCCCTCCCACCAGCAGAAACTACGTCATTGAGCAAATCTACATCATCTACAAGCTAATGGGTATCGGCAGGAAAAGGAGTGAGCAGATATGTAATCACATTTAAGAGGCATTCACACGGAAAGCCAAAATATTTTGCATATGATTTCGGAAATGTGAGCGAGAATCTGATTGGTGAGTTTTTCATGGTCAAGTGTGCTTCACCAATAAAGTTCTTATTTGCATCTCCAAATTCACATGCACCAATTTTTCCCATCCACTGTGGATAGTTTTTTACACTTTTGATGATGATTGACGATAGGAGATTCGTGATGACAAATACTTGTATAATAATTTTGGCAGATTATCAAATGCAGAACATTATTTTAATGTTTTTATAACAGGTAATCTGCCGATTATATGCTGCAGATTACGATACATTTAATACAAAAAATAAATAAGCACAACATTATGTAACTTAAATTATTTTTAAAGAATGTAGACAATTTATTAAACAAAAAAAAGTTAATTCAACATGTACCACAATATCGATGAGTAAAACTAGTGTCTTAAATAATCTGATTTTCTGAAAATTAAATAATAATCAATTAAAAAAATTTATGTTAAAGTCAATGATTAAGATAATTTGCTATGCTTTAGATTTTCATAAGTGAGAACAAAATATATAATCTGTTTAAAATAATAAAAATTTCAAATATAAAGCAATCACTGTAAAAGCAGAGTTAGTTAGAATTTACAGGAATAAACAAAAATTCTGAGTACTTGAGCTCAGAAAATGTCAGATTTCTGTGTGAAGTGACGTGTCCTAATAAACAAAAATTTATCAGAATCAACACTTCAAAAAATTATTTTCAAATGTTAATTCTTCAATACCGGCCAGAATAGCTTGGTTATTAGGGCATTGGGCCCCATGTCCAAGAGGTTGTAAGTTCATTTCCGTTCGTCGAAGACTCCCTGCGACAAAATGGTGATTGGTGCACACCAAATCTGCCAGAATCACAGTCTTCCTAGTTCCTAAAACAAATCAATACCACGGGGGGTACTGAAACGGAGATCGACCGTGCTCTGACTCAGGTCAAAATTACAATCTGGGGATGGATGGAAGGGTCCTGGGGAATGTGTCCTGCCTGTAAAACATGCTGTGACGTATGTGTGTGACAGATGAATTCTTGGACATAGATGGCGCCACTGGAAAACAAGAAGCACACCCCTTTGTCTTAAAATAGGCTTTTTTGTATAGACAAGTGGCATAAGACAACAACATAGCTCATCTGCCTTGATAGCCCAACTCATAAAGTTTAGCACTTCATGGTAGAACAGTTAAACAAGAACTAATACTGTGCACCTACTACTCTGTGCAGGCTGATAAAAGTGGGCAGCCTCTTGTTTACTGACCGCAATCAGTGATGCTTGACTTAGGTGTTCTACTGGGAACTGTGTCTTTACGATCAGTCCACTGTAGGTCACATGAGTTGAGAACAAGGGACAGTAATGACATTTTACCTATACTTTTCTTAAAAAATATAATTTAAAATATGTAATGTGTCTGATACATATTCTTGTCTTTCTTTGTGAGTAATTCTAACAAATCATACAATAATTAAAATAAATATTTTATTGAGTAATATCGCTGAATGACGCAAAAGTTAACGAAATGAAAAAATAACATAAAACCCAGTAAAACTAAAAATGGATCAGAAGAAAATGCATTATTTAAATGTAAGAAAACAGAAACAGAGTTCAGTTTTAAAATATATTACTTAACATGAATAAATTTTTTTTTCAGTTCAATAATATACTTCTGGTTAAATTTTAATGGTTGGATGCCTGGTGTCTGAGAAGTAGCGCTTCATGCTCCCATGCCACTTGTCTGGGATTCTATCCTCAGATCGGGCAAGGTTGACTAAGCCTTTCATCCATTCAGTGGATAGATGAAATAAATGCCAAGCATGCTTGGAGACTAAACACGGAAAGTTGTGTGTTTGACAAACTGCACAAGAACATCTGCTCTTTGAACGCCAGTGTTCAAGGTCAAGAAAACTAGGATGTTTACAGAAGACTTTGTCCGTAGATGGTTTGTTCTTTTCTAAGTTTAATAGTTAGTTTTAAAATTGCATTACCTAATTGTAGAAAAAATATTTGGCATAGAAATGAGTATTTCTGGAAGATTTAAACATTCTCAGATAAAGAAAGTTAAAAAAAACAAACAATAATTTTCATACAAGTTCACAAATTATCGATTGAATAAGATTTTTTTCTCAGTAAATAGCAACTAAATTTTAGTAGAATTTGCACAAACTTCAATACAGAAACAATAGCAATAAATAAATGAATGAAATAAAAAGAAACAAAATTAATGAATCTTTTCTTCAAAGACAAATTATAGATTGTATAGTGAATGAAAACATAACACACATACATGAAGGAAAAAGTAGCACCTACGAACATTTTTCATCTTTTAGCTGCGACCGATTACCGACAGATTTTACAACACATAGAAAAACCTTAAAATGTGTCTACCTTTCCAACTGTTATACTTTTCTTCCCAACAAAAACAAATTTAAAATAAATATTGCTTATTGCCTCAAGGTAAAACTTGCTGCACCTTGATAAAACAAGATTTTGTATCACAGGACAGTTTTATTTAAATCAATTTTATACCAAGAAGAAACAACAATACATTTTTATCCATCTTAGGCACATATCAAGAAAACACATATTACACAAGGAAAAAGAATTTTTCAGTTTGAAGATAGGCTATTAAAACAATCAATGTAGAATTATGATGAATTGAACAATATAAGTATATAGGACAAATAATTTCTAAAGCATTTATTGCAACTAAGAATGATGAATACACATTTTCCTTAAGTCATGCCACAAGTTTGATAATGCAGATATTGTTATTTTCAAGACATGGTGAAAAGAGAATAAAAATTGAAAATTTTTAATAACTTAACTCTAGAAACTCAATAAAAAAATTTTTTTTAACTTTGGTGATGTTATTTAATTCTGGTAATGAGGGAAAATAATCTGTTTCAGAAAAAAAAAATCTGAACCAAAATACATTTATCAAAGTTTAAAGTCATAAGAAGTTACATGAAATAACATAATACTAAATAAGTTCATAAAATATTTTATTTTACAAATGCCACACACTGTTACAAACATTACCACCTATGCCATTAGTGCAAATGCTCTCCAGTATTTTCAATTGTATAATTAAAATTCAGTACTGCAGAGTGTCCTAAATGTTCAGCAGTCATTGAAAGAATGGAGTCAGAAGGAGATGAGTCAGGTGTGTCGGCTAAGCTGATACAAAAGAGAAGAGACTTCAAACAGTCATGTCCAATTAAAAGTCTAAAGTCAGCCACAGTTGCTTTTCTAGGGGCACTAGGAACAAAGTCGGGGTTTTCATTAAGGATTGTTCAGCTCTTATCCTTAGATGCCTCAGCTTTTTTTTAAACCTTAAGCTCTGCTTAAACGTCAAATTAAAAGTTTCAAGGAATGAAAGGTCGGCATTCCTTTAGGTCTTTAGACAACTAATGCTCCTATTTTTTTTGCAAATATATCAGCTTGTTCATTTCCTACGATTTCACAGTGCACAGGTACCCACTGGAAAGAGATTTTATGGATAGTATCTTTTAAAAACAACCTGCAATCCAAAATTTACTGTGACACACACTGGCTATTTTGCGATAAGGCCTGTAATGCTGATTTAGAATCGGAAAAAATAATGGCCCTAGTCCACTTTTAGTGTATTGTGGAGGTAGCATCATTGTAATACTAAGCATATTTTTGGCCACATCAGATACATTCCAATTTGTTATGAAGGAGGGATACTTATCCCAGAAAAATAAATAAAATCATTTAAGCAAAATTTATTTATTATCTTTGTAAATCTTCTTTTAAAGAATATATGGCCATATTTTTAAAATTATAAAATAAAAAGGAGGTCTCTAAAAAGGATGTTGAATTATTCTTGCATATCAAGAATTATTGTAAAACTAATTAACGGTCTGACCAATGGGTTTAAAATCATCCGTCCTAACGCCAACAATTCGAAATTAAAAGTAAAGTTAATTGTTTCAACGGACAGTTAGGAGCATGCAAAGAGATCTAAGGTAGGCGATTTATCTAAAGATAAAATAGCCCAAAAAAACAAAGCCAACCCCCGTAATCAATTTTAAATTTGAAAATAATTTGGCTATGGCTAAGTGCCAAAAATACTGTGAGAACCAGTATAATCATGTAACTGAAACATTTCTGTGGTACGGAATAAGGAATAAAAAGTTATAAATAGATTTTGTTTTCAATTTAATCACAACAGTGAATCAATGAGTTTCACATTTGTATTGAAACTAAATGTTAACCGTTACATTGACTGTTAAGAAAAGAATAAAATATTTATATTAGCTTTTTTTTAAAATGTAATAAAGATTTCCTAATGGGTTAAATTTAATAAAAATTCGATTAAGAATGACTGAAGTAAAATAAATTTAAGAAATTTTAAAAGCTAGGAAATATGTAATGCCTATTATTTCATCACAAGCCCTGTCAAATCTTGATTTACTAAGAAAACCAGCAACCCTCAATGGTTTTCAGATTTCCATTTCTGTTTATGTCATAATTTCTTCAGAAAGGACTGTTTGGCAAGCTTTCGAGTTTTTCAAACAGAATTACTGCTTTTCTTTCAATAAAATGCTCACAAAATATAAAAATATTGCAAAAACATGTTAAAATAAAATACACTTATAGAATATAAAATTTTTCTGAATCTAAAAGATTAAAACAGATTTACATACTCCCTAAAAAAAAGAAAAAATCAACATGAAAAGTTATGCATAAGTAGTACTTATACCAACATATACCATTAGTAAAACACGCTGTACTACTCATAAGGTACAATTACAACATTAATTTAAATAAAAACAAAATTGAGGACAACAAAAATAAAAAGTAAATGAGCTATATTTTTTCAAAACAAAAATATCTAAAAATAATTTCCATATTAAATAAAACTCGTCTTATAAATCCATTTTCAGAAATAATAAAAAGAAAGAATTTCTTTAAAAAGATGAAATTTTCTTTCTCTTACCCAGAAATTAATTCAATATCTCGGATAGTAACTTTTACTGTGATATCACCTAATATTTAAAATCATAATTTCCTTTTAAAAAAATGCTATTGTCGCCATTAGGTTCTCAGAAATTGTCACTATACCAAGATACTACAACACTTTTCTAAATACATATAAAAAGTTTAGGGCAATATAATTAACCTAACATTTTCCAAATTTAACATATAAACATCAGATGGTTAATTAATATTGTTTCCCGATAAGTATTTCATAAGTTCACAAGATAGAAATTTTCACAAGATAACAGCATAATGTAAAAAAAATTTTAGGTCCTACATGGAAATTGCAATGTTTCCGAATAAAAAAAGCATGTGAGAATTTATTCCAATCATATAATTTTCATTTATATATTTTAGTATATTAAGTTCAGCAGAACTGCGCATTGTCATATTACATCATAAAAAAGAAAACTGATTTTCAAAAATTTTTACAATGGTATTCCTCAGTCTCAATGTCAAAAAAATCAATATTTTATCGAGTCAATACAGAGATTCTGATATTTTTAAACACTGTGATGTCACAATTGGCATTACATATTTCCTAGCTTTTAAAATTTCTTTAAATTACTTAAACATATTATTTTAATAATTTTTAATCAAATTATAACTAAATTAAATCAATTAGCTAATTTTTATTTAAAGCGAACATAAAATTTTTTATTCTTTTCTCATCAATGTAACTACTAACTTAGGGGTGCACAACCTTTTTGAGTGAAGGGCCACTTGCACAGCAGGTTGGCTAACGAAGGGCCGCACATGTATTTAGACATGTTAATGACAAATGTAGTAATGTTTATTTAAACATTAGCGTTCCATTTTTTTTATCAATAAACTTAGTAATATCAATAACTTAGTAGTGTTACATTATTAGAATTCATTCAAAAATAAAAAAACTTATACTTTTTTTTTACAAAAAAAAAAAAAAAACTTGCTATTTTTATCATATGAACAATAGATTTTTCAAAATAAATAAACATTGAAGAAAAGAAATGTTTGTTTTTTTTATCATATCATGCAATACGAAAATTCATTTTAGAATTAAATTCTAATAAATAAAAAAAACTGCAATGCCCACAGAATGAAAGTAGGAAAAAGTTTAGTCATATTTAAGTATTATAAATTCAAATTAAATATTTTAATTGAAGAAAATTTATAGGTTTTAAACAAAAGCCTAAAATAAAAAGACTGTGATAGTTCAAAATAAAATTCAATGCTTATTTTGTAATGTACTTTATTATTTCATTTTATTAATTATTAGATTTTTTTATATCGTAAACATTTTCCTTTTTTTTATCGAAAAAGATCCCTTAAGCAACAAAAAATTGAAATCTAAACTACAAACAATGAGCAGTTTAAAAATTCACGTTTTCCGCCATTTTATGAATTTCTCAAGTTGAAATAACATTGCATTTAAATTAGGGAGGGATGTAACGAGTATTTGGTCATTCTGTGAAAAATTCAGTTGGTTGAATGATCAGTCAAATATTCGGCAGAATATTTATTAGAAATGCATTTTTCTAAGTTTTTTATATTTTTGAATTTTTATAGATATTACTTTTTTTTTTAAAATTATAATCAGACAAGTCAATTTTGTCATTTTTTTGATACTTTGAGAATTGAGAAGGATTTTTTTCCCATTTTTTGCTGCTTTTATTATAACCCAGCATTTTAACAGAACGTCTCATACTATTAATTTATTATCACTCTTTCCCTGTACTGTAATATAAATAACCAGTAACATAGAAAAGTGTGATTTTCAGTATTAAAGTTTTGTTTCAGGAACTAAAAAAAATTATTTTTTCTGTTTTTCTTTTTTTAGGCATTTTTATTATGACTCAGCTTTTTTTTAAAAATAAAGTTACTAATAAGGTTTATTTTATAGCAATTTTTTTCTTCTAAAATTATGGCATTGAGAAAAATTTAAATTGAGATTTTCGGCATAAGTTTTTCATTTTAAAAATTAAGAACATTTTTTCTATCTTTTTATTTTCTTTAAATAAAAAAAAAACTTTTTTTAGACGCTTTCATTATAACGCAGTAATTTTTAATAACATTTCTGATGACTTAATTCTTTTTTCTTGGCTTTTTCTGGTAATTGAAAAACTGAGATGTTCAGCTTTAAAAATTTTTTTCAAAAATTAAGATTGATTTTTATGTTCTCTGTTTCGCTTTTCGACATTTTCAAAAACGTTCTTGATTGACAAAAACGTTCTTCTTAGAGTATGAATACGTTACGTGAATTTTATGAATACGTTTTTCCAGGAAATATTATTCTGAGTCATTAAAATGTTAGTTTCAGTGTCTTGTAGCAGTAAAAGATTTTGCTATTTGGCCCCAAGTATACGGCGTTCAGTCGATTTTTCTTCTTTTTTTTGCCGAACATTTGGTTTTTGACCAAATCACAATTCATTACCACATTCGACCAAATCATATTCGTTAAGGAAATAAAAACGAAGGAAAAATAACTAGGATTTACGATAAAACTGTACCGAAATACCGTATCAAAAATTTATTATTTAATTGCGCGATTAACAATCACGTGCCGTAATAACACCATAGTTAAATAACGGGATCGTCAAAATCGTGTGGAAAAGTATAGAAATAATTGGGAAAAAATATATTTATGCTGAACTCAGCACGAATAAAGCGTGTCAAATGCATGATTTAAAATTTGCATGTCGTAATAGAATAATTGGAATTGTTTATAATACGTGGGAACGCATAGCAATAACTGCCGAAAAAAATTGCTGAAAAAAAAGAAAGAATTGCAAAAAAAAAATATAAAAAATCACTTAGATTTAAGATGAAATCGTCACAAATAAAGTGCACAAAAAGTGATTATTTAAATTTGTAATCTGAAACTCGCGTCGCAATAAAAATTCGGGATTTTCGAAATCACGTAGAAAAGCGGAAATAACTGTTTAAAAAAAATCATCTATATTTACTATAAAATCGGCTTAAAGAAAGCGCGTCAAACGTACATTTACTAAAGAATCTGTTAAAATTGATTGTGTCAAAACGTGATGACTTAAAAGTGCGAATAAAAATTGCCATTTTTTAAAATTTTTTTTATTGTGTTTAGAAGCTCTTGCGGGCCGCACTTCAGCAGTCGAAGGGCCACATTTGGCCCGCGGGCCGCAGGTTGTGCACCCCTATACTAACTTATTATTTCAATACTAATGTAGACTCATTAATTCACTGTCTCGCCTAATCGCAAACAAAAATCTATTTATAACTCTTTATTCTAAAATTTCTTACGACAAATATGTTTTAGTTACATAGTTATAATAATTCTTACAGTTTCATTGGTGGTTTGAGATTGCCAAAGTATTTCCAAACCCATATTGATTATGGTGCGCTGGCTTTATTTTTGGCTATGTTATTTTCCAATAAATTACCAACCATGGATCTCTTCTCATGATTCTAACTGTCTGTTGGGAACAATTCAATTAACTTTTTAATTTGGCTTTTGATTAGGCAGGTCATGAGGGATTTGTCTCCCATGGCCTATCCTTATTGATATTATTATGTAAAATTTATACAACTTAAAGTCCAATGGATAAAAGTATAATTTTGTATCTTGAGCTCTACAAATACTACTAAATAAAAGTTTTTATTTTAATTGTGATCCGATTTTTATCTTCAACTGTTATTTTCATCATCCTGTTGTCATCACAATCTTCAATTATTAAATTATATTTTACAACTACACCCGATTTCTGTCTTGATAAGCACGTGTATTAAAATTACTCTGATTAATAAAACCTTGAAAATGGAAAGATTTATTTTTTGACATAGTGTCGAACAGGAGTTTTCATGAGGATGAGATACAGCACTAACTACTCACGAATTTCAATATAATATAACTTCTAATACAATTTCAATATAATACAAAGAATTACAATATAATAAAACATATTTAGTTTACATAAAGTTAATAAATTAGTTAAAATTCATCATAGAACTAAATACTTTTTTAAAATGCTTATATTGAATAGACTTTCCTAGCAATGTATGGAAAATCTACATTGATTTTGAAAGCTGAACACCATTTTTTTTTTCCTATCCTGCATGATTTAATTTTGCTAACTAAGATAGTCAATAGAGATTAACCGCTTCCCTGATTATCCCATGTTAACTCGGGTATGTATATATTGCAAATTTTTATTATCTAAAGTAAACTCAGGCATATCAGAATTCACCAATACATTTTGTTTTATCACATTTTTATTCGGCCATAAGCAAAACAAAAAATTATAATAATCTGCTGTGATTGGAAGTTAGCCAATATTTGTTCAGAAGTTTTGTTATCTGTGGGACTGCAGACGTGTTTTGTATAATTGTATATACAATAGTTGATGAATTTACATAGAAAAAAGAATTAAAAAATGGCGCTTGCGAGCGAAACTAATGCAGGTGATTTTTCAGATTATGAAGATGTGAACATATACAAAGACTAATATTTAACTTTTTTTTATTTGCCCGAGACAGTTTGGGATAGTAAACTGATGGTAAATTAAATAGTTTTTACACATAAAAAAATTAAAATTTCAACTTAGAGCTTGTGCATTATGTTTTGCTTTAGTTCCTTGTACAGTAGAGTCCCGATTATCCGAGTTAATGGGGACCGCAGCAAACTCGGATAACTGAAAAACTCGGTTAAAGCGAAGAGTATAAAAACGGAAAGAAAAATAGAAGGTATAAATGTAATATATTTAAGAAATACAAAATGTATACGAGTATACCACATACAATTCATATTATAATTAAAAAGCTTACTTAAAAACATTTAAAAAGCATACTTTAGGAGAATTAAATAGTTTTTACTTAAAAAAGTCCTTAATCGTTTTTCGTTCTACGTAACTTTGGCGCTTTTCTGTAGTAATGTTTCGCCTTTTTTAGGGATAACAGGAAGGCTGGTGTCGCCTCTTTTTGTTGTTCTATATATTCAATAGTACATTCGATAGCTTTTAGTCCATCTGTATGAGAGATTTTTATATGTTGATTTTAATAATCACTGCCTTCATCATCTTCGCTGGATTCATTATCATTATTGACGATATTAACGATAATTTCATCAGACCAAGTTGCTGGATTTTGTTTTTCTGAGTGTTTGAAGATAAAATTCAGATTTATTTTTCAGCGGTTTTTTTAAAAATAAAGTAGAACAAAAAAAATCCTTGAAATATTTTATAGCTCGGTTAAAGCGGAAAATCGGATAACCGGGGCTCGGATAATCGGGACTCTACTGTATTTATTAATGAAATAAAAAAATATGCACATTTTTTAAATTTTTTTTTCTCAAACAAGTTGGTAATGAAAGTGGTTAAGGGCTTCAGAAAAAAGTCGGTCACTTTTTGGTTGGTATTGAGTAAAATAAAACAGCTTAAAAAAAGAAGATATTTTAATTTGTTTTTGAATAAAATTATTACAAACACAGAAATAGTTTTTTCATGTTCCGAGACAACTTTTAAGATTTTAAAACAAAATACGAAAATTTAAGCTATTAATTTTCTCACAACAAATCATTCAATGTGAAATAAAAGGTAATAAACAAATAAGAAAAACACAATATTCTAGTGAATATTACCTTCGTCTTTCAGCGTCATGGGGATCCGTGCCAGGAATGGTAACTGTCACAGATGTTGGAACTTGGTTATATTTGTGAACTGGTTTCCTGCACAACTTGACATGCACAAAAAAGTCAAAGACAGCATTTGAAACTAAAATCAAGGGTGGTTGAATAACATTTGGAAAGAAGCTAAAAAAATAAAAATAATAATTTAAAAACTAATAAAATTTCAATTAGCAAGATTAATAACACAGTTATTCGCAGAGACGTTAATGAAATTATGGGAGAATCAAACATATTGGATGACAAAGGCAAGATTGATTTGTTTTGATTTTCTACGTAACATTCTGCAGAAATTTAATTATTGAATTTTGTGATATGTTTTTTAATGTGGAATGAATGTTTTGGTGGGCATAATTGGGTTTAGTAAAGTGATTTTTTGAAGTGAGTTACTGACGATCTAGACCGTGATTAGAAGTTGAATTAAGAATTTCTCATTAAAAATATTTGTATAAATTTAATGCTTTCGTTAAAATTGAGGATATTTTAGTGTATTTAGGTCATTTATGAGAATTGGAAGGAGTTGGGCAATTTCCTTTGTTTTTTGGAGAGTTTGAAATGGAATAGGGATTTAAATTATGATGTATATTCTTTGGATTTGATATATAGTGTGCTTGTGATATTAACGATGATGTCGTCAATTAAAAATTTTTTAAAGATGTTTGTGAAAGTGGAATATTTCATATATTTATTTTCTAGGGTTTTTATTTTACTTGTTAATTTCTAGCTGAGGTGGTAACGAACCTGCTATCTATGATTCAATATTGTTCTAGTCTTTTTTATTTATTGGACTTACTAAAAATTTGCGCAGATGTATTAAAAATCTGTTGCCAAGGGGTAATGATTCGATATTGATCTGAAGTATTTTTCATTTATAGAAGGTTATAAACGAATGTGTTTGTTGTGTTGAATTTACTGGAAATGTGTGCAGATGCATTACAAAACTGTTGCTTAGGGGTAATGATTCAATATAGATCTTCTGTATAGTTTATTTATGAACTATAATTTTATGTTGAAAAATGTCCATAAAGTAGGTTACATTATAATTTAATAACTACTGATGATTTTTAAAGGGCCACTGCCTAGTACACATTTGCCGTGCATACCCTAGACTATTATTTTAAGGTAAATTGCCATTTTACCTAGCACACTCTACACTGTAGCTTAAAATTGACTGAAATACAATTGAAATTTTGTTTTCAACATCGGTTACAGACACATAATGAAAGAATTACCTGGGGGCTATATTTTGTGAAAGAACAGAAGTTATTTATGAAATGCATGTTAAAAAATTACTATAAGACAAGTGAACTTCAAACTTATTAGGATTGCAGTATTTGATTTCATTTTCAGCATGTGACAAAATAGTTGGTGAGAACAAAAACAAAAAAAAATCCCAAACATGAGGTACAGATGCGAAGATTCTAAGATTTCAGAATTTCTGGTTATTTTACCAACATTTTAAAAGCCTTAGCACGAAACAGCTGGAACAAAGTGGAATTTCATGTGAACTTTTGAATCATTTATATGTAGAGGTGAAGAAAATTTACAATCAAATTTACAAAACAATGATTCATACATTAGAGCATAAACTTAACTACTATTAGAAGAAATTTTCTCAAAAAGTGTAAAAAATTGGCAGCTCTGATATAGCAGAGAGTAAAAATATTCCTATACCCCTTCCCTTTTTGGAACAATTTTGTTGCACCAGTTTTTCTAGATTTTTTTCTCAGAAACATAGATGATAATAACTGCCAATGTGGGTTTTGGACTGTATTTGTGTGTGTAGATAAGAGTGGATTTTGAGGGAAGGAGCAAAATTTGCAATCTGTGTTTATTTTAAGTTCGATTATCAGCTACGTACTTGCCCTGAAATGCACTTATGTGTTTTTAAGGTTAAAAAATTGCACAGATGCTTTTCTTTTTTTTAAAAAAATCTATCCACACTCAGCAGATAAATTAAGAATGTTTAAATTAATTATGAAGAGATGCATAGTAGTATGTCGTATATGTAGGGTTTATTGTGGGCAGGGAGCCTCATTTGCCCTTTGAATAAAAAATTCTGACCCGCATGCCCTATGAACCTGATTATACGACCCAACCTATTAAAGGGGAAAAAGAGTTATATTCACAGCAATTTTATGGTAAATCCATGGAGCCATATTTTTATAAAACTATTTTAATATGCAATCTACCAGTGTAATAGACAATTTTTAAATAGTCAAGTTTCAGTTTCTTTTTCAGTGTCTTTGCCCGTTATACCATACACTGTTTTTTTCTTTTCTTTTTAAAGTTTAGTACTATAGCTCAGTATACCCTACACTATTGCTTAAAATTGACTATAACACAAGTAAATTTGGAATTTCAGAGATAGGAATATTCAATTCTGTTTTCAGCATCACGTTCAGACGCATATCAAAAACAATTGTCAGGGGGCTGGTCAGCAGTTATTTCAGAAATGCATGCTTTTTATTTAAAAGTGACCTTATGTAACTGAATTTCGAATATTTAATATGGTTGCAGTATTTGATTTTGTTTGCAGGGGCAACAATAAAAATGTGCAAAAAGTGGTTAGCAAGGAAAGAAAAACAGCAAGCATCAGGTAGGTGCAGATGTGCAAAAAATCTGTTTCCTCCTTTTATACTATATGGAAAAGATGGGCCGCAATGGCTTAGGGGATAGAGCGTTCACCTTCCTATGAGGCAAACTGGGTTTGAATCCCAGTCAATACGATTTCAGCATCCCACTTGCACCGACCACAGTGCTGTGTGAAATAACCTTAGTGGTGCAAATGCGGGTTAGTTCTATCAAAAAGTCCTCCACGAAGGCGAATTTCCTCCAATACTTGATCCACGAGTTTCCTTGCCTTCTGGATTGGGTTCAAAATGACAAGGCTACATAGTTGAACATTAGAAGCCGTAAACCCAAAAATTGGGTCAGTTGTTCAATGGCGATTATAAAATAAAATATATAAAAAAGATTCAGAATTAAATGAAATCTTTTAATATCAAACTTTTATTCGTAACATAAAATATTATCTATATCGCAAAAAACTTTTATTTTTTCAAGAATTTTTATTCATTTAAAATATATATTTTGAAATTAATTGAATTATAATTCGGAAAGAACGGCTCATTCAGAATAGCGTACAAGAAACCAGAGTTTAAGAAAATTATGAACTAAATATTATAAGTTAGGTTCTTTAATAAGTGTGACGCTTATCGTCACTTAATTCAGAATCATAATAAAACATTTTAAATAGATTTATCGTAAATTCCAAAATAATCTATTAGATTGAAAATACTGTAGTACCATTAGTACATAGAACCTTAACAAATATAAATAAACGCTCTTGATTAAAATGTGAAGAAATACATATCAAATAGGGTTAATCATGAGACTATAGTCTAAGTTTGATCTCTTATGTGACCTTGTAGCAATAGTTTTATCACACAAACGGTATAGTGTATAAGATTTTAAAAAAAGACAACAGAACCAAGTCATTAGAGGTTCACCAACATTAATGATGAAGATCAGTATACAGTGTTTTCATCATAGAAAAAAAATGGGTGAGAATTTCCCACCCTTTCTCAAAAACAGGGTGAGGTCTCAAAAAGTTAAGTGAGATTTCTAAAAACTAAAAAAACACAAACTCTTGAAAAAAAATCATTTCTTTAATTATAATAGATTTTAACGTCTTCTATTTTTTAAAGCATTGAATATTTTTGGTGCATCATCATATAAGATTTTGCCTTTACAAGGTATTTGTCCATCTTACATAAGTGCATAAAAAATTTGAACGTCTTACATGAAGAAACCTTACCTACGGTAAACACGTGGTTGCAGAGAAATGTGTTCTGAAAGGGGTTCCGTGGTTGTGTTCTGTTGTTCGAAAAGTTTCTGAACAATACTGGTAAATAGGGAGGCTAGATAATGGGGCAGATGTTGAAAATAATGTAAGATCCAGGAAGAAAAGTGAAACGGATTTTATTCTAAATGGCGTAATTCGAAGCTTTTTCCAAAATGCGAGAAATTGGCGAATTTTGAAATTGATTTATAGAATGCGCGAATTTCTCGCGGTAATAATTTTTCATTGCGAGAAAAGAAAAAAATATGCGAGATTCTCGCGTTCTCGCGCTGCAGTGAAAACACTGAGTATAGGTAAGTTCTTTCCATGCCAATTAGTTTGTTTATTAATAATTAAAGTATTTTAATTGAATTCAACAATATATAAATAAAAACAATCACTGCTTAATTAGTTAGTTTGTGTCTTTAAACCAATGTAACATGTTTTTGTATTGGTACCTGCGCTAAAATAATCCACAAATTTTTGTCATACATCAGCATTCTCGCAAGAGTGCAAACGAAATATAAAACTCAGCCATCCCCTGAAAAACCACCAAATATTCTTATTATTTCCTATTTTCAAAAACTTATCAATAACCTAGCAATTTTATTTGGTGCTTTCTGATAACATGACCATGTACCAATATTGAATTATCCCCATATAAAAAATCTGCAATGACATAAAAATTAAGAAGATTCAAAGTGTTGGGATATTTCCATGTCGTGATCTGTCGTGCCAACTACAATCGCCAAGGTGCCAAAGAGATTTTAAACTTGCAAATTGTTTTTTAAAAAAAACATGTCGATGTTTGCTCGGTGGTTACGAGTTATACATTTTGAGTTGGTCCCTTTCTGTGATGTTTTTACAGTTTCTCGCGGGTCGCTGCCCAGAAGTTGCCAAGAATTGGCGATTATTCTGCCACAGATCACAATACGGAAAGGGTGTTAAAAATTACTCTTGTTACAGAACAATCTTCATGGGTTTAGACAATATCATTTTCACCTACCTAGCAAATGTAAAACCATCAGCCATATCACCAGTTGTTCCATTGCTATGGTGTTGATAAAATCTTAAATATACCCAGGATGATAACAGACCAGACGTAAACATGACAGGATAAGTACCCCCAACAATGCCAATAGGCCACAAAATTAAACTCAATATTAGAACACAGAGAGGTACATTTCTGTTCCGCAGCTTTCCACACGGAAAAGTAACAAGAACATGATCTGGCATAATTTGTTTAACAGCCACAGAAACAGCAGCACAATAGCCTGCCAAACCATGTATTTGAACAGAGAATAGATAACGAGGATCAGATGTTACGGTGAAGATAACAATATAAAACATCACTGATAGAAATGCTACTGATGTGTTTACTAATGCAAAAAATGTCAGCATTTCCATGGCTCCCCATAATGGTTCCAGAAGCTTCCCACATAATCCAACTGTTATGACATCAGCTAACAATAAATAGAATTTTGTTTCTAAATAACAATGTGTGAATGCAGTCCAAACCCAAAAATTCGGAGGAATAATAAAACCTGGAGTGACACTTATAACTCGAATAGCAGTTTCATTGAAAGAAAGAAAGTAGCAAAATATGTTCACTATACATATGAATTTAACCACAACACTACTATTTTTAAAAGCAGCTGCAAGTTGCTGGTTCAGATAATGTAGATTTCTTTTAATTATTGATATTGATATTGATATTTTAGGAGCCATAATGTTTTGGTTTGCAAATGAAGAAGGCTGAACTGGATCCTATGAAGATACGGTTGTAGATACATTTACTTTTCGGCTGAGGTTTGTTTGGAGAAAAAAAATAACTGGTTCTCACTGCATTGTTCAAAGTGCGCAAAAGGGTCTGTGGTGAACGATTCGGATGTAGAGCTAACGGAGAGTCTCACATCATGCGATTTGCAATACGCGATCGTACGTCAATGCGATTCGTGCATGCGCGATTAGTTCCTGATACATGTTTCCTTCGCACGTGAGCCTAGCGCGATCGCACGCAGCTTGAATGCTTTTCAAACTGACTGAAGTCCTCAGAAAACTTAAAAACTGACAGCAGCCTTTATAAGGTCGTCGGGCTACCGAAGCGGGGGTGCCATCCCCTCCGCAGAGGATCAAAATTGTGATGGCATGTCTTCGGATCATCCTCCGGGATGTTTCCCAGACCATCGCCAATAGCCCATTGTGCAGCTCTAGTGCGATGTAAATTAACAACAACAACAGCCTTTATAAAAGAACAATCAAAAGCTCACCTCGGTAACTTTTCAATTATTAAAAAAAGTTATTTCTGTTAAGGAATGCAAAGAATTTCCATGTATTTTCCAAAAATAAAATTGGAAAAGCAATGAGTTTCCAAATATGTATCCGTTGAGAAATTTTAAATTTTTTTTAATTTTCTCAGTATGTCGCTCACTTTTTAATTTGGTTAAAATAAAATATAAATCTTCCATTAATTTAATCAAATTTTAATTCAGTTTATTTATTTGTTTTTTATTTTTTTAAGACATGTACCTCTTACGATTTTTAAAGTTATTTTACGCAATACTGAGCAAATGTATCGATAATATAAGGTTGTTGTAGTACGTCGCACTAGAGCTGCACAATGGGCTATTGGCGACGGTCTGGGAAACATCCCTGAGGAAGATCCGAAGTCATGCCATCACAATTTTGACGACACACACAGAGGGGATGGCACCCCCGCTTCGGTAGCCCAACGACCTGCACGCGAAGTCGAGCACTTTACGGTAAAACAGTTTAACGAGGACCAATACCGCACACCTGCCAAAATGTTTTAATTTAGTTCTTAAATGTTTTAATTTAGCGGTCAAGTTTCTTAAACGCTGAATGTTTCTACAACATCTCAAACGCATCGTGCTTTAAATTACTTTTTACTGATTTTACTGACTTTTTACTGATTTTTATCTCAAGGAAAAAACATTATTTACGATACTACTTTATCAACTCAACTATCATTGAAATTTATAAAGTTTACAAAAAAATTATTAAATTATAAATACCTTAAATAGTTCACTGCGGGACCGATAACATAAAGCAGAACACTAGGCTAATTTTTTATAATTTCTTGCAATGCGGAAATCATTTGAAAGTTTTCTATATTCAAAAAATGAATGTCAAATAGTTCGAAATCATCCATATATATCAAAACTTATAAGAGTTTCCAAGAAAGCTCTTTTAATCTAAAATACGCTAAACTCATGATCGATTTTACACATCGCCTCAGTAAGAGGGAATACTTCGTAAATTTTTTTATAATTTTTCCCATGAATTTTGTAATGAATTTTCATTTGAAATTTAATTCATTTAAATATAATACGACAATTTATTAAAAAATACTAATATATTTTAATATATTAGTAGAAAAATTTTAAAAATAAATTTGTTTTGTTCTGAACATGCACTTGCTCAAAGCGTATTTATCGTTAATATAAGGAATGAAGTTTTGCGAATTTTTCGTAATTTTTCACACTGTCGGAACAATTTAAAAGTTCTATTATATTGATAATTGAGCATCAATTAAATTAGAAAACAGACATATATGACAAGAAATATTGAGAGAAAATTTTTAAAAAAAGCTTCTTTAGTCAAAAACATGCGAAATTCAGAGCATATATACTTTACTTCCATAAGAAGGAGCAATTTGGGAATTATATATTATCTTTTTTCAATGCAGAAAGTTTGAAACTTGCTTTACATTAAAAAGTTGAAAGTGTGGTATAAAATACTCATACTTATCAAGAAATATTTATAAAAATTAAAAAAGAGGCCTGTTTTTAGTTCAGAACATGATAAATCTCATCATATACATCACTAAGATAGGAGAAGATATTTTGCGAGTTTTTAAAAATATTTTTCAAATCGGAAATCATGGTAAACTTAATTTATAATAAAAAGTTAGTGTTAATTAGTGTTCGAAAATTTTCAAATATGTCAATAAATATTTCTAAAAAATTTTTTGAATAAAAGTTTACTTAGTCACGAACAAACTAAAGCTCTAAGCGTATATTCCTAGCATAAAGAAGGATAATTTAAGAATTTTTTAAGAATTTTTTGCTGTGAAGAAGTCATTTGAAATTAGTTTTATATTAAAAAGTGAGTGTCAATTGATTTAAAATACCACATAAATTTAAATTAATATTTATAAACAATTTAAAAAAAAATTGCTCAAAGCACTCTAAATAGCGATATAGAGCAAACTTGAAAGAGGACACTTTACGTTTGTTTTTTTTATAACTTTTTGTGACATGGAAAAAATTTGAAATTTGCTTCATGTTAAAAAATTATTCCAATTTGTTAGAAAATATGGATTTATATGCGAAAAAATACTAATAGAATTGTTTTTTAAATATAAATAAAATTTGTATAGTTCATAATATGATAAAGTTCTGCGCATAGATAAAGCTAAGACAGGGAGGATATGTTTCAAATTTTAAATGATAATTTGCAATGCGGAAATCACTTGAAAATGGTTTTCACTTAAAATGCAAGCCTCAATGTGTTATAAAAGAAAATGCCCATATATATCAAAAAATATTTATTCAAGAAAAAGAAAGAAAGGAGATGGTTTATAAGTACTTAGATCCGGGATTTTACTGAGAATTTTCCTATAATTTTTTGTAACGCGAAATTCATTGAGACTTGTTTCTTATTCAAAAGAGTGAGTCAATTTGTTTAAAAATACTCGTATACATAAATATTTTTTTTTTCCTGAAAAAATCTTGCTTAATCCAAAACAGTTGAAACAGTTGGCGTTGACAACTTATATTTTGCCATCATAAAGGAGAACAATTTGTGAATTTTTAGTTTTTTTTTTTTTTGCAGATTTATTTTTCGAATAAGAAAGTTTCAACTAAATTTGGCGTTACAAAAAATTAAAGATAAATTTCTATTATTTTCCCTTACTTAACTGCTATTAAATCCCAGATCTTTTCCTTTTTTTTTAAATTTTTGTATAAATCTTTCTTGACATTCATGGGTATTTTCTTTTCTAACAAACTGATGCTTACATTTTAAAATAAAATTCCACATAGCAAATAATTATTTAAAATTTGAAACGTAACCCCCTTATCTCAGCGATATCTATGCGCAGAACTTAATCATATAATGGACGAAACAAATTTTATTTATTTTTAAAAAAATATTTCTATTAGTTCTATCTAGAATATAAGGAAGGAGAGCTAATCATCAAAGATACTAAAGTTTGCAAATGTATACTTTAACTACATTCGTATTAATACATTCTTATATACATCAGTTTTTACTAATAACACATAACTTAAAAAGCGACAACACTAGTTGCTAAGATTTTTTTTGTGTGTAAAATTTGGCTTTATTCAATAACGTATAGTCTTCTTTAAGTGTGATACCAATACAAATGGTCTAACATTTTGATGACTTCATCATGGACGAAATATCTTGAGCTCCAAAAAAGGCATCAGTTGCCGATATAATTCCAACATTTAAACCTTCTTAGAATAGCTTTTTCTGACTTTCGAACTAACAATAGTGGTTAGAGTTAAGATCTGGAGAATACGGTGGGTGGGAAGCTCATTTCGTGCAGTTTAGACATCATTACCAAAAACAACTGACAAAGTGCATTGTCTTGAGGAAAAGCACTTTCTTCTTATTCTCTGTTAAGAATTTTTCCTTCCATCAAGAAGTCGATAACTATGATACCATATGTATCCCAAAAAACACTCACTCCAGAATTTTTCAGACCGATTATTGCTGTCACTTAATTTTTTTTAAGGCGTTAGATCTTTTCATAGAATGTAACAGAAATCTCTTGTTTAAAGTATTTGGGACCATATTTTCAGATTGCTGTTACAAAAAAAAGAAGAAGAAGAAAGTAAATAAATATAAAAAAATGCTTATTTAAATAAATTTAATCACAAGTTATTTGGGATAATTTTTTTTCACTGTGCCACAAAATAATAGGTGAGAAGCAAATACCTTTATACATCATTTAAAAATTTTTTTAGTATATTGATCCGTAATATCATCCAAATTTGAAGCACTTTTAATATAATTGCAAAGTTAAACCATATTACCGCACTTCTTTAGGTTGATTACATGATCTATGGTTCAACTTGGACCAATACATAGTTCAGGTTAAATGTGGAACTGATTTTTCTAAGAGCGTATGTAGACTATCTCTTCAGTTTTCAAAATTTATTGCTAGGAAATTTTTATAGTAGAAATAAATAAGTATAAGTTTTGGGCTTATTCATGCATGCAACTTGTACCCTTTAAATTATAATAATTTAATGAAAATTTAGTAACTATAACAAATGAGCTGTCAAAATTTCTTGGTGTATGTTTCTTAACTAACAAGTTTTAACTCTAACGTAATTATTAACTGTCATCATAATAATTGAGGATATTGTGCCAATGTTAAGTAGTTCTGAAATAAGATTAAAAATCAGGTTAGAACTGCTTTAATATCAGTGAAAGTTTTCGACTTGCATCTAGAATTTTAATTTCTATTGTAGTAAAGCATTTCTTAACCATAATTTGACCTCAATTTAGAGTTCAACTTTGGATATTTCATTGGAGGACAGCGATCAGAAAGTGAAGTTTGTGTAGCCTAAAGAAAAACCGTTTCTACGAGGTCAACGTAAAGTTTATGTTTACACCACGTTTTTACTGTTATGCATTAAACGCATAATGTAGGAATCGTTGATATGTCTTCAGGCAGAACGTAATTTTCAGGCAATAGAGACACTTGAATTTACGCAACATGATATTCAATTTAATGAGCACAAATTCCGGAATTCGAGTGATCATAGATATATGAAACATAAGCTTTCATGCTAGTAAAACAAGTTTCAATCAAATTTTAAACTTTCATATTAAGTTTTCGTAAAATTTTAATCATTCAATAGAAAATGTTTTTCAATAGAAAATGAAAAACATTAAAACTATCAAACTCTAAATTGACAAGTTAAATCACTTAGTTTCGAAACTGCAATCACAAGCCAAATTATTAGATTCACTCTAAGATTCTATGTAAAATGTTAATTATCAGGTGATACTATTGGTTTTGACGCGAATTAGATCGGTTTGCACTTGCTTACGTTCGTGTATCAATTGGTTAACACGGTAATGCAATACGTTAAAAATAAATACGAATAGAAAGTAAAAAAAGAATCTCCTGAATAAAAACCCATCACATGAATGATTAAATATAAAAGTATTGACTATAAACTCGTGCAAAACATGCAATTATTAAAATACTACAGTGGGTCTAATAAATTGGTCTAATTATTATAATATACTAATATAATATATTTTAAATATTCTATATTTATATTCTATGTCGTCTAATTTATCCAATCTGTCGTCTAATTTATTAATTTATATTATATATCACCTATATATTTTAAACAATTGATATACGAACGTAAACAAAGGCAGTAGCCTAAAAACAATAAAGCTGGATAGTATCACCTGGTAATTAAGATTTTACATAGACTCTTATAGTGCGTCTAATAATTTGGCTAAGGTCTGTAGGTAGTTAAGATAGCCAGTTGAAACCACTGATTTCGTATAACTGATTCCACCTGAGAATTAACACATGGAAAATATATATATATATATATATATATATATATATATATATATATATATATATATATATATATATATATATATATATATATATATATATATATATATATATATATATATATATATATATATATATATACAGGGTGTCTCAGTTAAGCGTTTCAGAACTTTCAAGAGGGGTAGGGGGACCTGACGACTCGAAATCATATAGCAATGTGGGGTCGGAAATGCTTTCCTGAAGCGGTGACGTACACAGAAGCACCATAAAGAAAGGAGACCGTAAGTGAAAAATCGCAATAATAATACATTGAAAAAATTATATGGCCTCCTCGGTCACCCGACCTATCATGTTTTGACTTCTGGAGTCATATGAAAACACTGGTTTATGACACCCCTGTTGATAATGCTGGTTGCAAGAATCGCAGTAGCTGCCTGCGAGATATGCCTGGAGTATTGCAGAATGTTCGAACGTCTATGCGCCGGAGATGTGAGGTGTGCATTGTAGCCGGGGGCAGAAACTTCGAACACTTACTTTGGCCCATGTACCATATAATTTTTTCAATGTATTATTATAGCGATTTTTCACTTACGGTCTCTTTTCTTTATGGTGCGTCTGTGTACGTCACCGCTTCAGGAAAGCATTTCCGACCCCACATTGCTATATGATTTCGAGTCGTCAGGATGCCCCCTACTCCTCTTAGAAGTTCTGAAACGCTTAACTGAGACACCCTGTATATATATATATATATATATATATATATATATATATATATATATATATATATGTTCAGGTTGTCCCGTAATCATAGCTCCTTTATACAGTGGCAAAGCAACAGCGAAGAGCTGAAATGTAATTATTAGAAAATTAGAAATGACTCTATCCCGCTATCAATCTATTTAGAATGAACTCTATCCGGCATTCAAACAAGTTTTGATGTTTCGAATACCGCTTTCTTCGTGTGTGATTCGTCTGATTTCGATTTTTTTATCATCTAAAAAATATTAGTTTTTAGCTTTTTTTTTCTTTTGTCTTCGTTATAACACTAAAAATAATCGTTTAGTTGGAAATTGAATATTTATGACCCTTATGGAAAATACAGGAATATTTGTGTTTTGGAATTCCAAAGATGTTGCTAGCTCAGTGATTGTCAGTTTCTTCAAGCTTAGTTTTTAACTGTTTAATTCACTCAGTGATTGTTTATATATATTTATATATATTATTATATATATTTCGAACTTGTTTTAACATTTTCCATCCAAAAGATAAAGTTCGTTTCAGTCTCTGAAAAATGTAATAAAATGAAATGGAATAAAATGATCTATTCACATACATGAGAACGTTACTTTTGAAAAGTAACTTGTAAAAATACAAGTACTTAAAGCAAAATTAATGAAAAAAAAGTAAAAAGCTTTGATTTCGAGTAGTAACGATTAAAAAGTGAAAGTAAATGTGCAAGTACAAAACAAAAAAAAATTTACGATTTTTAAGTATAATTCAAGAAAGTAAAAATCGAAAAAAAAAGAAAACAGTAAGAAATGTAGGAACAAATATAGAATTTTAAGTTTAGAATGTATAAAATTTTTATTTAAATGTATAAATTTTGAAATATATGAAAATGCTACAATTTGAGATATCGGAAAATGATACGATGTTTACTATTTCAAATGTCATTGAAATTGTAAACATTGAAAATTCCCGGAAACGAAACAAGAAATCGAAATTCAATGTTTACATGTTAAAAAGAATCTTAATTTATCTCAATTTTATTTAGAAATTTTGACAATTACCAACAAATAATAAATTAACTTGCTGGACAAGCGTGATAAACATTGCAACTTTTGTTTAAAAAAATCAGTTAATAAACAGAAAAAAAAATTTAATTACTATGCTTGAAACCCCTAGAAACTCCATGAAATTCATTAAATTGAAAATTATATCTTGTTATTTAAACGTTGAAAAATTTCCATTTTAAAATTTTAAATGATGATAATTTTTCAATAAGTAATACAAATATACCATATTGAATATATATTCACAATCAAAAATTTAGCACAAAATTTTTATTTTAAAATTTAAGGCTATGATGAACTACTATTTTCATAGTGTAATTCAAAAAAGGATAACTCATTTTTATATAAAATCATAAAATTTGCTAAAACTCCAGAATTTTTTAATACATACTATATTTCAATCAAATAAAGCATAGTTTTTCATATTTTAAAATTTAAAAGCTAAAAATTCTTAATTTTATATCGAAATTTCTTGGTCATTTTTCAGTTAGAAAACTATTAAATTTCTTAATATTACTTACCTTTTTGTGAAAAGATTAAGTCTTTAAGGAACTCCCGATTTGAATAGGCAACGAAACATCCTATACCCATTGGTTTTTATTTTATTTTATTTTATAACCGTCGTTGAGCAGCCGACCTAATTTTTGGGTTTACGACTACTAATGTTCAACCCGTAGTCTTGTTATTTTGAACCCAATACAGAAGACAAAGAAACTCCTGGATCAAGTGTTGGGAGAAATCTACCCGATGGAGGAGTTTTTGAAGGAACTAATCTGACGGCAATGAAAACCTCCCGACGGCAAGGGGACCATGATCCATCTACCACTGAGGATATTTTACGTCGGCACTGTGGTCGTTGCTAGCCGGATGCAGAATTCGCATCGACCAGACATGACTGGGATTAAAACTTAGTTCACTTCATTGGAACGCTCTATCCCCTGAGCCACCACGGCTCCATACCCATTGGTTTATATATTAAAAAAGGAAATACAAGTTTGGTTTATAAAAAGGAAAAACACGATCTTTTTTTAAAAAAAGGAAAACTGAAGAGTCGTAACAAAAGTCCAAATACAAAGACATCAATCAAACATCTGCCATCGAATCTGTAAATATTGCAAATATTTGGGCTTAGCAGAATTTGTCAGTACATTTTGTTTAATCACGTTTTTACTCAGTCGGAAGGAAAAAACATAATCTGCTGTAATTGGAAGTTTGTCAAGTTCTATTTGGGAGTTTTGCTGTTGGACTATGGGACTGCACACGTGTTTTGTGCGATTGTATATACGATGGTTGCTGAATTTGCATAGCAATAAGAGTAAAAAAAATGGCGTATTCCTTCATGATTTTTGAAAAGTATCATTTTGCGTTGTCCCTTGTTTTAAGAACAATCATACAAAGACAAATATTTAACTTATAGACAGGGTTAGTCCTACGTCATCAACGACGTCACTAGCTCTCCTATTTCCAAACAAAGTTCAGAACGGAGCAAACAATATGGCGTTTCTCATGTAGTTAAAAGTGGGTGAACTAAATCTTTGAATATATTAATATAGAGTCGAATTTAACCACTGACATGGCAAGAAAAAGTGTTGCATATATTAATATTACGTTAATCTCTTTTTATGATATTAATTGGAATAGCTTATTAATTGCAAATGATTATGAAAACTTTTTGTATATATGATTGAGAGAATTTGTATTTAATATTTACCATATAAATTGTATTTATAATCTGGAAATCAGAAATTTGTGAATTTTATTATTTGGAAAAAGTTATTTCTAATTTATGTTTAATTTTTCTTAAAATATGTATATTATATTAAATCAATTTTTTTTATAATATTGAGACAACTTATTAATTGTAAATAATTATGAGAATTTTAAAACAAATTAAAAAGTTATGTAAGAAGCATGAATAAAGTCAGATAAATTAGTGAAAATTATAAAGCATTTTAGATACACGTTTTTAAAATAGCTCAAATTAATTGGTAAATTTACTAAAATGATAGGAAGTAAAAAAAAAAAAAAAAAATTATATAAACAAAAGAGTTGACAGGTCTTAAAACATATTTACAACCAAATTATGAAATAAATATGGATGACTTGAATGTTACTTTCACTGCAACAAATAGAATATTACTATGAAGGTAATTTAAAAAATTTTGATTTAGACTGTCAAATGCAAATTTTATTCTATAAAAAGTGATAACAGTAACGTTTGCCAAAATAAAAGCTGTATAACTAAATATGCATACATACATTAAAGAATTAAGTTTCTAAATTAAAAAATTTCTTAAAAATTTGAATTATATTTATTTGAAATGCATGCGAAATTAATATTATTAAATAAGTAAAATTTAAACACCTATGTGAATACATAGATTAATAAATATGAATGTTAAATAAAAGTTCATGTATGGGATAAGTATGTTTTAAAGAATTCTAAAAAAATTCATGTTGCACTTTCTTATCGAATAAAATAGGAATCTGAGATTTTAAGATAAATTCATATATAACACCTAAAAAAAAATTTTCCTCTCACATTTTAAAATGAAAATTAGAAATTTAAAATTCTAAAATAATTTAGCTATTCTATATATTAAAATTCTGGAAACTATACATAGTATTGACCCTTTTAACATAACACTACACTTTAACATAGCACTACACTAGTTACGTTAAGAAATAATCTAATATTAATTATTTAATAATAAGGTATCTTAATTTTTTCAAAAAATTAATGCATAAAACTACTGTTAAAAACTGATAAATACAAGCAAGAAAAAATCTCAAGTCAAAATAAATCTGAGTTTAAACTAAAACTCTGTGCAGATTTAACTATATGTATACATATTAAATAAGTTAGTTACATAATTTATTCCTATTTAATAGTTAAAAACTAAAGCTTATGAGAATTAGCAGCAATAATCAGAAAATCTTAAGCAAACGAAGTTTACAATAACTACAAATTTAATCATCAGGTATAATTTAATAAACAGACATTAGTATTGATAAATACAATCTAATTATAGATTAAAAATTCATTTCTGATCGTTTTTAAACAATGCATGCCTTTCCATAACTAAAGAAAAAAATTAGATGTAGGTTAAGAATATGTAACAAATTCTAAATAAAATAAGGTATTATTATAAACATGAAACAAGAGTTAAAAATAGTACTGACGCGTAAATTTTTATACATCAAAATTAAAGATAACCATTTTGAAACTTTTTTTATAGCATTTAATGCACTTAACTCGTAAAATCTACTGAATACCCCGTATAATGAAAATTACATAGATTAGGAATATGTCCCTTAGAAGCGCTATATAAATTTATTTATTTCAATAATTAACGAAAAATCTTGCCGTCTTAAATTCACATAGGAAATGCCATTGAAATGGTTCGTTCGAAAAAATGTTTGGAACGCGTTTGGAAGGAGGCGGGGTGAAATACGTCATCACTGTCCCTGTCTATTTCATTTGCCCGAGATAACTCGTAATAGTAATCTGATTTTAAATTAAATGTTTCTTACACACAAAAAAAATTCAATTTTCAACTTAAAACTTGTATATTATGTTTTGTTTTAGAAAATATGTTGAATTTTTGCTTTTTTTTCTCAAAAAAATTGGTAAGGGAGGTGGTTAAACTATTATCTAAGGAGAAACATGTGTCCCCCTACAAAAAAAAAATTTAAAAAAATTATTCTACGCATATGATAATAGTAGAATACCGACGATCCGAAATTCATAGAACAAATAATTCCCTTTCCCATGACTTACCGGCTACTGTTGTTCCAAAAAGACCACTAAAGTTTTGGCTTGAATTTGGCGAGGAAGAATGTTTCGTTTGTGAAAACAAGCCTATTAATCACACAAATCTTCATAATAAACAGAACGTCAGAGTAGACAGTAACAACCATAAAGAAATAATTATAACCATCTAGTATTTAAAAGTTAGATGAACTACTTTTCTCTGAAAATAGTATACATATATTATACTTAGTTTACATTATTTCGAAGCACATTTACCCCGAAACTTTTTCTTTAGAACTCTTTTGAGATGAACAATTTCCCCTTCAACACTTCATGTATTAATATTCATTCTTAGAAAAGCTTGTTAAAAGAACAGTCAATCACTCAATAATTTTTACTGCAATCAAGTGTTCAAAAGAACCGCTCTTTACAAAAAATACCTATCATTAAAAGTGCTCCGAAAAAGCATTAAGCTGTTAAAAGAATATAGAATACATTAAATTCACAAGTTAAAAGAACATTTAATTCCAAGAACTTTCCTGAAAAAAACTTATAAATTTTAAAAACTTATAAACTTTTCAGAATAACTTATAAAAACTTGAAAAAACGAAACAATTTCTATCGAAACATTTGTTAGAAATACTTCTACTTTTTCCCCAAAGCGTAACGAAAACAACAAGTTAAAGCACTAATTTTATAAAGCAACGAAGTACAAGTAAAAATACGTACTTTTTACTTTTACTTTCGTTACAAGTAACGAATTTAAAATTACGTATAAGACTACACATTACCAAGACAAACTTTCATCTTCCTTTTTTAAGCACTTTTTGTTTAATTTTTAAATTTTTCCCTCTTCAAAAAAATTAATATGATTTTTTTATACCATCGTGTTAAGATTAATAAATATAAACAGTACGTTTTGTTCCAGTGTAAAAGCTTTATTGATTTCAAGCTCGTAAACTTTCTCGACATTGAGTTTTGAAAATAATGATCTGATAAACTTAGTTTTTCTACAATTCTCACGTTTGGGATCCAAATATTCTGTAAAAAAGGAATTTACAGGCTTATATGAAATATTAGCTACACTGTTAGAACTATCTTTAAAAAAAATGGTTAAATATCAATTTATTAAAGTGTTATTTTACAATATTCAATCAAAGCAATCAAATAATCATAAATTAGATGATATTCAAACTGTTACCTGTGAGAAAAATCCTTTATTAACTGCTTTAAACTAATACGGTTAATCAACCAGAATTTTGTCGCACCAACTAAGCCCACCTAATGAAGCCACTTAGTTCCTTGCTGCTGGGTACTTATTGTAGCCGAGAGGGCTAATCTCTCAATCTCATGACCAGCAGAACGTGGTTCAAGTCCCAGCGTGGACCCTCACAATATTTCCTCCCTTCCCTTCACCTGAAGAGTTTCCAATGTCCTGCACTCCCCAATTTAAGACCCTGCACTATTAGAAAATAATACACTCATCCACGCATAGACAGCAGCAACCATAAGGCCGCTTAGCATAAAAAAATCTTGTATTACCCGTCTCTAGTATTCTGAAACCAGGCTAGTTGTAAATGGTTAAAAACCGTATAGTTTTGTATTTATGATTTTTAACCATATTAGCTGCAAACGGTTTCAAAACTGTGAAAGTAAAAAATGCTCTTCACCGTAAGCTTTACCGTTTATTGGATAGATGCTGGTTATTTTACCATAATTTTAGAATGAAAATTCCAACAGTTTAATATTGTAGGAAAATTACCTCATCGTGAAATTAAAAATCAAGGCATGGAAAACAAAGAGAAATAAGTTTATTAGTCTATATTGGTACCGTATTGTCGTTAATTTCGTCATCTAACCCTAAGAAATCGTATTTCGTTTTACATTTCTTCCGTTAATGTCATATTTATAATTATATTCATAATATTTAAAAGGATATCCTTTTCATTTAACCCTTTGACGCAGATGGGACACCAGTGTTCTTATATATATATATATATATATATATATATATATATATATATATATATATATACAATTTTTTTAATTAAATATATGACTGTTTCATATAGTTAAAAAATGCAAAAATATATTTTTGCATTTTTTAACTATATGAAACAGTCATATATTTAATTAAAAAATTTGTTAGATTATCTTAATTATATTGTACTAAAATATAAAATCCAAAAAAAGTAGTTTGAATTTTTTTCATTCATATTCAAAAATTTATCAATAACTGATATTGCAAATGAAACAGATTTCAATTATGAATAACTGTTTTTTTCTTCTTTTTTTTCATCTAACCAACTGCAAATAAGTGCAAATTTGAAAAAAAATTATTATTTCAAAGTGAGCCGTCATTGGAAGATTTAACCTTTTGCGCAGAAAGTGACATCGGTGTTTCATGCTGTATTTCATAACCATCAATTATTTAAACGTCAAATGCAATATTTCTCAGTTACTTTGATCTAAATTAATACAAAATAATTAAAAAAAAAGTATGAAAAATATGTTCAATAAAAATTTTGTGGGATCCTAAAAAATATTTCACTTCGGTTTTGACACCTTAATCCCAATGACTTTTGACTCTGCAGTTATTTGTGAAGAAACAAAGTTCGTTCCACTTGAATTGTGATTAACTTATTGAAAATAATATTCTCCTATAAACTATTACATCCGCCAATAGAGCGTTACATAAAAAGCCGTAAATTACATAATGACATTCTCCCTGAATACTTGAAACTGTCTATAGTTTCAAGATATATTATTCAAGGTAGTATAGAATAAAACTATTACTATGGATTCTAAAAAAAAATAATAAATAAATAAATAAAAGGCAAATTTTGAAAGGATCAATTTAAAGTGTTTTATACTTTTTTTCTGCTTTTTTCTGATTAAAATTGTCTATTTGTTATCAGGGCCGTTGCTTAAAGGTTTAGAAGTCTTGGGCGAATTGCAACACTTTCAAATTTCCAGCAGCGAAACATGTTGAAATTTTAATAGAGAAAGTGATAGAAATTGTCATTAAAAAGTTTAAATAATTGCAAACATATAAAAATTTAACATTTGGAAAACATTATTTAATTAATAAACTATATTGTAATAACCATATACTTGTGGATTCAATCAATTTAATGTGCTTTATACCTTTATTTCATTTTATTTTTATTTTATTTTTTTGCTTTTTTTCTTATTAAAATTTTTTATTTGTAATCAGGGTTAAATAAATGTTACAAATAAATAATTAAAATATTACAAGCATATAAATATCTTACGTTAAAACAATTTCATTTTAACTATAATGTAATAACTTTAAAATTTAAAAATTAATTAAAATAAAACTATTACTGCGGATTCTAAAAATAATAATGCACAACTTGACAGGAACAATTTAATGCGTTGACTTTTTTCTAATTAAAATTGTCTATTTATAATTAGGGCCATGCTTACAGCTTTAGAGGTTTTGGGCGAAGTGCAACTCTTTCATATATCTAGTTGCGAAACATGCTGAAATTTTGATAGAAAAAGTGATAGAAATTATCATTAAAAATAATAAATTTTGCAAGCATATAAATATCTAAGATTGGAAAATATAATTCCATTTATAAAACTATACCGTACCTTACCATAAAATTAAAATTAAATATTATAAAATGTCCTAATTTTGAAGTTTAATCAATGATGAATTAATTAGAATGTTCCCTAATCACCGCTTTTTTAATACATATTTTTAAAAGACTTGTTTTTTTTCTTTTTTTAAATGACTTGATTGCTGATATGAAAGCCTCAATTTTTATAATTTTCATGTTTCTTTACTAACAAGATTTTAAAAATATATATTAATGGCGGTGATTACGTGTCATCGTGAATGTAAAAAATTATATGTGTCCAATAGATGGAGCCGCTTGTCATACAGGTAGCTGAGAAGAGGTTTAATCAAGGAATATACATACCATCTCTATTCTTTAATAAGGCCATGTGTGATTTTTGATTTAGAAACTTAATTCAATGGATTAGTTTGAATAATTTTTTTGCAAGTACTTGTTCTTTATTCTTTTCGATAATTTATTCACCTCTGAGTCTGTTATTAAGCAAGCATTTTAAAATGATTGCTTGTTTTCTATAGGGAAGGAAATATTATTATTTAAATGTTGTAAACGTGATAAACCAAAAATATACACTATATTACACTCATGTTCGGGGAAATTGCAGCGTCATGAAGGAATTATGCAAATTAACCAAACTTACATGAAACGTAAAGTGAGATAAGACATGCATATCGTTAGAATTACAAAACATGCTCATGTACCACTATTGCGCATGCTTATTTGTACAACTATCAATAATATGCATTATTAATTTCATAAACTTCTGACAATTCCTTCATAATGTAAGTATTAGCGAATTATTATTTCATTATTTGAAATATTTATTTTTATCACTTCTGAGTCCCCTCACTTCCTCGGGCACAAGCTACAGCATTTCAAAATCTAATAACTGTAAATTTTTAAAAATATTGATTGTAATTTAATCACATTCGTAATTTAAAAATATTGAGATATGTTAAACATATATATCATGTTAATGAAGAATTTTTATTTAAATTATACATTTTAATCACTTCTGTACCCATCATTTCTTGTATCACACATCTTTAGTAAATTAAAAATATGGAGATATGTGAAACATAAATCATATGAATGAAGATACCTTTAGAAAATAAAGAATTATTATTCAAAATATATATTTTAACACTTTTGGTCCCATCATTTCTTTAGACACAAATCTCACATCTTTTTAAATTAAGAATATTGAGATGATCTGGGAGACAGATTAGATATCAATGAAGACATCATTAGACAATGAAGAATTATTATTCAAGTATACATTTCTAACACTTCTGTGCCCATTATTTCAATGGATATAAACCTTACATCTTAGTTTGATAAAGTTGTTGTTTGATTAATGTTGCATTTGCGTTACTATTACTACTAGCTCTGTTAGGTTTTCGCTTTTTTATAAATTTTTACTTAGTTGATTTCTATTAAGATTTTTGTTAGTTAGTTACGTTTTATTAAATCTCAGGTTTGATATTCAGTTTTTGTTGAATTTATTGTTTCATATTGTTTAAGATTTTCCTCAATTTTTTTTTGTTGTTGTTAAACATGAGTGTCATATGTTTTGAATTAATTTTGAAGTTCATAATTTATGAAGGACGTTAGTGCAGAAATATTGATAATGAGATTTATGTTTGTAGCTAACAGTTGTACCCCCCCTTCCCCTATAAAATGTTATAATAAGCGAAAAGAAATAAATGTACCAAAACTTTTACAACTACATTCATCTATACATGTGGTTCCCAATTTTTTCCGCCTTTGGAACCCTAAATGATCAACCTTATATCCGCTCTTTTAACTCATTATTATTAAAGTGTGAGCGCATAAATCAATAAAAGTCTATTTTGTTTTGTAAATATTGAATAAGAGGAATGATAATTTTACAATAGTAATCTTAAATTAGGTTTTACATCTGACTGTTGAATTCGCATTTCTGGAGCTATATCCAGTTTAGTTGCGAATTGTTTTTGGTGTATATTCATAAGCTGAAAGCAAAACAAACAAGCAGAATTATAATTTGCGTTGGAAATGTTCACTAGAGTAACAGAGTTCAGTAAAAGGAATTACGTTATTTTACTTTAATTCAAAAAAACCCTATGAATACTAAAGCAATTTTCCATAAACGTCTGTCCTTTTTATAATTTATTCAAGACATTGTTATTCGAAATTTTTTTACTTATTTTTAAAATAAAGTGCTTTTTTTTTCTCTTATTAATATTTCCATTTTTTTATTGGTATTTTACTTTAAATAATATCACAAAGATAACCAAAATATTAAATAAATAATAGAGTTAGATCTGAATATTAATGCAGGTTTCAAAAATCATTACTTGGTAAGCAAAAATTCCTAACTAATTTTGCCGGAACCCTAGGGTTCCGCGGAATGCCATTTAAGAGCCGCTGATTTTTACTATTCTTAATTTCAATTCTATCAAAAGCATCGTTTCCTGATTTTATATTTATTTTCATTTCTAACACTGTTTCAGGGTTATTATAGTCAAACCAGTCTATTTCAAAAATATATTCACTGTTAAAATTTACATTCTAAAATTATGGTAAAATAACTGGCAGCTGTCTGTCCATCCGATTAACCGTAAAGTCTACGGTAAAGAACATTTATAACCTTTATGGTTTTGAAACCATTTACAAAAAGTATGGTTATAAAACCATGAATACAAAACAATACGGTTTTTTAAAAATGTACAACTTGCATTTTTCAAAAACGCAATTTTTTTTTTCTTTAACTAGACATAGGAGCTCAGCTTTTCGTAAGGTAATAGGCATTGGAGAGTGCCGGACCTTGGAAATTCTTCATGTGTTGAAGGGAAGGGAGGAAATATTGTTTTGTCAACACTAGGATTCGAATTCCAGTTCCTTCGGTCATAAGATTGAGAGATGAGCCTGTTCGGCTATGATATGTGCGCATTTGAAAAGATTCATTAGGTTGTTCTAGTTGGTGCGATAAAATTCAGGTTGTTTAACCGTATTAGGTAAAAGCAGTTAATAAACAGTTTTTCTCAAACTTAAAAGTTCGATTACCATTTTATTTATGGTTATTTGACTGTTTTGATTAAATATGGTAAAATAACCATTCAATAAATTGATATTTCACCATTTTTTCCGACAAATTTCTAACAGTGTAGCTTAGTCATTCATTCTATTCCATAATAATTACTATTAGTTAAAATAAAAGTAGAATATCTAAAACAATGATCTAGCATAAAATTAAGGCTTGAACTATTTTTTAAAAGAAATATTGCATTAAAAATAATATTTATTACAATTTCTTCTTCAAATTTGTGCTATAATAATTCATCTGTAATAATTCATCTCTAATATTTTCATAATCTTCTAACATAATGATTCAATCTTCGAATTATTTTATAATCATATAGATTAATTTTAGACCATCAGATTTATTTTTTTCATATACATATTAAATTCAGATATTGTTATATTTCTCCTCGCCAGAATAATTTTATTATGATCCAAATGCTAATATTTACTCAACAATATCAGAGTTTATCAAAAATAATATTGTTTTCGTTCTATTAGGTTGAGATCAACCTTTTTCAGTTACTTGCAAAAATTACGAAGAAATAAAAATAAAACATGCATGTGACAAAAGTTTTTTATACTTAAAATTAAGGGATGTTAGTGTCAAGCTTAGAAAAAAAAATTACATTACAAAAAATTACACTTTCAGATAAAGAGATAAAACTATTCAAATAATAAAAATTCATTTCTGTATTTTATAGATATGCTTAAAAATTATTTCGCAAAATAAAACCATTTCATTACATTAATACAAAATATGAAGTACAGGAAGGTTGAATAATCTATTAAAAATTTCGAATCTTTATTGTAAATTGCAAAATGGAAAAAAAAATATTTATCTGCATTATAATTTTTATGAATTAATCTAAAATAAAATTTTATTCATTAATTGATTAAAAAAACATTGAAGAAATAACATTAAATAGTGATTCCCAATGTTTGGAGAGCGCATTTTTTGCATCCTTGCAATTCAAAACATTGCTTTAAAGTTTTATCAATTAGCAGCGCCATCTTTTAACAAGCTTCCGAAATAATTTGGAATTTCCGTGACAATAAATATTACATTTCCTAAGCAGATCTTCTACTTCTTAAGCAATTACTACCTATCAGTGATTCAGATTGTTATGTTTGTCTTCAAAATAAAAGAATCATCAAAATTAATTAAGTTTGTTAGTAAATAAATTATTCATATATCAAACAAAATAATTTTTTCCTTCTCCTGATAGAAAACGCAAGTTCATTTAAAGAGACATAAATCTTCTTGCACTAAGTAAGTGTAAAACGCATTGTACACGATTAAATAAGATTAAATTACATCCTTTCTCATGTTAGTTCATGCGTGATGTATAAATAATGTAGTTACGTCTGAAAAAGAGTTTCCTGTGGTTTGTTTAGTAGTGGGAAACAAGTACAAACAAAATGTCAACTTTAAAATCAGTGTTTCACAGGACTGCGACATACATGATTTTGTGAAATTTCTAATTGCTACATGAAATAAAATATATTATTTCTTAAATTATGTATTTAACAACATATTATTATATGCTTTATTAGATGCAAACAATAAGTAGGCAATTCCAACTTTAATAGTATAAACCCTTTTCTGATATTTTGTTGTCCTTTACAAATAAATATTATTGACCTTCAATAAACTATTAGTTTCATTCTCTTTCTTCAAGTTGCAAACAATACAAAAAAATTGCTTTTAATTTGTTTTGCAAATTTCTTAACCCAACATTTTAAACGTACTTTTTTAGAATCATTTGCTTTCACGCATGTTGTAAGTTCAGACGATTTATCAAAAAAAAGAAGAAAAAAAAAAAAACGACGAAATGTGACGAACTATAATTTTTTCTGGTATACCGTTTTATTGAACTAATGAAACTGAATGGTAGTCTTTTTATTTTTCATTATCAAAAACTATTTAAAAAATAGTGTAAATGATTTTTTTTTTTTTTTTGGTAGAGAAAAATAGCCACACATCAAATGTGAACTTTAAAATGAGTGTTTCTCAAAACAGTGACGTGTAAGTGTGAAATTTCAAAATGCACAATGAATTAAAATAATTTATTTTGTATGTTATGAATTTAGCAACAAAATATTATCTGCTTAATTAGATGCAACCATTAAGTAGGCAATCTTAACTTTAATAATGTAACCACTATTTTGATTTTTACCTAATTTAAACGCCTTATTTAAATAATGAGCCAGCTTTAGTTAGTTTTAAAATAAAACGTTACCTTAAAGTTTGAAGAATGTATTGCTATTCTTGTTTCGTCTGAGTTTTTGGAGATCTGGCAGCAAAAATAAAATCGAATGTAATTGTTGTCAAAAAGAGAACGTCGAAAATCAGCTGGAGTTGCAATACTTTTAAAATAAGAAAGGGATAACTTATTCGAACAAAAAAGTGAAAAGTTAACCCAATTTTTGATTAAATGGATTTAGATCACTATTAGAATAAGGTCCTCATTAAATTCCTTGCTTTTAAAATAGTAATCAATATGAAATGGAAGAAAACCCACTAAAATATGCTTTTTATTTTCCTTTAATTTACTTATACAATATTTTTCTCAAAAAACAAATTTTAATGTACATTTTAGAGTTCTTGTTATGTTTTGTTTCATTTGGTTATAGATGACTTGTGATTTTGCAACTGATACTAAACTTTACCAGTTTTTGATTATTTATTATCACTTTTTTGCGGGGTTAACACCAATTAAATACTACTTCAGTTAACCGGTGAAACTATAGGAAAGTTTCTATTAAATGGAATACCCCTTACCTTTTTTTACCTTACCTATATCTTTTTTTTAAAGAGAGAGAGAAAATTACATATGCTCATGCCAATAAGTTCTAAAATTATATAATGGATCATTCTGAAATATTAATAAAATAAAATCCGACACTATTTGGGCATAAAAATAAATTTAAAGCAAAAGTTTATAAATTGAAACACGAGGATTTCATAAAATTTGCAATTTTAACCCATTTTTTTTAGAGGTCGAGCTATGGTAGCATTATAAGAAAATTTAAGAAAATAAAAAATATTTAAAAAAAAAAGCATTGAGACTTAAATGAATAATTCAAGAAATATAAAATTCATCAAGATAGCCAGTAAAAACAAAGGCAAAAAATCATCCAGTTATATAAGAGACCAACTCTACATAAAAGAAACATTTTCAAGGTCAAAAAAAGAAAAGAAAAAATGCCTATTAAGAAAATATTCTTTCTCGTGACTAATGCCCCACCTTTTATCGTTAAAATCAATTATTTTGTGTTCTTAGTATTCAAAGTGAGTTAGGAGTGCTTTAGATAATATAAAACCTCTCTCTCTCTCTCTCTCTCTCTTTTTTTTTTTGACAACACAAAAATATCAAAAGGAAATTTCCGTTATGTGAAAACTCATTGATTTATATTAATGAATAAATCAGTTAAACAATCTTACTTTTTGAAAATAAAACGGGGATTTAAAACTTTTAAAGGCAACCAAATAGTGTCGAACCCAAATAGTGTTCAGCTTGGTCTTGTTACATTTAAATTATAAAAATTAAAGAAGATTAAAAAAAATATATTTGTTTTAATCTTTAGAAGGATTCGTTTCTTGATCGCCATCGCTCCGAAACTGCTCAGTTTTTTTTCTTTCTAGATCACTCCTGGATCTTTTTGCCTTAGTTATACAGCTTAGTTGTTAACCACTTCCCTTACTAATTTTTTTGAAAAAAAAAAAAGCAAAAATTCAAATTTTTTTTTTTATTTCATTAATAAATACAAGCAACTAAAGCAAAACATAATACACAAGTTCTAAGTTGAAATTTTAATTTCTTTATGTGCAAACATTTTTTAATTTACCATCAGTTTACTATCCCAAATTATGTCGGGCAAATAAAAAAAGTTAAATATTAGTCTTTGTATATATTCACATCTTCATAATCTGAAAAATCATCTGCATTACTTTCACTTTCGCTCGCGAACGCCATTTTTTTACTCATTTTTTTCTGTGTCAATTCATCAACCATCGTCTATACCAGTGGTGCGCAAACTAGGGGTCGCGACCCCAAATTTTTATGAAATGCATTCCTGCATGCTGCATACCATACAGTGTACATATAAAGAGTGAAGCGCCGTCACTCACTGCTTAATTGCAATTGGATTTCCGAAATGTCACGAAATATCGAGTCAGAAGTCATAAAACGCATACAAAATTCATCTGTATTTGCTTTACAACTGGACGAGACTACCGATATTACTAAAATGTCACAACTAATTATTTACGTTAGGTTTATTTTTAATGAAGATATAACAGAAACGTTTTTATGTTGCAAAAGTTTGGAAGGAAAAACAACTGGAGAAAAAATATTCGAAGTAATAAATGAATATTTTGAAACAAAAACCCTTACCTGGACAAACTGTGTTGCGGTCTGTACTGATGGTGCTGCAGCATTAACAGGTTCGAATAAAGGGCTCAGAGGCTTAATTCAGAAGGTGGCGCCTCATATGGTATTTAATCACTGTGTGATTCATCGGCAAGCTCTTGTTGCAAAAGATATGGATGAAGAGTTGCACAACGTATTACAAGACGCTGTTAGTTCAATTAACTACATTAAATGCAACAGCCACAACAGTCGTCTCTTTTCAATACTTTGCAATGAGATGGGCTCAACGCATGAGAAATTACTGTTACACACTGAAGTCAGATGGCTTTCACGTGGAAAAATACTACGACGGATATTTGATTTGAGAAATGAAGTGTACATGTTCTAAATCGAAAAGAAACATAGATTGGCAAGTTATTATATCAATGAAGTTTGGTTAGGGAAGCTGAGCTATTTAGTTGATATTTTCGAAAAACTTAACGACTTAAATTTGAGCTTGCAGTGTGAGAACTATCATAACTACAGCCAGTAAAATTCAAGCTTTTAAGAATAAGTTTAGTCTCTGGCAAACTGAACTGAATAAAAACAGCACCGACATGTTCCCTTGCTTTAACGATTTTATCAAGGAAAATAATATAGATATATTTACATTTAAAAACATCATTTCCAATCACATTGAAAAGTTAAAGAAAATTTTTTCGAGAAGATTCGAGGATTTTCCTGAAAACGATCTTGGTTGGATTCGTGATCCATTTTCCTTTGACATATGCAGTTCAACGCTTCAAATTAGTGAGAAAGAGCAATTGATAGATCTAATTAGTGATTATACTCTTCGAAATCAATTTAAGACTCAGCCTTGCCAAAAATTTTGGCTATCCGTGGAAAAACAATATCCCGTTTTATGCAAGAATGCCATCAGAGTGTTAATACAATTTGCAACAACGTACTTATGTGAAACTGGACTTAACAAACTAGTTTCAATAAAAACTAAATACCGCTCGCGTTTAAACCCTGAAGATGATATGCGAATTGCAATTACCAACATACATCCAAACATCGATGAGATAATTAGAAACTTGCACCCACATACATCTCATTAAAGGGCAATTTACTGATTTTTGTGTTATACAAAAAGTATTTTCTTAAAATTATAAATAAAATTAATATGAGTCAAATACGATGATGTTTTTATTCGATGAAACGAAAAAAATGCGCGAAATATACATCGTATTTGTGAACATTTATCTCTAGGGGTCGCCAAAACTTTTCTCTCTTCAAAAGGGTAGAAAAAAGTTTGCGCACCACTGGTCTATACAATTGTACAAAACGCATCTGCAGTCCCACAAATAGCAAAACTCCCAAACAAATAATGGCAGTAAATTATTATTATTGCTTCCGGTCAAATTAAAACGTGATAAAACAAAAGGTATGCACTCGGGATTATAAATATTTGCAATATATGAGTTAAGTTGGGATAATCGGTTCTTTTATATGTTTAATTTAACCCCTAGCAAAATGAGCTCTTCCCCAGACCAGCATACTCCGAAAGTATACGCACTAAAGAGTACAAATACGTTATAATACGAGATGTAATGTGGGAGTGCTGTATTAAGATCACGTCCGTGTGATCTTGGGTTATTAGAGAGATTCGTTTTATAAGTGATACCGTGAAAGGAGAATCGCGTGATCACGGGTTAAATGTACCAGGAACAGCCCACTGCTCCCCCCTCTCCAGATCAACTCAATTATTTTCAGGTGAGCCGTGATGGCATAGATAATAGGGCGTTCGCCTTCCGATGAGGTGAAGCGGGTTCGAATCCCAGCAATGGCTGGTCTATACGAATTCCGCATCCGGCTGGCACTGACCACAGTGCTGATTTAAAATATCCAGAGTGGTAGACGGATCATGGGTTAGAGTCCCCTTGTCGTCAGGCTAACCGTGGGAGGTTTTATGATTTTCCTCTCCATGTAACGCAAATGCGAGTGAGGCTCATTAATTGTGTATGAAGATTTCAGCTTTGGTGGTAAAATTAACTCCCCCTAGGCTGTATGCTGAAGGCTGCCGATAATCAAAAAAAATTCTAGAAATATATTTATTGCCAATTGCATAGAGGATTTGGTAGACCAAGTCAGATTTTCCAGCTAGACAGTGTCTCCATTTCGGCCGTAGTTGTTCAGGGGATAGAAGGCTCGCCTCCTGATGAAGTTACCCGAGTTCGAATCCCACCCACAGCTGGTCGATTAAAATTCCGCACTTGGCTCGCACCGACCACAGGGCTGACGTAAAATATCCCTTGTGGTAGACGGATCGTGGGTTAGAGTTCCCTTGCCGTCAGGCTAACCATGGGGTGTTTCAGTAGCTTTCTTCATCCTGTAACACAAATGCGGGTTAGTTCCATCAAAAAGTCCTCCAGGAAGGCAAATTTCTCCCACTACTTTATCCAGGAGTTCCCTTGTCTTCTGGATTGGGTTCAAAATTGCAAGACTACGGCGTTGAACATTAGTAATCATAAACCCAAAAATCAGGTCTGCTGTTCAACGACGTTTATAATATAAAATTAAATAAATTATTTTCAGATTTCTTTGTTTGCTAATTTAGTTGTTTAATCTCATGTTGCTAGCTTTTAAGCTTTACAGTTTGTTTATACTTTATTCAAATTATATTAGATGCTACGTTCCCGTGTAACGCAATTCTTCCACAGTTTTTTTCAGATCACTTCGTGACAAGGATTAATTACAAATAAAATTTGTAAGCAGATTTGGCAACAGATTTTATTGGCCTTCAAAGCCAGACAAGCAGGAGTTGTCTAGAAAGTAAGTTTTGTGTAGATTCGTTGCACCACCATGTTCAAACTTAGCCAGACATTTCAAAATGGATAATTTTGAAACAATTTATCTCACTTGTGCAATTGTTTTGCAAAAATAAGTAGCTCAAATACGTCATTAATAGCATATTATAAAAATAACTATCGTGAAATAGAAAATTGAGCTGTTTAATTGCTGTCTGAGTTAGCTTTTACTCAAGATGGAATCATTCATAAAAGAGTTATAAAAAAAGCAAATAGTTTTTCTGGTGATGAAATTCATCGTGAGAGTTAGAAAAAACTAAAATTTTTGTGCTAAGAAGTTCTGCGGTGCTACCATCGATGAGAGTTTCGTATTCCAATCATCCAGGATCAATAATCGGGGAACTCTTCATTAGTTGAAAAAATGGGAGATACAGTGTGCGCTGAGATTCCTGTTTTTAAGACTGACAGGTTTGCACTCTGGGCTATAGTATTACATGCCCCTGCAAAGAAATTATTGGCTGTAATAGATGGGTTTAGTCAACTCGGATAAAATTCTGGTTGCTTATTCATATTAGGTGACAATAGTCAATAAACGATTTTTCTCATAGTTCAAATACCATCTTTTTTTAAAGTTTTTTTCTATTTAGGTTGAATTTAGTAAAATAATAATATAATAAGCTGTTATTTTTTTCGGAGAAATTTCGAAAAGTGTACTCAAATGATCTTTTTCTGTAACTTTTAATTTGTGAGTTGTAATGCAGTATAAATTTCTTGCCAGAATTTTTTCTTCGTAAAAAATATTATAACTATAAAAATTTGGTTGCATCATCCAGAAAATCCATTTTACCGTCAAATATTATACCGTAATTTTTACAGTAATGTTTATTTAATAAGAGTGATTCAGTGATTTTACAGTAATAATTCATTATGTATACTATATACGTAACACGATAAAGAGACAAAAAAGAATAAAAGAAAAGAGAGATTAAGGAAGGAAATTAAGTAAAAATATTAATAAGTTTTATTTACTGCATGTACTTAGAAACCATAAAATAAGTTATAATACGAAGAAAACTAGAAAAAAAAATATAATTTCAAAAAGAAAAGTTTTTAATAAATAAAATGTTCTTTGAAATATTTAATAAAAAATTTTAAAACATTTTTTGAAGAAAGTTAAAAAGCTGAAAAACAAAATAAGGAAAAGATATAATTTCATCGTCAGCTCACACTATTATATCCGTAAAAAAGAGTGATTTTTAATATTGTTTTAATATATCCAAGGCAAAATATATCGAGACAATAGTGTGAGCTGACGACAAGATTATATCTTTTCCTTATATTTTGTTTTTCGGCTTTTTGAATTTTTTAAAACTTCGTAAACATTTTTAAAAAAATTTCATTTATCGATAATTTTTTCTTCTTCATCTCCCCTTTAAAATATATATATATATATATATATATTCTGTTGATATATATGAACCCCTTAACTGTTGATCTAATGATCAGATTTTCTCGTATTAAGACTCATTCTTAATGGTTCTTCGACAATTTTATGAAATAAGGGGTGAGGATTTAATCGAGGACAAATTAATTGGTGTAAACTATATTTTAAGTTAAATCATGCACAAAAGCATACTTATCGAAAAGCTAACTCACAAACGAGCACATCAAGAAAATAAATTCATCCATAGTTTGCAAGCAATTGAAGAAAAGAAAAAAACATTCTCGAATAACAAATCTCATTTTTTGCCCTTCTAAGTACGACAGATTATCCTCTTTCTTTTTCTCAAGTTATTCCGAAACAATATTTTTCAAATATTCAAGACTCTTATTATACATATGTGAATTTTTTTTTGTGTGTCTAGATTAAAGAATGATGGATTGCTAAGACCTTCAAAATGTATATAAATTCAAGGACGCATAAGAAATATTTTTTCACTGGACGTTTATATAACGCGTTAAGCGAATACTAATTTAAGAGATACATTTAATAAAAAATAGCAAATTAACACTGTTATCTTAACCGACGCGGAATAATACAAGTTATGAAATTATAGTTCGAGAGAGAATTGAGGGTATATTACAAAAATAAAAACGCTCATCTAGTCTAAGAATTTGAATCATTATAAATGTGACTCTTCATACGATATGAGAATCACAATTCCATGTTGTATCTAACCTTATGCCTGCAATCAAGGTGTGCTTATATAAGCATACGACAAAAGGAATTTAAAATTGTTTTTGTCTACCTTAAACGTGACTTGAAATATAAGGGAAGAAAGAAAGAATAAGTAAAATTCAACCATTTTGTAAAAATACCACATGTTTGATTGTGATTTAAACAAAATTTTAGTAAAAATGAATAACCTGATTAACCTGATATTTAACCTGAGGTTTATGATGTCTAGTATTAATTCGTAACGGAAATTAATTAGTACTTTATCTATTTAAAATAAAAGGCGATTTTAAATCTTTTTTACTTTATTGAATTTGTAATAATTTGTAACGCTTTGTTTGGTTTATTTTTATTTTAAATAAATTAAATCGAAAGTTTCAGAAAGTTATTTAGTCAAAAATATTTAACCTGATAAACTGTTAAAAGTTTATGAGGTCAAATATCAAATCGTAAGAGAAAGAAATAGTTCTTATATAAGCAAACGGCCGAAGGAATTTAAAATAGTTTTTGTCTACAATGCTCGGTACTTGAAAAACAATAAAATGTTTTAAAAAACAGGGAAATAAAACAAGTTAGGATTTTCTTAAAAAGAAGCGGTTATAATCTAAATGAAATTTTAGTCAAAATATATTATCAGAAAGAAGTTTATGAGGTCACCTATCACATTGTAACAAACGCTAATTAGTAATTTAACATTTTACATAAAAGACAAATAACTTTTGTTTAAATTACAGAGGTTGAGAAATGTTGTTTTAAAAATTTATGTGCCAAACTTAATTATTTTCTTGCTTAAGTAGTTTAAAATACTTAATTTGGCTATTTTAAAAAGCATAATTCAATATTGTCTAATCAAATTTTTCTAACTATTATAGATTTAAAATTTATTAACCTGATATTCCATAAGAAATTAATGAGGTCAAATATCAAATCACGAATAAGTTAATGATTTATAGATTTACCATTGAAGGCATATAACTTATGTTAAATTTACAAATATTGTACAGTTGTTAAAAATATGTACTAAACACTTTATGACTTTCTTATTTCAGTAAAGTAAAGTACTTTATTTTGTGTTAATTATTATTTTTAACTAAAATTAAGCTTCAACTAAAATATTTTAAGTCATATATATAGTATTAAAATTAATTTATTTATAGTAAAATTAATTTTCATTTTAAAAAAAGTTTGATAGAATTTCTTTTTTATATCAAACCCAACTATTACCTAATTACTTATTTCTGAAGTGCATATTCTTATAACTTCAATCTAAGCTTATGCTTATAGTAGCCAGCTTATTAATAGAATCAAATACATTTTTAGAAGACAATACTTTATTCATGAGTATAAATACATTTCGCTTTAAATTAATATTTCACATGTCCTTTTTTCGATTTCCAAATCATTCGTTTTGTCATATGTTTTTTCTCATCTCTTACAATTTTCCATAATTTCTTCTTTCCTGTACGCTATTGAATCAATGAACAATTGAGTCTCTTTTTTCGATCCGCAATCCATTTTTGCAGATCTTTGCTTGCCATACATTTTCCCTTTTGAAAAAATAAGTTGAGTTTAATTATTTTGTAAAATATCCGCATGTTTGATTATGATCAGAACAAAATTTTAATAAAAATATTCAACTTTATTAACCATTAATGGTTTACGAGGTCAAATATCAATTTGTAACAGAAATTAATTAATATTCGATTTGCAATGAGAGGCTTATAAATTACGTTGAAAAGATTAAAAACTTACGTTTTTAATAATTTATGTGAGAGTAATTATACATATACATATGGTGAGTATTCATAATTTTTTTTCTTAATTGATATTTAATATACACCTTTTCGAATTTCAAATCACTTACACTAATTTTGTCACATCTTTTACTCATCTTTTTCAGTTTTCGACAATTTCTTCACCCTTTTACGTACTTCAATCAAAATACAATTGAGGTTCTTTTTCGATCTACAATCCATTTTTGCCGATCTTTGCTTACAGATACCCATAGATTCTTTGTGTGATTAAGATCAAGAGAATCGAGAATACTAAAACAGCATCTATGCTCTTTAAAAAAAATTCTTTCGTCTTATTGGAATTGTGACGAAAAATCAAACATTATTGAAAAATTCCATCTTTGGATTTTAATATCTCGTTTATAATTTCGGCCTTTCTTGCCATTGTTTTCGTTCATGAGTCGCATTCATAATTCCTTCAAATGAATTGATCCATCTTAATGTTTTGAGTCTTAATACACTCAAAACATTTTCTTTTCCTAATATAGGAAAATCTAAAAATTGTCCCTTAATTTAATAAATACGATCACTACGGTTCTGCGCACGAAGTAAAAAAGAAATAACTTTTGATCTGGTATTCAAATTTTATCGTATTAAAATGAGATATTATTGGTTCGTGGACGTAATCTGAAATATACTAATTAAGAAGTGCAGATGATATTTTAAGCTGCGAAATCAGGTACTAACAGCATATTATCTCTGAATAAACCTCTTTTTCAATGGATTTGAATAGTTGGCCCTTAAAATAAGAGGGATTACGCAATCTGGGAAAATATCCTTTAGTCGAGAAAGTGGTCGATAGTTTGAAATAATATTAATTTCAAGTTTTACTTATTTTGCCATCTCAACACTGAAAAAAAAGTGTCGTTTAAACTACCAGAATATGGTAAGAGTTCCGAGCTCTATAGGAACACCAAAAAACTCGGTAATTTTTACCGAAGCTCTGCGGTAATGATTTTGGCTAAACTAATAATGTAATATGGGATAAAATTTGATAAATGTGGTAAAGATTGATCATTTTATCATGATATTTTAAAGTATGGCCCTAAAATCATTTATGCGATTAAAGTAACTTGACAGTTTTTTAATTTTCTGTGAAATGTGTGGTAATAAGAACTATAACTTTGAAAATCAGAATTTCTGGTAAACCGTTAGCATATGAGCCGAAAAGTTACCAAATGAATGGCTAAAATTCCGTATTATTACCAGAAGCTAAGATGTTTGTTTTTTACCAGGAATGTTAATACCATACCGGACGGTAATTTTACAAGAATTTTTTTCGCCGTGTAGATACGCCCAATTAACCTCTAGGAGTCAAGAACAATAGTAATGCGAAATTGAGTTTGAATACATTGAAATGATAAATGAACTTCTAAATGGTCTAAGTTTAAAGCCGTTGCTAAATAATGAAAAAAAAAACTTTATCAAATAGATAATTTACGATTATTGACCATTCTCAATTATATGAGAGGTTATAACGTGGAAACCTACGAATCATCTAAGATACATATGTTTTTCGATGGGGCTTTGAAATACAATTGTTTATCTCCTTCAAATTTGTACAGATTCCATGATTCCGAAGGGTTCTACTGATATTTCCTTTTTAACGTCTTTTTGTTCCATATATATCTTTTTAATTTTGCATCAAACAAAAATCTTAATACCGATTAAAGTACATAGTTTGCATAGGTTTTATATTGAGTTTACGCAGCACAGCCGCACTTGGCTTTGCACGGTGCATTACAATTTTCATTCAATCTTCACACGAAACGTAGCAAAATGATAGTGTGAAGAGTTAAGCAAGATGGTAAAGTGAGAGTCTTAACCGTATGCAATAAGAGGAGTTCAATAAGATGATAATATAAGGGGATTGGTAAGATTATGAGGGTCAGCAAGAGGGTAATATGAATGGCTCAGCAAGATGATAATATTAGGCGCTCAACAAGATGATAGTATGAGGAGATCAGTAAGATAACTGTATGAGGGTCAGCAAGAGGGTAATATGAAGGACTCAGCAAAGATGATAATATGAGGGGTTCAACAAGATGGGTTTAACAAGGTGATAATATGAGGGGATCAGTAGGATAACTATATGAGGGTCAGTAAGAGGGTAATATGAAAGGCTCAACAAAGATGATAATATGAGGCGTTCAACAAGATGGGTTTAACAAGATGATAATGTGAGGGGATCAGTAGGATAACTATATGAGGGTCAGCAAGAGGGTAATATGAAAGACTCAGCAAAGATGATAATACGAGGGGTTCAACGAGATACTAGCATGAGGGGTTCAACACGATGATAATGTAAGGAGTTGACCAAATAAATTTATTTCTATTATAAAAAACGCAAATTATTTTTTACAATCGAAATAGATAAACACAACATTTAGCCGTAGCTAACTTTAAAACTTCTTTTCGTTTAACACTTCGAAAAATTTGTATAATTTTTAGATGAGGAGAGTTAACACAGAGAGAACAAAGTTTTCTGAGTGGAAAAACAACCAGTTCCTGCCCCGAACTGAATTCAGGGTCAAAAGTAGTTTGTTTTCTACAAAAATCATTGTGGGTAATTAAAATTTCACTTTCATTGGTAGAAATATAATTACTATTAAAACTCCTTAAGCCAATAGATTAGAAAAAGTGTGTGCACACTCCACATAAACTATCCCTTTTTAAGGCTGTTTTCTCTCAATGTCATTTTTAAGTACACTTATCATTACATAACGAGAAGTCTTTCTACCTTAAATAACATAAATAGAACTCAGTTTTATGTGTGGGAAAAACAAAGTATTATTTCGAACTGAATTCTGGATCAAAATTTCAAAAATCAAAATTTGTTTTCTACATAGCTCATTATGGGTAGTTATATCTTTACTTCATTGGTTCATGAAACATAATTGCTATTAAATCTCCTTTAAAAAAAATTTTGTACATTTCACGAGGACTATCACTTTTCAAGTTTCTTAACCGCTTCCTTTACTAATTTTTTGGGAAAATTTTCTTCTTGCCAGCTGATTCCAAAGAAAGTATACTTGTTAGCACTATACAAAATATCAATGAAAATTCATGACTGTAGTATTAATAGGTTAATAAAAAAGAGATTTTCGTAATCATTTTCTAATTATTGTTACAAAACATTATCGAAAAGATGCGACTCGAGCACTCAGGCATTAATGGGTTAATAATCATTTTATAATTACTATTCTATTCTATTGAGCTATTGCATTTATTTTAATCTATAACATTTTCAATTGCAAAATATTACTGAAAAATTGTGACTTGGGCATTAATGAGTTAATAAATAACACATTTTCATAATCATTTTCCAATTATTACTTAAATTATCAACGAAAAGTTGCTACTTGGCATTAATGGCATGTAAATAAATGACGGATTTTCATGATCATTTTCTAATTACTACTAGAAAGTATTCTTTGAAAGTTGCAACTTAAGTATTAATGAGTTAATTAATGACAGTATTTTATAATAGTTTTATAATTACTCTAACAAAACATTAATGAAAAGTAGGACCTTAAGCAGTAATAGGTTAATAAACAGCAGATTTTCTTAAAAATTCTCTAATTTTTAAATTTAAACTTTTGTCTTACAGATAAAAATGTTGAGACATTTTATGAGTATCAAATTATTCTACAGAGTTTGACTGTCAGTTGTTTAAAATTCAAGAAACAATTTTAATATATTTTTTACCAAAAAGAAAATAAAAAAAATGAGTGAGTTTTTTTTCCTATACTTTGACATTGGGAAATGAGACAGTTTAAAGTAAGGTGATCAGATTTTTTAACCACGATTTGAGGACAAATCAACGGAGCATCCTTGAAAAAATTTTAAGATTCGAGGACATCCAGTTATTTATGGAAAATATTTATTTCTGTATGCAACTAAGTGTTTCTCTTTTTAAAAAAAATATTAAAAATTTAATAAAAAATGGAAACCTTTTACATCTAACGTGATTTCATCCCTAAGGAAATCTAATATTCAAATGATATTCTGCAATTGTTTAACTCTTGCAAAATGAAGAAGTACATGATTATTTGTTTACTTTTCGCTGAAATTATTTTCAGTTCAGTTGAAATTATTTTTAGGAGTTTTCATAAGTTAGTTTTACTAAGATATTTTTTAGCTTGTACTCTTCGTAAGGCAAAACAATCTCGTTCGTTCTCGTTCCAGCTCATTTCGTTTTTTTTTTTTTTTTTTTTTAATTTTTTTTTTTTATTTAAAGTTCTTGAACAAATTCAGCAACATTTGAGGACGTATGTTAAGATTTGAGCCCATTTTCCATACTCAAAGAATTTTTTACTCAAGAAGTTTTTGAGGACAACTATTGAAATCCGAGGACTGTCCTCAAGATTTGAGACTATCTGTTCACCTTGATGTAAAGGGTTCTTTCTCGTATTGGCAAAGCAGGAAGCGTAACAAATAGTAGTTATTTTAGGACTACAGGATACTTAAAAAATAGAGATACAGGATACAGGATACAGTGATTCAAATATAAATGGATGGTATATAAATGAATTATTATATAAATGAATTATTATATAAATGAATAGTTAGGTTTCACATTTTTGCAAAAATATTTAATTCTATTTTTAAAACAATCATATTTAATTCTGATATCAAAATAGATAATTTTTTAAATATTTTGCTAAATATTCAAGGTGCGCAAGATTATGTGAAAATTTTTAATAATAGCATTAAAATTAAAATTTAAACTAAAATAAAAATATCTGTTGTAAAACTATTTTAATACTATTTACAATATTATGTGTACATTTTAAATAAGTATTGTGAATTTTTTTAAGAAGCTTACAAGTTTCAAAATTTTTGTAATCTTTAATATTTAATCTCTATTTTAAAATTTGTTTTTAATTCCTAGAATCTGTATTTTTATATGATTTAAACTTTAATTTCGATTCTAATGGCGAAATGTGTTTACATAATATTATGATCAAATTTTATAAAAGCTTTAAATAATAGTCTATTTTACCATAAAATAAATTTTTTTTAAAAAATAAAATAGAATTTTTTTATAAGAATAATCCTAACTATCACTTTATGCACTCTAAACTGCGTTACTGTCTCATTTTACAAAATGTGTACTGCATTAAAAATTCTATAAATACCATGTGTACATTTCTGTACACTCTACGCTTTCCGCTTCGCCGATATTGATTAAAACTTTTAAGGAAACTTGAAGGAAACATGGTTTTAACTTTTAAGGAAACATGGCTGTAAGTCCCTCGAAGAGTAAGGAATCTGTTTTTTGCAAACAATTTCAAATCGGCAATACTAATTTCAAATTACAATTACAATTTCAAATCAGCAATATTTAAGTAAGTAGTTTCGATTAGTGTACTACTTACTTCTTTTAGTTAAAAGCAGTGCTAAAAATTTTTATTTGAGTAGATAGTTTTGATTAATACAACACATTATTTAACAATCAGTAATATTTAAAATGGATATTTGAGTAAATAGTTTTGATAAGTGCAATACATTATTTAACAATAGTAATATTTGTTGTTGAAGTATGCCTGTTACGGCAGAGGGGTGCGATAGTTCTTGTTTTCCAGTGGCGCCATCTATGGCCAAGAATTTGACTTTTGTCACCCCCATACGTCATGCCCGTTTAAAGGGCGGATCCATTGATTCATCCATTTATTCATATTAGTAATATTTGAAATGTGTATTTGAATAAATAGTTTTGATTCGCTTAATATTTTTTTAACTAAAAGAATACTAAAACCATATATTTCAGTAAATAGTTTTGATTAGTGCAATACCTGTTTTACTCAATATCAATACTAAAACTATGTTTTTGAGTAAATAAATTTTATTGGTGAAATATATTATTTAACAACCAATTATAATTAAAATGTGGATTTGAGTAAATTGTTTTGATTCGTTTAATGCTTTTTTAATTAACAGCAATGCTAAAAAAGTGCAATCGCGTAAATAATTTTAATTTATGCAAAGCATTATTTAACAATCAGGAATATTAAAAATGCGAATTTGAATAAATACTTATAATTATTACAGTAGTATAGTAGATTTTACATGCAATAGTACCGATATTGTTAAAAAAAAAATTTAAAAATTGTGACAACTTGTCCTGGTGAGCCCTACTTAAAAAAAAATATTTTCTTTTTTTAACTTTAATAACCTCTTTAACACAAACCTTTCCAATTTCAAGCGAATTATAATAAAAATGAAACAAATAAATAAATAGTTTATGAAATAGATGATCTGGGAATCTAGACGATTGTGACATATTTAATGTGTCACAATAAAAATGGATACATCTATGTATCCATTTTTATGGATCTATGTCACAATTATGTTTATAGATGTTCATTTCAGACAGATATTCCTATAGATTAATTCCTATACATGTTTCTTCAGATATTCTTCGTAGATTCGGTATAAGCATTGCTTATAATTTATTACAACAAATCCCGGTCTACCTTATTGGGGAAAAAAAAAATTTTCTTAACCTTTATATCCACTTCAATACGATATTTTCGAATTTTAATACAATTTAATAACCTCATAAAAGTGAACAAAAAAGTGATCAAAACAGAAAGTTTATGAAACAGAAGGTCGAGAAATCTTAACCAATCGGAGAAATTTCATTGCCTGACGTCATATAACTCGTAAGCGAACAGAAAGGGAGAGTAAGTCAAGCGCGCCAGCATAAATTGAGATTTCAGAAATACTATCGCTTTATCGTTTCTGAAAAGCGGACTTAATAAAGTTTCATATCTTCCGTTTCAAAATAAAATATGGATGCCTCATCGCAGATGATATATCCATATGAAAATGGACATCCTGATGTACGAACTGGTGATGATTCATTATTTTCAACGGTAGAACCAGCACCTCCAGTTGAGATTTTTGCACTTCATAAAGCTTTTCATGAAGATAATTTTACCGTGAAAGTGGACTTAACAATTGGAGGTAAGACATATGATTATTAAAAAAATGCATATTATAAGTTTTCACATAATTTTTACAGGCAAAATTTCCTTAATAACATCGTCTGCTAAGGAAAAATTTAATGGAATTGTCATCTAATATTTAAGCATTATCCTGAAATTTTCTCCCTTTATAAAGCTTTTTATAAAAATAATTTTACCTCAGAAGTGGGTTGAAAAATTGTTGATTAAATTTGCAAATAATAAAACTTGAATAAGTATAAGCATTCAAGCTATTTTATATTGCAAATTTTTTTTAAATGCATCCCATCTTTATAATATAATAATAATGGTGATGATGTTGTCGAATATTTAAGCATAGCATTATCACGGGTTTTTTGAACTTCATAAAGCTTTCTATGAAGATAATTTTGCAATGCAGGTGGGCTTAACAATTAGAGGAAAGACTAACGATTATTAAAAAAAAATCACATAGTTTTGACAGGCAAAATTTATTTAATGGCATCGTCTATTCGAAAAATGTAAATGATATTGTCATCAAGTGTTTAAGCATTATCCTGAAATTTTCGCACCTTAATAAAGCTCTGCATAAAAATAATTTTTCCACAAAAGTGGTCTGAAAAATTGTAGATTAGATTTGCAATTATTAAAATTGAATATTCACGCTATTTTTTTGAGGCAAAATGTTTTTAAACACATCCTATCTCATCAAAAATAATTATAATAATGTTGATGATCAGAACGTTGTCTAGTGTTCAAAAATAGAATCATTATGAAAGTTTTGGATAAAGCTAATTTTATCCCAACAAAAGGACTTAATGATTGAAGATAAGATTTGCAATTATTAAAATTGAATATCTTAAATATTCACGCTATTTTTTTGAGGCAAAATGTTTTTAAACTCACCCTATCTCATCAAAAATAATTATAATAATGTTGATGATCAGAATGTTGTCTAGTGTTTAAGAATAGAATCATTATGAAAGTTTTGGATAAAGTTAATTTTATCCCAACAAAAGGACTTGAAGATAAGATTTACAATTATTAAAATTTTAATATTTTTAATCGTCTCACTATTTTTTGAAGGTAAAATGTTTATAAACGCAAGCTGAATTTAAAAACGATAGTGATAATAATGTCTAATGGTGCTAAAAATCTAAGTATAGAATTCTTCAGAAATTTTTGCTTTTCTTAAAGCTTTTCATGAAAATACTTTTTTCCCGAAAAAAGGACTTAAAGATTGGAAGTAACACTTGAAACTATTAGAAATTTACTATATTAAATCCTCCCAATATTTTTTAAGACAATTTTTTTTAAACGCACCTTATATTAAAAATAATAATGACGATAATGTAAAATTATGCTAAGTATCAAGTATAAAATTATTCTTAAATTTTTGCTTTTTAAGAAGATAGTTTCATCCCGAAAAAAGGACTTAACGATAGGAGGTAAGAAATACAACTCTAAAAATTTAATATCCTGCTATTTTTTTAAAGCAAACTGTTCTTAAATGCATCTTATATTAAAGAACAATAATGATGATGATGCAAATATTTAAATATATCGAATTATTCTTCAAATTTTTCTTTTCGCAAAGATTTTCATGAAGATACTTTTATCTAATCTGGGAACTTCACTATTATATTCTGAAGCGATTAATAATAAAAAATACTTCTCTAACAATTTTTAAGTTTGATTTTGAAACCAGATCAATACATTTGTTTTTCAAACGATTGTTAAATATTTGTTTAGTTTTGTAAGCTCTTTTAAATTCCTTAATATAGTTAATAACATATTATTGGAAATTAAAAGACTGTGATGCTTTTTAGAACAAAATATAAATTTGAAATTAATCTTGAGATAATTTAAACAATTTGAGGACGTTTATAATAAACATAAATTTATAAGCTTATCCAATAATAACTGTATCATAAAATGAGTTAAAGGCATACTTCGAGCTGACAAAGCAGAAAAAACAACTTAATTTAAGCACAAATAAGGGTAAAAAAATTGACATATTATAATTTTGGTTCTATGAATATATGTTTAGACACTGAGAATACATGTTTATAGAACAACAATTATAGTACATTCATTTTTGTACTTTTATTTGCCTTATTTACGATGTTTGTGCTTCAAGATTGCGTTACGTTTCTTTGTTTAAGAGTGTTTTGTTTTCAAAATCAGCTCAACTCATTTTTATAAATATTATCAGAGAGACAAAAAGCATTTTTCTTCAAGCTAAATAAATTTGTATTAATGTGTTGAGTTTTTTTTTCTTCTAGCAAAAAAAAAAACATGATTTTTTTAAAAAAAAAAATTTAATATTTTTATAAATTCAATTTAAAAAACTCAGTGTTGTGAATTGAACTTGTTATGACAGAATGATACGATAAAAAATAATTTAAAAACTATTGTATATAATATTTTTATACAACGGGCTTTGAGCAACAGATTCAATTTTGAGTTTACAGCTATCAATGTTCTACTCCGCAACCTTGTAATTTTGAATCCAACCCAAAAGGAGCACCTGTTTCAAGCATTGGGAGAATCTAGCCTTCTTAGGGGATTTATTGGTAGGACTAAACTGCACTTGCGTTACATGGAGTGGGAAATCACGAAAACCTCTCACGTTAACCCAGCACCAAGGTGACTCTAAGCTATGATCCGTCTTCTACTGGTGATATTTGAAATCAGCACAGTGGTCGGTGTGAGTTAAATGCTGATATTCATATCGACAAATCATTGCTGGGATTCGGACCTGGTTCAACTCATTGGGAGGCAAGAGCTCTATCTGCAGAGAATAAACAGGATTTTTTTTTAAATGTTTTAATATTTATGTAAATTTAATTTCTTTTAAAAAATAAACAGTATTGTGAGTTGATTTGGTTTTGATAATTCTCGTTTCAAACCACTTTTTTTAATTTTATTAAAGAGATAAAATACAATTTTCATCAAGCATTTAGATTTTTTTTAGAGTAAATAAATTTTTAAATAATTTTAGTCATATAAAGAGATTCAATTTAGCGGAATTGTAATTTATAAATACCCTATGATTTTGGCTTATATAACACTTTTTTCTCTAGCATGTGTCCGAAATTATTTTTTTTAATGTTGATTAAAAGTTATATTTTTATATTTATTATTGTATTAAAACCACTCCTACTTAAATTCATTAGAATTAGCTTAAAAATTCTTTATTTTTTCTTAAATTTTAAATATTTATCATCACTCAGTGTCAATAAGAGGATCTGAACATTGTTACTTCTTCGATATAATTTTAATTTTTTAATTTTTATTTTTATTTATTTATTTTTGCATTTAAAAGAGCTGAGTTGCGATGACAGTTTGAAAAAAAAACTGAAAATATTCTAAACTCATAAGAAAATGTTTCTTTCCTCAGTTTAATTTAAATTCGGTGTGACGAACGCAGAAAGTGAATTTTGTATTATCAAGATGTTTAGACGATATTATTTAACTAACATTTGTTCTTAAACTAAAATAAGAAATTTTTAAAATATAATTTCTATCTAACTAATAAATGTGATATTTTTTTCTGAGGGAAAATATTTCATTCGGAGTGAGTAACTAAAGCACAAAATATTACAACGAAATTATTTAATGTCATCGTTTTATAATTATTATTAACAGTCCAAAATATCATACTATTAATATTATTTTAATCAAAATTGGGTAACTGAATCACGTGTAAAAACAAACTTAACATAATTATTGTTGTTTGAAATATTAAGTTTATAATTATATTTCAAACAGACCGAAGTATTAAAATATTTATGTTATTATATTTTTTCGATGTTGCGTAAGTAAGGCACAAGTTGTTAGAAGCAATTTATTTAATGCAGTTATTATGTTACTATTATACTATTACATATCATTATACTATTACAAACCAAAATATCACAATATTTATGTTTTCTAAATCACCTATTTAATTCGAAAATATTTCCGGTTGATTCTCTCTAGCTGTCATTTAACAAAAATATAATATTTTTACTCGTGTTATTTCCGCATTTAACATTAATTAACACGAATGTTCTGCTGTGATAAATAAGAGCAAATTTTTCCGAAAATCATTTATCCTATCATAAGTTATATAAATGTGAAATAATTTATTTCATTCGTAGATTTGTTTTATTTCCCAAGTGTTAATGACATGTTTTTCTTCTAACAAAACTCATAATTTTGTTTACTCTTAGATAAAGTCAATCAAAGCCACCTACTCATTAAATTAAATGAGAAGTAATTTAAAAGGTTTTTTCGATAATTTTTATAATCATTTTTGCAAACCATTTTTTGAAATGAGGTTTGGCTGAAATTTTTTCAAGAAAATTGAACGAAATTCTTGAAAAATCTGCAATGCGATAAGAACGAAAATTATTTAACATGAGATGCTTATCCATTTTTGAATGGATCATATCTACTTACACCAATGATATGAACAGAACATAATCCAAGACATTGCCCTCGCCGTGACCTAGACATTCGTGTCACTGCCCGGCATACACTTGCTAGTTTTACCTACACAAATGTTTTCCCTAATCTAACCTAATTGGATTTTAAAATATAGAATAAATATTAAAATAGCAATGAACTAATTATTATCAAATCAGACATTCATCTATGTAACTTGTACTTAGCGTTTCATGCATTTAATCAATCATTAACAAGAATTAAATGGCAATAGAGAATCCATATATAAATATATATATATACTTGTAACATATAGGGGGGCTATATATATATATATATATATATATATATATATATATATATATATATATATATATATATATATACATATATATATACTTGTAACATATAGGGGGTCTCTTCAAAATGTAGAGGAAACATGGGAAAAATTACAGAATAATAAAAAAAGGGGAAAAAAGAATAATAATAATAATAAAAATAACAAGAAACCGGGAAGAAAATTCCGAAAAAAATTTTAAAAATCCGGAAAATAAAAGATATAATCTTTTCATCAACTCACACAATTATATCCACAAAAAAGAGTGGTTTCTAATATTGCATTAATATAGTTAACGTGAAATATATCAATGCAATAGTGTAAGGAACACTCAAAAAATTTACAAAAAAATTACAACAGATAAAATAGAACACAATAAGTAAAAATATGACGTAAAAACAGAATATAAAATATAAAGAAGAAACAGAATAAAACGTGAAATGAAATCTATAAATACTTGCAGCTTATGAGCAATAAGTAAAACTTATTGATTTTCTTAATTTTCTTCGTGCTTTTTTGTATTATATATATATATATATATATATATATATATATATATATATATATATATATATATATATATATATATATATATATATATACCTGGTGTTTCGACCTGGTGTTCCTCTGCCCTAATAACTGGTATTCTTCTACCCTAACTTTTTTAAGGATTAAAAAATTTTGCCTGACATTTCCTACACTCATGTGTAGGAAACACTCATGCCGCCCGGCATTTCCTACACTCATGCTGCCCGGCATTCCCAACAGTAATATTTTTCTAAAAAGTAAGTATCATTGTGCAGTATACACTTGACTCGTTTTTCTTGCATTAATGTTTTTCCTATTCTAACCTAATCGGATTTTGAAATATCGAATAAATATTAAAATATCAATGAATTAATTCATATTAAATTGGACCTTCACCAAAGCAATGCAATTGTTGACATTCACTGGTGAAAATCGGCATTCTCCAGATTTCGGTCTTTTACGGTATGTAGTTCATTATGAAAAATTCAGTCTTATAATTATTATATATTCAGTCTTATAACTATTATAGTCTTATAATTACTATATTATTTAACAACATGATTGCTGATTGATTAAATAATATTTTTGATTAAGAATTTCCCTGTGACAAAACAAAAAATTTCTAATATTCTATAAAGCAACATAAAGAGCAAAATAAACCCTCATCACTAATTGACATTTTCGATACACTGTTGGAAATTTCTCTGAAAAAATTGGTTAAAAACTATTTATTTAATTGTTATTTTACCATATTCAAACAAAACAGTCAAGTAACCGTAAATAAGATGGTATTCAAACTGTTAATTGTGAGAAAAATCATTTATTAATTGCTTTCATTTAATACGGTTAAACAACTAGAACTTTATCGCACCAACTAGACCCACATAATGAAGCTAAAATCCTGGCAGCTGAATGCGTATTATAGCCGCGTGGGTCAATTTACCTATCTCATAGCAGACAGAATGCGGGTTCGAATCCTAGCGTTGACACCACAATGTTTCATGCAGTCCCTTTAACACATGAAGAGTTTCCATAACCCTGCACTCCTTAATTTGTGACCCTGGACTATTAGAGTACGACATTCTCATTCACGTATAGATGATAGCACCATAAAGCTGCTTAACGCCATTTGATTTTTACAGTTTTGAAGCCATGCTATTTGTAAAAAGCGTGTATTTAAGTTTTTTTAACGCTACTAATTGTAAATGGTTATAAAATCGTGCGAAACTTTCTTGACTTTACGGTTAATAGGATGGAGAGACTGCTGCCGGTTATTATACCGTAAATTTAGAATGGAAATTCTGATAGTGTAGTACTTGTTTATAGTTCTTAAATGGTTCTCTGCCTTTTAAAATTTTTAATATTGTAGCATTTTTATTAACCTCATAATATTCAAAACCTTCCTTTCTTTTCTGAAAATAAAATTACTTACTATTGGAAATATACCTTAGTTAGGAAAATGCATCATTATATAATTATATTTAATTTCATACGAAAAAATGAATTTGAATGATGAATTTAATCATTTATTTATTTATTATCATAACCATTGACACTTTGTTCCACCATATTTTATCTTTTAAGCTTATCTTTAATAAAATCTTAGACTAGACTCGATTCAGTTCTTTTCCGTTTCGTAGAATTCAATTTAAATTTTATTTTCCTTTTTTCGAATAAAGAAACTATTTTTAGTAATATTATACAAATTTCATAATTTTTAAAGTTATATTGCAAAGAAATACTATAAATGTAATGCAATGTTGCAAGGAGAAAAACAAATAGTTTATCATTGTTTTGAACAAAGGTGATTAAATGATGTGTTTTAAGCTATTATAATTATTAAAAAGAAGTGTTTTAATAATATTTAAAAAGTAAATAGTTAAGTTTATAATTTCATAAATGTAACAAAAATTTTGGTTGTACATTTTGATATTGTCTCTCTTTTCATTTTTTTTTCTTTTTTTTTTTTTACATTTTTAAAAAGTAACTATTTTAGATTTTTATAAAACTCATCCCATTAAATTTTAATTTCAATCTATAAAAAATGCTTATTTTTAAAAAAATAATATGAAGCGTATGTAAAATGTACTTTTATATCGACCCATAGTGCAAATTTCATAAAAGAATTCACAGTCAATATTCTATACGTTTTTGTATTTGTCTTTTTCCTTTTCTTTTTTTTTTTTGAAATGTGCATAAAAATGTCCTTTTAATAATATTAAAAAAACTACTTAAATTTCATGCATCGTTTTACTTAATTATATACTTCTCATTCTTACTAGTTATATTTATTAATTAAAATTTAAACGGCTTGGTCAAGTTAGCGATTAACAGCACTTTTTCTAAATGTGACTTTTATTCAGCAAACTGTTACTTAGTGATATTTCCTGATAGATACTTAAGTTTCCGCGATTTTGATTGTATAATGTCTATCCGTGATGGCTCAGAAAATACAGTGTTTGCCTTCCATTGAGGGGAACCGAGTTCGAATTCCAGCGATAGCTGGTCAATTCGAATTCCACATCCGGCTAGCACCGACCACAATGCTGACATAAATATCCTCAGTGTTAGACAGATCATGGATTAGAGTCCCCTTGCCATCAGGCTAATCGTGGGATGTTTTCGTGGTTTTCCTCTTCATGTTACGCTGGATTGGGTTCAAAATTACAAGGCTACGGAGTTTAACATAAGTAGTCGTAAACCAAAAATGGGGTCGGCTGTTTAACGACGTTTATAAATAACAGCACAATGAACATGAACGTCCGATTGCCATCATAGAAATCGCTGCGCATTATTTCTTAACGAATATACTCTTAAGCACGCTCTCTTAAACTATTTGCATAATATCACTTACATGGCTCCAAACCCGTCAATTTTATTTATTTAATTATTTTGTGTGTCTTTTTCTTAAAAGACTTTACATTGTGCAGGCTTTTTTTTTCAAATTTCTAAAATGTTAAGAAAATCTGAAAAAGTTTAAAGTTTGAAGGAATTTTAGAAAAGTAAGCAAATATTAGACTTTTAATATAAACGTGGTTCGGATCAAATCTAGACAAAACAATTTCGGGTCACGTGCATTATTTGTTTACATAATTGGGTCTCCATATTTTGTAAACGACAATTACACAGTTTTATATTCACGTTTTAGTCATCAAAAGGAAGGGGAAAAAAGTAAATATTTAGTCATGCTTGAAACAAAAATTTGAAAGAATAAAAATAGGTTGATTTATTTTTATAAAAAAATATGCCCAGAAAAACATTATGATCTTAACGGGGAATAGCCCAAAACATTACAGATGTATTGTAACATAACAAAAAATATTTGGATTCAAATTTGCTGACCCTTTCATTTCCTTGTTTACTTTCACAGAAACAAATGAGTGAAGCGAAAATCTAAAAGCGAAATAAACAAGCTAGAAAAGAAAAGTTTAACCCGATCTGTCCCGGTCACTTTAAAAACGTGACTTCTTAACCTAACAGATTTTGGATCATTTAGTGCAAGGGCTTTAACATATAAAATACTTTTTTTGAGTTTTGATAAACTTGAGCATTGATTATGTAAGTGTTTTGGCACCAAAAACGAATAACCTACACTTTAAATCAGCTATTTGTTGTCAGAAGAAGAAAAGTTCCGGTGAAAGGTCAATCAGTTTATGTTTACTATGCGCTACGCGTAAGAAAAATATGTGGAATGAATTAATAACCTTACGTGATGTAGTTCGAAAATCATTGATAAGATTTTTTTTAGAGATCGCTTGCTTCGAAATTTAGGGTTTTTGGTTCTACATTTGAATTTAGTTTACTCATTGTTTTTTGTTCTCATTTGATTATACAAAAAAAAAAAAAAAAAAAAGAAATGTTTTAGGATGTTTTGGGGAAAAAAAATCAATGTCGGAATATAAAAAATATTGTTTTTAAAAAAATTAGTTTTTTTTCTTCCTTTTTTAAATATATCTATGATTTAAATGTTTTGAAAATTTGAATTTCCGAGGTTTTATATTTTTAATTACAGGTAAGATTTTCTTAGAAGATTTCTATCCTAGCAATTTTGGGTTTTATGTTCTATATTTGAATATAGTTTACTCGTTTAAAAAATTACCAAATTTAAATTAAAAATTATAAATATAAAATTAACAAATTTTAAAAAAAAATATTTTAATACCATATTTTATTATTAACTACCAAAATAATTACCAAAGCGCCTCAGTAAAAATTACCTATCTTTTTGGTGTTCCCTTAGAGCAGGGATGGGCAAACTACGGCCCGCGGGCCAACAGTGGCCCGCCGGCGGGTTTTATACGGCCCGCGGATACAATTTTAACTTGCTGATCCGTGGCGAAAATAAACAATATACATCCATTTTCTTGTCTACTTTGTTCAAAGTTATTTTTCATCTTTCTTTTTTAACAAACTACTGATGACCTTTTAACTTTCTCTAATTTTTGTTCTACAAAACAAAAATTGATGGAAATAGCTAGTAGCACAGACAGCTTCAATTGGTAAAATGTTGAAAGCTCTTCATAGAATAGCCGTAGATTGGTGCCATCTGAAGCAGTTGCTTTTAAATATGCCAAAAATTGAGTTTTAAAAATCATTACCAAAAGCTGGTTTCCCTAATTTAATATTTCATGCCCAGAAAATCCGTACTATGTTTGCTTCATTTTACTTAAGCGAACAAGTGTTTTCATCTTATGAACCTTAGAAAAAATCATTTCAGAAGTAGGCTAACCGACAAACATTTACCCACGTTCCTTAAAATAAGTACATCTCACTTAGAACCTCAATATAAGGAACTTTTATTAAATGAAATCACAATTTCATTCATCTAATTAAATATTTATATAAAAAATTGTATAGCGTTTTTTTTTTTTTTTTTTTTTTTTTTTTTTTTTTTTTTTAAGAAATTTTTACAGAGCCAACCAAACTTTTCCAATTTTTGGCCCTCGACCAGAAAAATTTGCCCATCCCAGCCTTAGAGCCAGGAACACTTTAGATTTTAGCATATTCTGGTAGATATAACTATACTTTTTTCCTAGGTGTATGATTTAAATATTTTGAAAGCATAAATTGATAAAGTTCTAAATTTTTAATTTAATTTTTAAAAATTCAAAAGCTTAGTAATATTTTCACGATTAAATTTAATTTAAATAATACAGTACACATGAACCCAAATACTGATTATACAGGCAATACTTCATTCAAAAAAGGATTGTTTTAAAGACATTATTTCATTAGTTTGGAAGAAATGGTACAGATGACAACCTATAGCATCTAATGCTTTTTTTACTCGAAATTTAAAACAATAAAATTATGAATTTAATACTTATTTTAAAACTAAACGTTTTGCGTGTAAATTTTTTTTGTTACTTTATTTGTTTAAACAAACGAAAACTCTCTTCATCTCTTAATTCTCCGTTTTTGTTTAGCATAAACTAAGTTATAAAATAATTTATCGGCCTCTCGTGTCGATTTTTTTGGTTTACTATTTTATACTTTTTTGGTTTACTTATTAATATTTTTTTGAAAATTATTTTAGTTATATCTTTTAAAATTATTTTGCATTGCAAAATAAAAACTAAAATTATAAAAACAAATGAAAACGAATATCCTATTCTAATATCGTACACTCGTTATTCGAGTTAGATTTGATTTGCTCTCCGATTCGCAAGAAAAATCTAAAAATTACAATTTTCAAAACATATCAAATAATGTTCAAAACAACAAAAAATCTCTAATAAATATACTTACTCTCAAAAATTAGAAGAATTTATTTCTCATAATACTTATATAATAAGAGAATTTTTAATTCATGGACAGTAGGTTTCAGATAATGCTAACCTTCCTTCCATTTTTTTGAATTTTTTTGAATCCATTTGAATTTCCTTCCATTTTTTTTGTTGTTGTTGAAGTTTCAGTCTTATAATTTTTTATTAAATGTTATAGTCCTTTGCAAAAATATTAGACACAAAAGTATTACACCCGACTAAACAAAAAAAACAAACTAAGCACTAAACATAAAACGAAAGGTAAGTTTTCGGCACATTTTTCTATAGTAAAAAAAATCTTTCCGTGCACAAAATAAAAATTTTTTTTTGAAAAAGAACGTCTTTTGATAAGCATGTTCACGATCTTTCAGTTGATAGAATAAGCATTATGTGTTAAAGCAATAATCATTAATGAAAAAGTTCTTTTAGTGAACTGAAAAAAAAGAACGTCTTTTAAAAAACACGAGATTTCACTTGGTTGTAAAAACATATCATTTAGCATTTAAATCCTTAAGCTAGTTTCAAGTTTTATTTCTTTACTTAACACTTTCAGTTGATGAGATAAAAATTACAAATTAATGATGCTAAAGGAATTTTTTTAACAGCTTCCAAAAACGAACTATTAAGGGAACCGGAAAGTAATGTCGTTTCGGTGCATTTGATATTTGTTATGAATATTTTATTTTTCATCAATCATGTATTCATCCTCGTTCGCAACAACCTTTCAATGCCGAATTGAAGACTAACGAATATTTAATGCGCCGAAACGGCATTACTCTTCAGTCCCCCTAATATTTTATAAATGAAGTATAACTTTAAGCAATATTTTAATGAACAAGGAATTCTGCTGTAATTTTTCAGAAGAATTAGTAAATAAACAAAAAAAAAATAATTAATTTACTAACTTTTTTTCAGCCAAGTATCAATTGCTGAAAATTAATAAGTTGATTATTAAATATAATTATTAATTGGTTAATTAATTGATTCATTGATTGTTAATCGGTTATTTAATTAATTTATTAAAAACTGTTCATTAACCAAATTAAGTAACTTAATCAATCAATCAAAATGGTCATTTTTCTTTTTTCTCAACTAATTACTTATAACTGGAGACTTATGTGCATTACAAATATTTAATATATATCAGATATAACGGGCTTGTACAATATAATAATAAGCAACATTTTCACACTATTCAGGAAGGTGTTTCTATGAAAAAGACCGCGGTTTTTATGCAGGCAATAAAATTTTCACGTAGCGTATGCTTAATGCGTATTGTTCTGTTATCTGGTAGAATTTCAGATAGCTTGTAGAGTACTCATTTGGAAACAATACTAGAAAACAGTTGGTATAAAAATTCCTCCCTCGATTATCTCTTAATATTCTTAACATTTATCAACGAAAATGGATACGTAAATCAAATACTACAAGCATACAAACACGAATTGTATCAAAACATTTAGTTGTTTCTTTTCTATTGCGTTTTGGGATATTTATTCAAATCAAGTTCTTGGAAATTCATCGTATTCAATACAGTAGTATTTATAAATCAAGCATTATTGTATTCATTTATTGAATTGAAATAAATCACTAACTCATATATTCCTTACGGAATTCAACTTATCTCGAATCCTTTCATTCTAAGGAATGACGTAAGAGAAGAAAAAAAAACTCATTCAAATATTCCCGAAATAGTTGATGCTTAAAAATAATATTCATATTAACTAGCTTCGTTTCATATTAACTAGCTAAAAAAGTAGTAAAATCGGCATTTTATTGCTAAATACGGGTTAATATTTAGAGAGGAAATAGTTAAAAGCGAAGGAATATCTGTTTTCATGCCTTTGAATTCGTTAGAATAAATGTTTTTGTGTGTTATATACGCTTTTTCGGTTGATTGAGTTACGATAATATCTTTTAAATAGCAACATGATGTTGAATAAAACTACTCTTCCTGTCCAATATATTAGACGCACTCTAAGATTCTATGTAAAATCATAATTATCAGGTGATACTATACAGCTTTATTGCTCTTATGTGTCTGAAACCGGTTTGAACTTGTTTACGTTCCTTTATCAATTGGTTAACACTGTAATGCAATGCGCTAAAAATAAATACAAATAGAAAGTATATAAAAAATCTCCCGCATAAAAACCCATTCAAGTATAAAAGTATTGCATATAAACTCGTAAAAAACATGTCATTATTAAAAAAGTACAGTGCGTTGAATAATTTGGTCTAATTATTTTAATATGCTAATAAAATACCTGATATTACAAATATTCCATATTTATATAATATAGCGTCGAATTTATCCTATCGTCGAATTTATATTATATATCGCCTAATTTTACCAATTGATACACTAACGTAGACAAGTGCCAACCGGTTTCAGTCACGTAGAAACAATGAAGCTGTATAGTTTTATCTGATAATTAAAATTTTACATAGAATCTTATAGTGCGTCTAATAATTTGGACAGGGGTTGTACACAACATTTTGCCAGGTGTAAAGTTTCAACTTATTTAGATCAGTGGTTCCCAATTTTTTTTTCCGTAACAGAGCCCTAAATGATTAACCTTCAAAAAATGATTAACCCCAAGAACTCAAGGAAAGAATTTCATTAGCAATTGTGAATATATAAATCAACGACAAGCTATTAATCATTTTAAAAACATTTAATAAATGAATATTTTTTTTTTTTTTTTTTTTTTTTTTTTTTTTTTTTTTAAATAACGGCAGGCACTTGAACTCTCGTTCTTCGCCTCGGAAGATGCCGGAAGTGTTGCTCATTTATCGCTACCCAGTGGGCACCTGTGAACCTAAGTCACGGAGGCGAGCAACATTACCCACGCCACACTGCCACAAACCCGTTCATAGGGTGGGCCACATTCACACATCACACACAACAGAGGACAGCACAGAGAGAAACATCCATGCCCAGAGCGGGATTCGAACCCGCAGCCATTGGCTCCGCAGTCAGGCACGCTAACCGCTCGCCACCTGGCCGGCATAAATGAATAAATAAAATATATCGTTTTACCCATAGTCTTAAAATTGGATTTGATGTCAGAATTCACAGATTTGGGGCACTATCTTGTTTGATTTTCTTATCTAGTTCTTAATTCATTGAAAACTGAAAATGAATGATCTGAAATATGGCTTCCGCTGAAATAAAAACGAAAAAGTACTGTAGTAAACTTTGGGAATGGTTACCAGAAAATACTGGAAGTTGTTTATTTTCATTCGATACCAATACTTGCGCAATTATTCATAAATATATATCGTTTTCATTTTTCTTCAATATTTGTTGTTCGAAAAAATATTGTTTCTAATTCGGCTTTTCTATCTTTGCAAGCATTTCAGCCTTAAAGTAACTGAAATATTCAATAAATAATAGATAATTAATTGGATTATAATTCAGTTACAGTTTCGGAAATCATAATTGGTAAAAAAAAGTCCTAACTTTCGGAACCCCTGTGACACTAACTGGTTCCGCGTAACACCAATAGGGGAACTGCTGGTCTAAATGTGCGATATCATGGAGAAATGTTCTATGTACAAGTTTTTCTGACTTTCTATAATTTATCTAAAATTAAAGCTTTCTATAATTTAAGGACTTTTTACACGAGTTTAAGATAATTGGGGAAATTATTGAAATGCAAACACTTAAGCTTAAATTTGAAGCAAGAGCTTAAATTTGAAGGCGAATGACGTCTTACGCGCGCGATATAAGCCATAAAAATCATGTAAAGTCTTCAAAAATCTTCGACAAGGCAGACAAATATGCTCTTTTTCTTCGCATATTAGCTCAAAAAATTTGAAAAATTTAATTGCAATTTTATGTAATAATTTTACATTTTCTGGAATTTTGTCAGAAGTTCTTTCATTGAGACACAATTATTTTATTCTCGTCATTTTAAATTCAGAGCCGTTAATCGAATATCTCAAAATATATACAAAGCATGGCTTTTGAATTAAATGGCATAATATATACACTATTTTTTTATATGCTTCTCATATCTGCACTGTCAGGACTGGTAGGAGAAAGGCGCTCTTTTCCTGCACCTAGAGTATACGTACTAAATAATACGCATACATATTAATACGAGAAGTAATACGTGCACGAAGTAATACGAATCCCACGTCCGTGTGATATTGGGTCGCTAGAGACAAAAAAGCTTGTTTTATATTTGTTAACGCGAGTCGTGAAAGGAAAGTCACGCGATCACGTATATGTGATCACGATCTTGAAGGAGTTAAACTCAAGAGATAGTCTTAAAAAATTCACCATAAAACGTTTTTAAATTTACCAAAACGTGCTGTTTTGTTAAAAATACACACTTTATCAGATTAGAAAGTCGAACAAAAATCAAAACATTTTTCAATTTCTGGAATAAATTGAAATAATAAAAAATAATAATAATAATTAATAATGATTTACGTTCACAAATTGTGTTGTGTGAAATAAAATATCTATTCAGTATACTAGAGAAGTGGCTTTCAGGTATAGATTCAGTTATTTATTTCATAAAGTTTAAAGTGACTTTTAACTGAAATAAGAGCAAAACCTCTATCGCATTACTGAGGATAATATCAAACAAATAAAATAAACTTTTGCAATGTTGATATTATATCATTAAAACATTCCTCAGATTTATTTAGAAAAATTAAATATAACCTTCTTTTTGAAAAACATGAGTAAAGAAACCTATGCCTTTTTTTTCTTCCAAAGATAGAGGCCAAACTTACCAATTTTTATTCAAAATGTAGTAGAATTAAAGTATCCACAGTAGTAGAATTAAACAAAGCCTCGATTTTGAGCAAATACTATTGAGTTAAAGAGAAAAACAACTCATTTACTTTGAATCCCCTTGAAAGAAACGCATCAATGATCACATACACTCTATCGATTACGTTAATCAATTCTTAAAAAGGATCTTTTACACATTTTTATAGATTTTGTGAATAACACCCAATCACAGAATTATTTTTTTCTCGAGTGAAAATATGAAAATGGCTAAATTAATTCTATATACATATTATCGTCAGCAATGTAATGATAAGATATATTTTTGAAATAATTCAGAAAAGTTTTTAGAAAAATGTTCTTTGCGAAAAATACCATGATTTTTTACGTAAGCAAGAAGACGTTTCTTTTGTGATTTATTTTTATATTTTAACCGTTGTTGAACAGCCAACCCAATTTTTAGGTATACGACTTCTAATGTTCAACTCCGTGGCCTTGTAATTTTAAACCCAATCCGGAAAGCAAGGAAACTCCTGTATCAAGTATTGGGAAAAATTTGCCTTCGTGGACGACTTTTTTTTATGGAACTAACCAGCATTTGCGTTACATGGAGAGGAAGACCACGAGAACCTCCCACGGTTAGCCAGACGGAATGGGGACTGTGCTGTGGTCGGTGCAAGCCGGTGCACGTCAGCGCTGTGGTCGGTGCAAGCCGGAAGCGGAATTCGTATCGACCAGCCATCGCTGGGATTCGAACCCGGGTTACCTGATTAGAAGGCGAACGCTCTATCCTCTGAGCCATCGCGACTCCTTTTGCGATTCGGTAGAAATTGCATAACGTAGTTCTTTAACATTCCAAAAGTATTGCATAACACTTAAATGTGAACATTGTCACTAATAAAACAGTGGCTTATCATTAAATTTCTCCAAGTTCATCAATTCTTTATGTCGTAAGACCAGTGCTATGTCTAAATTCCAATCCGGTGCTTGCGTTACATAAAGAGGAAAACCATGGATACCTTCCACAGTTAGCCTCACGGCAAGAGGACTGTAACCCATAATCCACCAACCACTGAAGACACTCTCATTGGGAGGACAATTTAATTATTATAAAATAATATTTAAACATCAATATTATATGAAAGTTAATTTAAATACGGCAAATTTTGAGAAATATAATTGTTAAAATAAATAGAAATGTAAAAAAAAATGTATCTAAGCAATTTCCAAAAATCATAGAAGCTACTAAATTTTTATTTCAAATTCTATTCCCAATTTTATATTTTTAAACGTTGTTCATTCATTATTTGGATCACTTATTGTTTAAAATAAAATCATAGATGGCAGCATTAAAACCTAAAAAATTTCATCTATCACTCAAAAATTTATTTCTTAAGCTTATTGGTTATTTTCTAATTACAAATTAATACTCTGACGAATTCCATATCTAATTTCAAAATATAATTCTGCAAATTTCAAATACATATATTTTTTTGCATGAATAAAAGAAAAGGACTGAATTATATCTGCGATTGAGTGCTTGTAAAATGCTTGTTAGAATGTTGAATCACTTGTAATGTACAAAGTTAGCAATTTTAAAACTAGTGGTAAACTGCGTCATTATTTTAATTGGATGTCATTATTTTTTTTATTTTATAGAGGACAAACAATCTATAATTAAGTGTAATGAGTTGAGTTTCTTTTACAGATACTCTTGCATTACTTTAAACTTATCTCAAAAGATGGCGACACCATAGTAATATTTACTTAAAACTTGAATCTACAAGATATTTCAAAGAATTCATAACTGTAGACAATTTTCCATGCAATCAACCAGCTAATAATAAAACAGACAAATAAATGCCCCCTTTAATGATTATTTAAAATTCTTAATTAACCTTATCTTTCATTTATAAGAAGTTTATTAAGATTTCAAGCCACCAGCACTTCGATTAAATCAGAAGATGTATAAATTGGGCCGTTATAAATAACTTGCACAAAATTTGAGGTTTATTTTTTCATGTAACAAAAAATTATGGTTCCTAACTGTTACTCATTAAATACGAATTTTTTCCAAATTTTTATAAATTTTTTTTAGGACATGGGAAGTATACTACCCACCGAACTCATTAATCTTTTTATCTCGAGGGATCGCGATTTTCATATCTATGATTTGCGGGACCATTTACTGATAATCTAGGAAAATAATGCCAGTGAAGGAATTTGTTTACATAAATGTATGTATCAAGTAAAGGTTAGCTTGTAGTCAAGAAGTAAAGCAAACTTTGCGGAGTTATTTTCTCTTAAGCGTTCGTTTATTTGATTATTTCTAATTAAAAGTAGTTATAAACACGGGATTTTTTTTAATTTATTTATTAGCACACAAATTCAAATTTATGGCCAATTCAGATAAAATTTTTAATATCCAACCACCTTCCATCATAAAAAAAATTCTAAAAATTAAATTAATTTTAGGTAATAAGCTAAATTAACTTCCTTTTAAAAATCAATTTTGATTCGAAAACTTTTTTAACGTAACATTAGTACCTTTTCAGGGTAGGGTACCTTTTCACAGATGAAGGTTGACATGGAATCGATAGGTTGATATTTGACATCGATATGACTCTCTCCATAGGTTGAGGAAACTAAAACTCGTTAAAATAAAACTGTAAAAACGAAAAAAAAATTTATTAATACTCGATTATTAAATTGCTTATTTTTACAGCTTACAGAGATGAAGAAGGAAGACCTTGGGTTTTGCCAGTTGTAAGAAAAATTGAGGAAGAAATAACTTCTGGAAATAATATCAGCCATGAATATTTGGGCCAATTAGGGTTAGAAGAACTCAGTCATGCTGCTACAAAATTGTTACTTGGAAATGATAACATAGCTCTTAAACAAGGCAGGGTAAGTAAAGTTCAATTGAAAAGAACTACCAAAAAGAGATTAATAAAAGAAGAACATGTTTGCAACACTCAGATAGTCAGACGTACACAACCGTAATTAAACCATAATGCGGTGCAAATTTTCAGCTACCTAAAAAAGGTGTAAAATTGAAATATTTTAGAAAACATTAAAATTGAAGTTTTTCTGATCATGTTCAAGATAATATGGTTCAACTTATAAGACAGTATGGTTAAGATAATATGGTTATGATATTAAGATAATATGGTTATGATATTTAGATAATATGGTTAAGATAATATGGTTATGATATTAAGATAATATGGTTAAGCATAATCTTAAGGTAGTAGCAAATGTAAACGGTATTATGGGTCAACACGCTTTAAAATTTCTTAATATGTGATTGCAATCTTAAGAGAAATCGGTTTTATGTTGAACCTTAATATCGGTACATTAAACCATAATATGGCGCAAATTTACAGCAACCTAAATAAGGTGTTAAATGGGAACATATTTCTGTTCATGGTTTACCATAGTATTGTATAATCATCTATAAGATGTGCGATAATATGGTTAAACTTAACACGATATTAAGGCTGTGGCAAATTTAAACGGTATTATGGGTCAACATGCTCCAAATAAAAATTCTAATTGCGTGGTGATAATTTTTGGAGAAATCGGTTTTATGTTGAAGCTTAATACCTTGAACCATAATACGAGGCAAATTTTCAGAAACTTAAATCAGGTATTAAATTGAATCACACTTCCATTTAAGTTGAGCTATAGTCTCGTAAAATCATATTTTGAACGATAATATGGTTCAACTTAGCGTCATAATAAGATTCAGGCAAATTCATACGATATTATGGTTTAAAACGCTCATAACAAGAGTTATAATGATCCATGATTTTAAACCTGATGTTAAAAAATATGATTGTATTATACAGATGTATTTTTTAAATAACTGTCTGTTGTATTCAGAATTTAAAACTAATTTTCACAAACTCACAAAATTGTTGAAAAACATGTTTTTTTTCTCTATTAAACTCACAAATTGAAAACGTTTTTTTAAATCTCAATTAAATATTAAGACAAAAAAAAAAGTCTATTTGAGAAATCTTTGTGGATTAACGGTAAGTAATTTTTCGTCTAATTGCAGAAAGAGAACCTCAAAATCAGGTAAGAAATTATTTTGGAAGCAAAAAATGTATTGCTTTTGATCAACCTCAGTCTTTGTTAATCCTGCTCTCGCAATAAGAGTATACTAAGTATTCTAACAGCAATAATAATAAAAGTTTACTTTCAAATAATAAGATTGATCATTCCTGTGTGCGTTGAAGTTTATATTGGAAATTTTGGTATTAACTATAATTTGTTTTAGTTCCTTTTGTATAGTATGGAATATAAATTTAACATAATAACAATTTCTCTAAAAAAACATTTAATTATAGTAATAATATGTGTTAGTGCTAAATGGCATCCATTTTAATATAGGCTTTTGGAGTACAAACCGTAGGTGGGACTGGTGCTTTAAGAGTAGGTGCTGACTTCTTAGTGAAGTGTGCAAAATTAAAGATTTTCTACATGGCAGATCCATGCTGGCGTAAGTGAAATTTTGTTATGATTAATATTTCGTTAATTGATTAAATTAGACGATATATAACATAAATTTGACGATAGGATAAATTAGACGATATATTATACAAATATAGAATATTTATTAAATCGAGCATTATGTTAGTTTAATATAATAAATTGATCAAATTATTAGACGCACTGTAGATTTTTAATAATGACGTACGAGTTTATACGCGATACTTTTATATTTAAACATACACGTAATGAGTTTTTTATTCAGATTTTTTATATACTTATGCACTTCCCATTTGTATTAATTTTTAACGTATTACGTTACAATGTTAACCAACTGATACAAGAGAGTAAACAAATGCAAACCGGTTTCCTCCTAGTAAAAACAATACAGTTTTCATTTTGGCATATTTATAGGTACTATAAATTACTTTTACGCTGATTTCTATTGAACTACAAATAACGATAAATTATTTCCCAAGCAAGGTTTTCTTAATTTGGAATGTTTAAATACATTATAAATTATTCTTATACTGTTACTGAATTATGAATAACTATAAATTACTTTTCAAAATCTTTTCAATTCAGAATATTTACATGAGTTCTTATCTCTTAAAAATGATAAAAATTTTTGACTATAAATGATAAATGTTTGCATTTTAAGAACTTATTTCCAGGCTTCTGTTTAACGTTATTATATTTTACTTTATCATAAGCTTTCATAGCTTATCAATACCTGATTCACGTTCATATCAAAATTCATTGCCGTAGCCTTATAATTTTAAACCCAACCTTGAAGACGAAGGATCAAGCCTTTGGTCTTACTCATTCGGACATACTATTAGACCAACTCGTGATCTGTTTACCACTTCCACTGAGATACTGTGGACACTGCCGTCGATGCGAGCAGCAATTTAAGAATTGATCAGACTTTGCCAGGGTTCGAACCTGGGTGTATGAATTCGAATAGTTAAATGCTAAATATTTCAAACAGATCCGAGGCATGATACCTAAGGAGCCAGTTGACCGATTTACATTAAATGTCATTGAATTGTCTTAAACATGCCAATTTCGTGAGAACTACGCTGAAGGCAACTGTTACTTTTATGTAACCTATTACATATTAAAAAGAATTTGAAATCGAAATTCATGCAATTATTTGAAAATAAAAGAAGTTGATTAGAACAAAGGAAGAAACAAACGATGCTACATCAGTATTTAAAAACAGTAAATTCGATTTTTTTTTTTTCAATGGAAATCTATTATATCAATAATAAAATAAATAGACTAAAGGAACTAATCAATCAATATGTTAGCGTAGAACAATCAGCAGAATAATTTTTATTGGAAATCTATAGTAGCAATAAAAATTCGCAGCTATTACTTTTCGTCACAATAAATTTCCCATTTTTTCACAACAGTACTTATTTATTGAGCAGAAATGAAACGAGAAGCCTTAATTATATCATAATTAATATTTTGGTCAAAATAAATTGTAATGCTTACAAAAAAATAGTACTTTTAAGTTACTTAACACTAAACATATCAACACTTAATATATACTTATTTCTACCATAGCCGGTCAAATACCCAGACTTTATGTTTCTTGATTGAATGTATGAAATATGAATGTTAGGAAGGAAATAAACTAAAAAAACTTAATTATAATTAAACAAATTGTATATTGCTAATATATAATATTGATTATAATTGTATATTGCCAGTATATTGTATTACAAACACAAATTTCAACGCATTTTTTACACATACAGGGTGTTTCCATTGTGCATTTTTCGCAAACATATTTCTTTTAATTATTATTATTTCTATAATTCTTATAATTATAAGAATATATAATTCTTATAATTATGAGAGTATATAAGAATTATAATTATAATTATTCTTATAATTAATATTATTTCCTCCAAGAACTTGCGCTATCTTGATTGTTTCGACATTTTTCCGGGTAAAAACTAACAGTTAGTTAGAAATGAAGTAAAGCTATCAAAATAAAATAAAGCTACTTACTAAAACATTTAGTTTTTGTCACTTTTTCTTACACAAAAGTGCCAATCTGAAATTTTAGGTACTTTCTTGAAATTTGAATTCACAGTTATTCTGATTGAACTAACTATGCAACAGTCTTTGCAGAAATGTGCAACCAATCGAATGCAATACGTTGCACACTTCGTAATTTCTGATCCGATAACCTTATAAAGCAATAAATTGTTCTCCTGGTCAAATGACCGGTTATGGTAGAAATAGGTATACAACAAGTATTATTTCGAAACAAACAAAATACAAAAAAAAATAATAATAATAGATCATTAACTGTATATAATTGTTAGAAAAAAGTCATGAAGTCAAATGTGCAAAAACGATAAGATGATAAGCGCATTTTCGATGCAAAAGTTCCTAAATGGTCATTTGACCGGTTATGGTATATTTAGTGTTAAATTCACATAGATTTAACGCACGCAACTCATGTAATTATTATTATATAATGTTTGGAATAAGTTGGGACATTTTCATAATTTTTATAACAAACACTTGATTTTTTTTTTTTTTTTTTTTTTTTTTTTTTTTTTGCAGCAAGTCATCATCTAGTGTTTCCATACGCTGGCTTTGCAATTTGCCGTATTTACAGATATTGGCATTCCATGAAAAAATGTTTAGACATTGAAGGACTTTTAGAAGATCTTAGAGTAATGTTTCTTTTTACCTACTTTTTCTTTATAAATTTATTAATTATTCTCTTCTTGCTTGTTTGCACGCGTTAATTTTATTTTCACAATGCGGAAAAAAAGAGAACAGCCTAATAACTCTTGGTTTAATTATCGGATTTTCACATACTCAATTTCAATGATTCGAGAGCTTAACCTTAAATGTACTAATCAATTCCTGCAAACGATTTTTTTTAAGTTGCAAAATCAGACGCAAAATCTTACTTTCTCTGAATAAACATGCATTTTCCGAAAAAAACATTCATAACACTTATTAACTCCTTTAAACTTCTAGACAAAAACATAAAATTTTAAAATAAAATATGAAAAAGAATAGATATAACAATTTAATGAATAATTATCGAAAGTTTAAGGTATATCTTGAATCTAAAATTAGAAGGAAAAAATTATGAACTGATAGTTGTTAAAATAAATAAGCTGTAATAAAAATAGGCTGAAATAAGTTAATATAGAAAATAAGTTGAAATCAAACTCTACTTTTTTTTAAGCTCCACGCGTATTTTTAATAAAATCCCCGTCAGGCCACGGGAGCTGCTAAGAAGCGCACGTATTGCCGTATAGCAATGCTACTAACGGATTGAAATAAATAAAAATTTGATTAGTAATGAATGAAAACTAAGTGAATTTTAAGTAAATTTTCACTTTTAGAAATTTCTCGGAAAAAATGGTTGAATAACAATTTATTGAATGGTTAGTTTGCAAAAAACTGTTTATTAACTACTGTCTCCTTACACGGTTAAACAAGCAGAATTTTATCGCACCCACTAGAACCACCTAATGAAGCTACTTAGTTCTTTGCAACTGCGTACATATCAAAGTCGAGCCGGTTAATCTCATGACCGGCAGAACTAGAGTTCCGAGTCCTAGTGGTGACACCACAATATTTCCTCTATTCTCTTCAACACGTGAAGAAATTCCATTGTCCGGCACTCTCCGATTCCCATTATCTTACGAAAAGCCGAGTCTAGTTAAATAATAATTTTTTCTTCTTATTTTTTTTAACGTTTCTTAAAAACGCCAGTTGTAAATGCTTAAGAAAACGTATAGCTTTGTAGTCATGGTTTTATAACCATACATTTTGTAAATGGTTTCAAAACCATAAAGGTAAAAAATGTTCCTTACCGTAAACCTTACAGTTAATCGGATGGACAGACAGCTGTCAGTTATTTTACCATAATTTTAGAATGAAAATTTTAACAATGCAGTAATTACATAAAACGATATAAAGTTTTTAGTTTTATATCGAATTTTTACTACCCATGATTGGCATTGATCGAGTTAAAGATGACTCTAAATAGAAGAAAAAAATAATGTGAATATAAATTTAATTAATCGGATTTATTTAACAGGCTGCTCCTCAAGGTTCTGTGGTGATATTACATGTCTGTGCTCATAATCCCACTGGGATCGATCCATCAAAAGATCAATGGATTAGAATTGCTGACGTCATGGAGGTAACATATTTTTAATTGAGTTTTCAGTTTTATCTTAACCTGTCATAAGGGGTATGGGGTAAAATTAACGGTCGACAACAGGGCGACTAAATATAACAAATGGTGATTAAAAAATGGTCTGCCAATCGCCACCCGATCACCACTTTTCCTCCGAAGAAAATAATAATAAATATGGAATCAAAATGAATATTTCATAATTTCCTCAAAATTACTTTATTTTACGCTTGTTTCTTAGAACTTTTCTTCGATTTAGAAGTGAACTTTACCATATTACCATGTGTTGCCATATTTTGTTAAATGCTTTCCAAAAAATTCCTTATACAATTAATACTAACAGTTTTTCTAATCGATTAAAATTTCCAATGTTTTAAAAAAGCAGAGGGAGGAGGCAAGCTGAGCTCAGAGTCCCGTTTTTCGAAAACTCTAGGAGGACTTGAGCCAGTGATATTATATTATACATATATATACAGTCAAACCCCGCTATAGTGAACATGTTTATAGTGAACTCCCGGTCCAAATGTTCGGTCCCTTGCCTTGCTATACACGTATAATGTCATTTTTTGTGGATATAGTGAACCAAAAAAGTGAGGAAGTTGGATATAATGAACTTTTATATCTTCGACTGATTTTTTTCTTCATTTTTTTGATATTTTCAGGGAGTATAAACTATCCTAATCTGAAGTTTGTAACATATGGAAAAATAGGCAATTAATAATTTCTGCTCATGAAAAAAATTTAGATGGCAGAATAAGTTGAGAAAAGCAGATCACAAGGATGATGAAGAAGCATTACTGAAGTGATTCACCATTCGAAGAAGCCGCAATTTTCCTGTATCTGGACAAATGTGGATGAATTTGCTAAATGTTTTTATGAGACTACTTTCATTTGCTCGAATGGCTGGTTAGACAGGTTTAAAAAACGGAATAACAGAAATTCAGGAAAAATTATCTGAGAGTCGGGAAATGTTTCCATAACTGATGTTGAGGATTGCTCATCAGCTAAAGATTACTAATTTTTTTTGTACGCAAGACGAAGAGTTATGAAAAATAACACATTTTTTGCTACTACATAATATTTTTCAATAATTTATTTGAGTAATGTGCAATAAAAGGGAGGAGTTTGGGAACCATTAGGTAAATTATCTGCGTAACGGATATAGTGAACACCCGGTTATAGTGAACCGAAATTTCGGTCCCTTGAAGGTTCACTATAGCGGGGTTTGACTGTATATATATATATATATATATATATATATATATATATATATATATATATATATATATATATATATATATATATATATATATATATATATATATATATATAGAAGTATAAGTAAGTAGAAGTCTTCGCATTTTTAGAGTCTACTCACAAACACTTCAGATGAATAAAAGTTATGGAATTAAAAGATCTTTAAACATATTCATTTCACTATTTAAGCGAAGACTTTAAAAGCAAAAACTCTTCGGGCGATTCTTTCGTTACGTGTGTTACTTTTACACGACATATTTCAACTTTAACACTTATTATAATAAACTTGTTAGATATTTTTTATGTTTTTCTTAATTTGTTGTTAAATCTATATGTGTTGTAAGTTTTCAAAACGAAGATTGAAGGCGCAAATTAATTTGATGTTGAAAAAAAAAAATTCTGAAATTTTGTTACGTGTGTTACCCTTTATAATGCTAGATATTTGAAACTCTGAATATATTCATTTAATTCTGTGAAGTATAAAGGCAAAAAATTAAGATATTTTCTTTTATAGAGAGATACAATATCGAAGCTGTGTTTAGTGATTTTTAAAAATTTCTTGCAACAGTAAAAACTTCTTTATTTTGGTGAAATTGGTGCGTTACGTGTGTTAACAGAACGTTACGTGTGTTACCCTCTGTGAATATTTCAACTGAGAAGTCATAAATGTTGCACTAAAACATTTATTTATTTAATTTAGCAGAAGAAAAACAATTTATTTTAGCAAATAAAATAGTTAATGGTCTGGAAAGATGGTTGTAGCCCTTCTTTATACTGGTTTAGAGAGTAAAACATAACAAATCTTAGGCACATCTATTCCTTCAAAATCATTTATGTTTGGAAAAAAAAATATGCATATTTTCCAATTATTTTATGCAAATATTGCATTTTAAGTTTACAAGCATGTGCATTTGCGTCAATAATGTTCCCGAGATAGAGCATATGTCGTTGTAATTTCAGTTATAGGCGCACTTTTGATCAGGAGGGCACAGAAATTGACTTACTGACTATTTGTGTGCCACAATGTGCATCTATGCATCTTATTCAAGTATCTAACGATACTTATGCATAGATTTTATGCTTTGTCATGTTGCCATGTATTGATCTTTTCAATTAATATCTTTATTTCCTTTTGGCTAATATATAATACTGTTGTATTAGGCATGAGTTGATTGGTTAGCTTTGCAAACAACACTGGATAGCAAATAAATTTTTTTGTATAACAACACAATGATATAAATAACTTTGCTTTTTGCTTCGCTTTCAAGATTTTATACAACACACCTATCCCATAGAAGGAACTTCTGCATGTGATATCGTAAAATATTTCCAAATTAATTTCTTTTTTTATATTTTGATTGACAAAATATGAAATAATTCAACCATATATTTATTTTTAAATTCTTAACTTGACTTATTAGAATAGAAGTTTCTGTTAGCTCATCTTCTGAAGTAGAATCGTTTTTAAACAGTCTTAAAATAAAAGTGTAGACATTGTTTCACCTTTGTCTTTGCCTTAGGAAAATATTGTAAAGGACTCTATTTTAAACTCTTTAGGAGAGTATCGTCTAAGACAACAGCTGCTGTGAATAACGGAACTGTGGCTGGATAGCATAATGCTGATTGAAATTCGTTTTGATATTCAAAAGAATATGCCATTGCAAAGTCAACTTGAATTTCCCTGGTTTTAATGCTAGATATGTTTGTTTGGAAAGTATCACCTCGGATTCTTTTAACTCTTACGTATTATTGAAAGTTAGTCCAATTTTCAAGAGTTATTTCAAAACATTCTTCTTGCACATTTGCCATTATATATTTTTTTTGTGAGCTATTATCATCTTTTTCTCATCGTTACCAAACTACAATAAATGATGGTTAGAAACCTATAACAAGCAATGAGAAATTTTTGTAAGTATCAGAAGCACCCTTCCAACAATTAGATCCAAAATTTCTTTTACTTTATATACATAAATACTTCTGCCATCACCATGTATTGTCATAAACTTAATTTTAGCCTTCCAGTTAAAGAATAAAAATTTCATGATATTTGTTTCGATTCTAAGTTTTACAGTAGCAATAAATTTTTTAGTCATAAAGCACTAAATATGGAAAATTAAACAATGTTTAGGATGCAACTGACAAAAATCAGTATAAGCCTCTCTTAGAAACATTGTTAGATAGTTCTTTCGTTTTATTGCCCGTTTTTCCCCGTAATAATCCAGAGAACCAGCTCTTGTTTCAATACAAGCATAGTATAAACAATTTAACTTTTGAAGAAAATCCATTTATTAATAATTAAGTTCATCTGAAATACTTAGTGGTGATTTTTTTACATCATTATCAATCTGTTTTGAAAGTTCAAGTCTAACTTTCATTATTTTCTTATTTTCTTTCCTTTGAAGTGCAGAATCTTATGCTCTTTTCTTTTTTTCTTCATCTTCGTATTCTTTTAAATCCAGATAAGGACACTATTTTAAGCTTATCCATTTTATAATAATCTAGCAAATGCAGTCGAAACATTCTACTTAAACATAAACGAATAACAAATAGAAGTTTGGGAAAACAATTTCCAAAAGTTTCAAAATTATCGTCTTATTATGCTGTTTTTTTATTAATGCTTATACCGACCAGATTTTACAAAAAACCACAATCTTACAATTCCGTATTTGTGGCATTAAAGTTGCGCGGCGGTTATAAAAAATGTCCGAACATGATTTAAATATTTTATTGAAAATAAATAAATAATTAAAGTGTATAAGTACCTCTAACACACATAACAGTAACGCGCGTAACTTTTCGTTACGTGTGGTACCTTGAATAAAATTAATTATAAAATTTTAACTATTGGCAGTTTTAATTCGAGAATTTTTTCCGTTGCATATCTTGCCTTCTTAATTTATAAAACAAAAAATTTTTAAATTTTCTTTTTTACTAAAGTTTTTACAGAAAAAAATGCAAAATTATGTTACGTGTGTTACTGGGAAATTAGACTATCTTGATCAATCGACTTTCAAACAAGCAAAAAAATTTAGGCCAAATTAAAAAAATACATTAAACAATGATAAAAGAGTAAAATAGCTATACTTATTACTAAAAACTATTTTATTGCTCTTTAATATTTTAAGAACTCCATTGGAATATAACATAACAAAGAAGAGAACTCCTGTTAAAATTCACAGTGTTCCACCTTTTGTTAGAATTCACATAAATATTTTTTGTAATTCAAAAAACTATCATAACTATTAAAAAATGTACATCTTCTAGATTCCAAAATTGTGTCATTTTTGATTTTACGATAATTTTGAAAATTTAGTCACTCAGGACCACTTTTCGTGGAATCGCCCACTCACTATGGGAAACTAATGTTGTTTCCATAAGATATAAAAATGAAACGATAAAATAAAATTTGAAGGAGGGGAGGATATGTAGTTGTTTCGCTTTTGAGAATGAAATTCAAGAAAGAAAAAAATACTTTTACCCAGGTTTATTTGGACGCCATCACACTTTTCAACTGTGTTCAAGCGTAATAATAAACAGTGCGCATGCGTCGTCATTGCATACGTTACGTTGCAATGGCAACCGCTGCTATTTGAAAAATTTTTTAGAATTTTTCGTTTCACTTTTAATTTTGTTACTCATTATGTTGGTGAGTTTAGTTTTAGGCGTATGGAACCCATAAATACTTCTTTAGTTATGAATAAAAGAGAAGTTTATCATTTGAACGATATTTTTGTTTTATTGTTTTAATTAAGAATCAGAAATTCTAACCTACAGTTCAAACTGTAGGTTAGAATATGAGAGTATTTGTTTTCTTAGTATAGACATAAATCTGGGGTCATAAGTGATTCATTTTACTAGGGACACCTAAAAAAGGGAATAATGAACGGGCATTTCAAAATGTTTTGCCCAGGGCAGCTCTTCTTCACAAAAATAAATCGTATTGTTAAAATTACACATGAGCAATTTTTTTCCACTGTACCATTATTTATACAAAAGTCGTTAAGGATTAAATGTGTCAATAGTTAAATTCTTAAATTTAACATCTTATTATATGACATTAGCTAAATATTGCAGTAGCTAAATGAATAGCTGATGAAATGAATAATTGTAGAAACAATCACCCGCAAGCCGCTAATGAACCTTTATTAATAAACATATAGATCGCCAAGAAATTAACTTATTATTAGTAGAGTTGCTAAATTTAACATCTTATTATTTGGCATTAGCTAAATATTGTAGTAGCTAAAAAATTACCCTAAGAGCAGATTGCTTGCAAATTGCTGTGTCTTCACTTATACATATATAGATCCTCATGGATTGAATTTTTAGTTAATAATGTAGCTAAATTTAACATCTTATAATTTGACAATAGTTGAATACCCAAATGAATAGCTGATGAAATGAATAATTCTTGAAAAAATTACCCACTAGCCACTAGTGTACCTTTATTTATACATATATAAATCGTCAAGAATTAAACTTGTTACTAGTAGTGTTGCTAAATTTAGCATCTTATTATTTGACATTATCTAAATATTGCAGTAGCTAAATGAATAATTATTTTTTGTTGAAGAACTTACCCTACAAGCAGATTGCTTGCCCACTGTGTTTTTATTTATGCGTAAATAGATCGCAAGGATTAAATATATTGTTAGTGCAGTGTTGCTAAATTTAACATCTTATTATTTGACATAAGCTGAATATTATAATAAATAACTGAATAGCAATTTTTTCTTGGAAAATTAGACATCTCAAAATTAATGAATAAATCAATATTAGTTACATTTTCTAATCATTTTGCACTATAAAATCGATTTATTTTTTATTTCCTGCTTTTTCACTTTTTATAAATTGTGAAAATTATGCAAGCTGACTTCCTTGTTAAAGAATTTATCGTCTAAAACAATAAATGTGATTTAAGTACTACTAAATGATTATCTTCTTGAATCTTATCTAATATTGAGACATCTTATCACTGAAAGATATAATATCGCTTGTTTTGCACACTAAGTTTCATCTCTTAGCTGATTAAAACATCATAAACTTTTGTTGCTCCATCAAGTAGCCATCATGATAAATATTTGCTTTTGTAGAAAAATACTTTTTTTATTATTATTTTCAACTTTCATTTCAGTTTAAAGCGTGGAAAGTTTCTACAGCTGATGCTTTTCTATTTCAGAGCCCTTGACAACAACTCTTTTCTTTTCAGTTTATTGCGCTGATAATTCTAGATTTGTTTTTAAAAAACAAACACTAATAACCTTGCTTAGTAACCATTACGTCTCAAGCTGTGTTTAGGAATCCTTTCTTGTCCGTTGATGTTCCGTGCAAATTTTAATGGAACGTATGAATAAATATTATACTAAAACTTTTTTTTTACTCTTAAACATAAATACAAATGATGATATAATATTAAAACTAAACGTTGGTAAAACATACATAAAAATACAGGTGAAAAATATTTTTAAAAATTATTCTTATTATTTTTTTCCAATGTCCGCCTGGGGAATGACCTACGTCATACTGGCATCTGAAGGGCAGATTTGTTGGCTATTTTTCATATTAGGAGGGCTAACGTTGCTCCCACAGTAAGGACAGATAGTACAGAGAATGAAAGAACATCCGTGCCTTGTCCGGGATTTGAACCTAGAACATTTCTGGTGCAAGGCTAGTTCCCTGACACAGGCTTTTTTAAAAATTATGAGATTGCAAAACTAATGTAACACTTTTCTTAAATAATAATTACATTAATAAAAAAACTCTGGAGTATCTCAGGGCTTTCACATACCAATGAGGTCAACCGGGTTCGAATCCCAAAGACGGCTGATCGATACAAATTGCCATCGACCACAGTGCTGACGTAAAATATCCTCAGTGGTAGACGGTTCCTTGCCATCAGGTTGAACATCCTGTCCATGTAACATTTGTTCCATCGATAATTCCAACAAGAAAGACTTGATCTTCAAGATTGGATTCAATCCCTTGTCTTCCGGTTTAAAATTACAAGGCTACGGAGTTGTACATCGGATCGGATGTTCAATGGAGGTTATAAAATAAAATAAGTGGAAGGTTTAGTTAAACACCGCTTAGTCCGGGGGTTCTAATCATATATATCAAGGGTGGTATTAAAGAACACCCAGTGTAAGACTGTATTTCCTTATACTAATTTCGGTTATCTCGGTGTATAGTTATCCTACAAAATTGCCTAAAATTCATTGACATAAGATTAACCTCCATAGGTGTAAGTTTTCGTCTTCCGAGACTTGCCCGAGAATTCAATTTTCCGTGCTAAAGATTTCATTTTATTTTAGAACCATCGTTGAACAGTTTACCCAAATTTTGGGTTTTCGACTGCAAATGTTCAGCAACGTGATTTTGAACCCAATCCAGAAGACAAGGGAACTCCTGAATCAAGTATCGGGAGAATTTTGCTTTCGTGAGGGACTTTTTCGACGGAATTAATCCGCATTCGCGTTACATGGTGAGGAAAATCACGAAAACCTCTCACGGTTAGCCTGTTGGCAAGGGGACCCTAGCCCACGATTCGTCTACCACTCAGTTATTTTACGTCAGCACTGCGGTCGGTTTGAGCCGGGCGTGGAATTCGAATTCCAGCCATTACCGGGATCGAATCCGGGTCACCTCGTTGGGAGGCGAACGCTCTATCCCCAATAAACCAGATACACGGACAAACCAGAAGATAAACTAGCATGAAAAATAGCAAAAAAAAACTTTTGTAGTGGTATTTTCTCCCTCTATTATTCTTTTATGTTTCATTTTTAATGAGCATAATATTTATTCAAAATTTAACTGAATATACATTCTGCTTTTATCGCAAAAAAAATTTAAAAAAAGAAAAAAACGAATGGAAAATAAATACAAAAAACTTTGAAATACGTCAAAAAAATTATATTTCTATTTTTTTCTCTACTGCCTTTTTTCTTATCATTTTTAATAAACATACTGTCTTTTCAAAATGTAACAAAATATTCATTCAGTTTTTATCGAGAAAAAAACGAATGGGATAAATCAGCAGAAGATCCAAAACTAACAACATGAAATACGTGAAATAAAATATTTCCTTGTGTGTTCGGTTTCGTCCTTGCCAGTTCAAGGAATTCGCTCCAATACACACTTAATGTTGCATTGAAATTGTCAAACATGAAACATTCTCTATTTCGATAATGTAATCGATGTCAAATCACTCTCTAAAGAATATCTAAAAGCATTTAACTACGATTTATGCTAGTAAAACAACAGTTTAACTATTCCTTCATATTAAAGGACTTCGGTAAACTTAAGCGAATAAAAGTCGTCTTTTTATATGATATATTAAATGTCACTGTCATAGTTGTTATTAAATGTCATTGTCAAGGATAAATAATTAGATATCAGATAAACCATTAATGATATATATGTGTATATAATGAAGCAAAACTGAATTTCTTGTTGCCTTCGTATTTCAGGTAATTGAATGTTAGAGCAAAACAACAAAACCAACAGTCACTATCGATTTTGATGTTTCTATTATTATTCTGATATAGTATATATATTTCTCTTCAACCTGTACATGAAATTTTATTTTGCAGGAAAGACACTTATTTCCATTCTTCGATTGTGCTTATCAAGGTATTGCTTCAGGTGATTTGGAAAAAGATGCCTGGCCTGTCAGATACTTTGCCTCTCGAGGATTTGAACTTCTCTGTGCTCAATCCTTTTCAAAGAATATGGGACTGTACAGTAAGTATAAGTCATTAATACCTCAATTTCAGTCATCTAACTAATAGTTTATAGTCACAACTTCAAACTTTTGCGCTTTTTGGGGAAATGTCTTTTATTTTATTTTTTTTAAATGTCAACAAAATTCTTTCCATTACCACCCCGCATGTATAATTCAAATATAAAGAAGACCTATTAATTATCCAATAATGATCCTGAAATTCAAAAAAAATTTGCTCGTTTAGATCAATTTAAGTAATATTTCACTTTGACTAAGGGAAAAGCAAAAAGTGTAAAACTATGCTTATAGCTTATAACATGATGAACTGCGTCGAGATTTAAGTGCTTATTATTCGCATTAAATATCTAGCTGTTTAAATAATCCAGTTACAAATAATTAATCTTAACACAAACAATTTCTACTAAAATAATAATAAAGTTATCAGAGCCGTGGTGGCTCTCCTAATGAGGTGACCCTGGTTCGATCCCAGAGATAGCTGGTTGATTCGCTCTTACTAACCTCAGTGCTGACAAGCCTCAGCGATAGACGGATCATTAGTTAGAGTCCGTCAAACTGACCGTTGAAGGTTCTAGTGGTCTTCTTCTCCATACAACGCAAATGCGGATTAGTTCCATCAAAAAGTCCTCCACGAAGACAGATTTCTCCCAATTCTTGATCCAGGAGTTCCCTTGTCTCCCGGATTGGGTTCAAAATTACAAGGCTATGGAGTTGAACTTTAGTAGTCATAAGCCCAAAAAATTGGGTCGGCTGTTCAACGACGGTTATAAAATATATAATAAAATAAAATTATCAAAGATCATTAAAATAGCTTTATTAAATCCCTACTCACTAAAGGTGCTTCGATATCAATTTATAATTAGAATATTTCATGAAATTTTCTTTTTCTTCTATGAGCACTACAGTCGATTGCCAACTATGACAGACTACTTTGCTATGAAATTGCTTTTATAAGCTTAAAAAAAAACATGTTTATTAGCTGAAATTAATTATTTTTAAATCTATATAAAGCGCAAAAAAAAAACTGAGCACCTGAATTACTTTTGATCTATAGATCGGATTCTAACAACTGAATCTTAATGATTCGATGATGTAACCTTAAATATGCTAATTAACTAATGCAGACGATGTTTAATGTTATGAAATCGGACAGAAAAACATACCTGCTCTGAATAGATAGACTTTTTTTTACAATGGAGGGGAGTTCGAAAGGGATAGCCTAGTTGGTGGAGCGTTAGACTCGTGTTCGTGAGAATGGAAGTTTGAATCCAGTTGGCCGAAGAATCCCCATGTATGAAATGGTGATGGGTGCACGTTAAATCTGTCGGGGTCACAAAGTAGTCCAAGTTCCCCGAAAAATCAATACCCCAATGGATGGAGGTATCCCCAATCTGGAAAATATGGTTCAAATAATTTTGACAGAAGAACAGTCGGTTGTTTGGACCCCCTTATTGTTACTTTAGCTCCTTGCGTATTTCCCCATCTCAAAAAAGTGTTCTTTTTAAATTCTTATTCCTCCACTACTAATCGAATGATATTCCCTTTAAATTTTGGATATTTTTTCATTTAAAGCTATATGGATTAAAAAAATGTGTACTCTATAGTTAATATAGCTTAAAATCCATTTTCTTTAGCTCTTAATTAAAATAAACGAGAGATTGCGGCTAACTCTTTATTTTCAAGGTCGAAAGAAAGTTACGCTTATTCCGTGAAAATACGTTTTTGTATCTGATTTCATTACTTAAAATGAAGCCTATACAAATTAATTTACATATTTAGCGTATTTAATTTTAGGTCTGATCTATGAAGATTGAGTCCTACTACGTGAAAATATGACGATTAGATCAAGAGTTATTTAAGATGTTCGCTTTTATTTTCATGTACTGTATACAGTTATTTACTTTTTATTTACATATATTTGTATTGATATTCCAGGCGAAAGAGTGGGAAATCTGACATTGGTATTTAAGGATCCAAAAGTGATACCAAATGTTCGTTCACACATAACAATGATGATTCGAGGGAATTATTGCAACCCTCCAAGACACGGAGCTGGAATTGCAACCAGAATACTTAATGATCCCAAACTCATTGACGACTGGTAAGAAAATTACACTCTACAGCAAGAAAAATGATTATAGATGAAATAATGCGTTACTTGTTTATTTTCAGCTTAAAATAACGAATGTGTTATTATTTTTTGTATACCACGCACCATAACTCAAAAAGTACGACAGTGCGTATTTTAAAAGCGCACAACAACTTATAGACAAGAAAAAATGGCGCTCTCAATGAACTTGGTGCCCATTTTCACAATCTTGGCGACTCTAGAGAAAAAATTTTAGCGACAAACACATTTTTTACCTTCCCGAAATTTCGAGACAAGATGCGCTAGAACGGAGAATTCACTAGAACCTAGCAACTTCTGTCCGACAAAATGGTATTGTTTGTTTACGGTAAGAACTCCCTCCACCACAAAGTGTGAGGCAGTCTGCTGCTATGGAAACAGGAATTTCAGGGAGGGTAGCTTCTCTTCACTCTAGGGCTAACACGATAGACCAGAAAAAAAAGATTCCATTTCTCTCGCCGAGCCAAATCCTGTCCTAAACAATGACCCCACACCACTACTTGAAATAGTTATACCTCGATTGCCAGGGGGAGTTCTTACTTTAGACAAACTCTACGTGATGTACCATTTTGTTTTGGATCTATAAAACAAGTACCCTTTGTTTATACAGGATCATATAGTTTTATATGAAGGACACGAACGCTCAAATTTGTTTTACAATGAATTAAGATAGTTCAAACTAAAATTAAAAAAAATGATATGTATTATAAAAGAAATATCTATCAAAAATTGTATTAGCAAAGAATTTATAAATTTCTTGGAAGTTGATGTTAATGGATATTTTAATATATTTGAAAAGAATGTTGAATGCGTAGAAATATTCGTTATTTGTTTCCAAAATATTTTTCTCGGTGAAATCTAAATTACTTAAAAGACTCGGCAGAGTAAATTAATATTTCATATTTTTGAAATTTACCCCAAATATTTTTAAACCCAGAAATTTGAATTTCTTTTAAAACTCCACTTAGCATTTCATAATACAGAAGTTTAGGATAATTACATAATAATTTGATTAAGCCTAAAAGATTGGATTTCATTTTATCAAATGCTATAGATTTTTCTTGCTTTACTTTTGACTCGCTTTATTTAAGGACTTTGCGAAATGAATTAATGTTTTTAAGCCAGATATTTGAACATTTCTTTCAAAATATCCCTCAACATTTCGTATCACTATGTACTTCAAATATGTTATAACTTGATTCTTCTAAACGATTTTATCAGATATTACCTTATTTCTCTCTTAGCTAGAATTTCTGAATCTAAACTAAACCTATTTGATAGATAACTTCAAAAACGTATAGATTTGGGTTATGAATGAATTTATAGCGATACCAGTTATCACACTTGGTCAAAAAACAAGCCACGTTTAGCTACTTTTTTTAACAACTAATTAAGGCATACTTATGTTGCATAAATAATTGATTAGGTTTTAAAAAACAAAGTTATAACTTTAATTTTAGTCCGTTAGCAAAATTTTCTACTAGAAATGACTTCTGAGCAAGGAATATTTTGTCATAAATTTAGCATATGGTAACATTAATGACTTGATTAAAAGTACATCTATCACAGTTTTTAAAAGCTAAATTATGATTATTTATTTCGATAGCGTATAATAGATTCTTTGGAAAGTCAAGATTAGTTTTAAAAGCAAGAAAAAGGAATACAACTTTGTCATTCTTCGATTCGTCTAATCAACGGGACAAAAATTTTGTTCTGTTTCTTTTCGGGAAATTATAACTTTTAATCACTCATTACTCGAATGTCGTAACTCTCTAAACTTCGTTTAGATATAGGAACTCTATCTTTATTTATTGACGAGTAGTACGCATAAAACAATATACCAATTTTTTCCACAGCTTGACATTCCTGAACTAAGTATATAATTTTATTGAATGCTTCATTTGCAGGAGAAATGAAATTAAAACCATTGCCACTTGAATTCAGAAAATGAGATGGGAAACCCGTAGGCCGTAACATTTTAAACTTTATTTAGATAAAGGAACTCTATCTTTAATTATGGACGCATAGTTCAGTTAAAGCAATGATCTAACTTCATTACGCTTGACATTCCTGAACTAAATATGTAATTTTATTGAATGCTTCATTTGCAGGAAAAATTAAATTAAAACCATTGCCACTTGAATTCAAAAAATAAGATGGGAAACCCGTAGGCCGTAACATTCTAAACTTTATTTAGATAAAGGAACTCTATCGTAATTATGGACGCATTTTTTCAGTTAAAGCAATGATCCAATTTTATTCTGCTTGACATTCATGAACTAAATATGTAATTTTATTGAATGCTTCATTTACAGGAAAAATCAAATTAAAACCATTGCCATCCGAATCAAGCGAATGAGATGGGCTTTAAGAACAAAACTTCAAGAGTTGGGAACTCCTGGTAATTGGGATCATATCACTCGCCAAATTGGAATGTTCTGTTACTCTGGACTTACAGGCATGAGAAAATATTTTTTTATTTGCTTTCTTCTTTTTTTCTCCTTTTTTTCTTCTTTTTGTTTTGCTTTTAAAAAAGCGATTATATAAACCACTCATTGATGACATCCATTTCTAAAAATAGTCTAATGTTTTAAGTATTTTTTTATAAATCAAATTTAAACGAATTTTTACAATCAAAAATAAATGAATAAACAGAATCTACACAGTAAAAATTCCTAGATCTTAACACTAAAAATGGAGTAATTACTTTGCACCAAAGTGGTGTAATGCAACACTAGAGATAACTCTTTGTTTTTAATGTTTTGCAACACTAAGAATTAAAGATAAAACCAAGGAAGCTCTAGGAATGCTCTTTTAACACTACTTAACATAAAGTATTCAGTAAATCTAAGATTTACTATTACATTTATATATAATACAAACAATATAATATATAATACAAATTAATATATAATGCAAATTAATATGCAATACAAATTAGTATATAATACAAACAAAAGTTAGTAAAGTTATTGTTACTATAAAATATATAGTAAGAATAATTTGGAATGCATATGTACACTGATTCTTAAAATAACATTAGTTCGTTACTCAAACATACACACATTAAGGAAAGAATATTACAATGAATTCGAACTATGCTTATGAAAACAAAGGCGGATAGAAAATCGATATTATAAAAATATTCAATATAATTGACAAATATTTAAAAATTTATGTATAATTATCCTGATTGCACGACTAAAAACATGCGTACGTTTTGAAACCGCGAACGTTTTCTTCTGTAGATGCATAGTGCCAAAGAAGACGAGAACAAAACCACGCCATCTCATCTTGTAATCGTCCTAAGTATGCGAAATTGGAGTTTTCGAAAGTGGTAATAATTCACAAATAGTATGAATGCCCAGAACCGTGATTTACGATTTCTTCATTATCGGTATTTACACAATGACTACTCCACATTTGACTTGAATAAAGTGTAATTGAACGTTTCATTTGTGGTGTTAACTTAAAATAAAGTGTTCCTTAACACACATTTTTAGATTGTTTAATTCCGAATTCGAAGAAATATTACACCACAGTTTTCACGCAAAGTATAAAATAAGTTTATAAGTATATAATCGTCAGTTACATAAACAAACTACATACTGTAAAGCCGAAATGGTTTTGTTTTGTTCCGAAGGTCAAGCAAAAAATGCCATTGCTCAATCGGATGTTGATTTTACCAGCAAACGGTTTTTTTGTCATCGACATTTTACAAACGTATATTTATTAAATGTGCGTATATTTATTAAGACTAATATTTATCAAATGTTTCAACGTATTAAATTATAAAATTATATTTATTAAGTGTTAAATATGTGCTTTCAAAAATTTGTGGTCACACTGCGAGAAAACCACTGGACTAATTACAACTGAATGCAGTAATTATAATTTTGATTATTAAAAAAAAATTTAAAAATTATCGCATGAAAATTTTTCTTATTTCGTTATAAATAGAAATTAACTATAAATTATTTTAAATACAGCACCTGGCCAAATTATTAGACTCACTATAAGGCTCTAAGTAAAAGCATAATTATGAGGTGATGTTATTCAGCTTTATTGTTTTTACGCCGATCTAACCCGTTTGCACTTGTTTACGTTCGTATATCAATTGGTTAACACTTTACTACAATACGCTAAAAATAAATGTAAATAAGAAGTATATAAAAAAATCTCCCGAATAAAAATCCATTATATGTATTTTTAAATACAAAAGTATTGCCTATAAACGCGTGGCAAACGTGCAATTATTAAAGCACTACAGTGCGCCTAATAATTTGGTCTATTTATTATAATATACTAATATAATACCAGATATAACAAATATTCTATATTTATATAATGTATCCAGTCGTCGAATTTATATTATAAATCGTCTAATTTAACCAATGGATACACGAACGTAAACAAGTGCAGACGGGTCGCGTAAAAACATTAAAACAGTTTAGTAGTATCACCTGGTGATTAATATTTTACATAGAATCTCATAGCGGGTCTAATAATTTGGTCTATTTATGATAATATACTAATGTAATACCAGATATAACAAATATTCTATATTTATATAATGTATCCAGTCGTCGAATTTATATTATAAATCGTCTAATTTAACCAATGGATACACGAACGTAAACAAGTGCAGACGGGTCGCGTAAAAACATTAAAACAGTTTAGTAGTATCACCTGGTGATTAATATTTTACATAGAATCTCATAGCGGGTCTAATAATTTGGTCTATTTATGATAATATACTAATATAATACCAGATATAACAAATATTCTATATTTATATAATGTATCCAGTCGTCGAATTTATATTATAAATCGTCTAATTTAACCAATGGATACACGAACGTAAACAAGTGCAGACGGGTCGCGTAAAAACATTAAAACAGTTTAGTATCACCTGGTGATTAATATTTTACGTAGAATCTCATAGCGGGTCTAATAATTTGGTCTATTTATGATAATATACTAATGTAATACCAGATATAACAAATATTCTATATTTATATAATGTATCCAGTCGTCGAATTTATATTATAAATCGTCTAATTTAACCAATGGATACACGAACGTAAACAAATGCAGACGGGTCGCGTAAAAACAATAAAACTGTTTAGTATCACCTGGTAATTAATATTTTACATAGAATCTCATAGCGGGTCTAATAATTTGGTCTATTTATGATAATATACTAATGTAATACCAGATATAACAAATATTCTATATTTATATAATGTATCCAGTCGTCGAATTTATATTATAAATCGTCTAATTTAACCAATGGATACACGAACGTAAACAAATGCAGACGGGTCGCGTAAAAACAATAAAACTGTTTAGTATCACCTGGTAATTAATATTTTACATAGAATCTCATAGCGGGTCTAATAATTTGGTCTATTTATGATAATATACTAATGTAATACCAGATATAACAAATATTCTATATTTATATAATGTATCCAGTCGTCGAATTTATATTATAAATCGTCTAATTTAACCAATGGATACACGAACGTAAACAAATGCAGACGGGTCGCGTAAAAACAATAAAACTGTTTAGTATCACCTGGTAATTAATATTTTACATAGAATCTCATAGCGGGTCTAATAATTTGGTCTATTTATGATAATATACTAATGTAATACCAGATATAACAAATATTCTATATTTATATAATGTATCCAGTCGTCGAATTTATATTATAAATCGTCTAATTTAACCAATGGATACACGAACGTAAACAAATGCAGACGGGTCGCGTAAAAACAATAAAACTGTTTAGTATCACCTGGTAATTAATATTTTACATAGAATCTCATAGCGGGTCTAATAATTTGGTCTATTTATGATAATATACTAATGTAATACCAGATATAACAAATATTCTATATTTATATAATGTATCCAGTCGTCGAATTTATATTATAAATCGTCTAATTTAACCAATGGATACACGAACGTAAACAAATGCAGACGGGTCGCGTAAAAACAATAAAACTGTTTAGTATCACCTGGTAATTAATATTTTACATAGAATCTCATAGCGGGTCTAATAATTTGGTCTATTTATGATAATATACTAATGTAATACCAGATATAACAAATATTCTATATTTATATAATGTATCCAGTCGTCGAATTTATATTATAAATCGTCTAATTTAACCAATGGATACACGAACGTAAACAAATGCAGACGGGTCGCGTAAAAACAATAAAACTGTTTAGTATCACCTGGTAATTAATATTTTACATAGAATCTCATAGCGGGTCTAATAATTTGGTCTATTTATGATAATATACTAATGTAATACCAGATATAACAAATATTCTATATTTATATAATGTATCCAGTCGTCGAATTTATATTATAAATCGTCTAATTTAACCAATGGATACACGAACGTAAACAAATGCAGACGGGTCGCGTAAAAACAATAAAACTGTTTAGTATCACCTGGTAATTAATATTTTACATAGAATCTCATAGCGGGTCTAATAATTTGGTCTATTTATGATAATATACTAATGTAATACCAGATATAACAAATATTCTATATTTATATAATGTATCCAGTCGTCGAATTTATATTATAAATCGTCTAATTTAACCAATGGATACACGAACGTAAACAAATGCAGACGGGTCGCGTAAAAACAATAAAACTGTTTAGTATCACCTGGTAATTAATATTTTACATAGAATCTCATAGCGGGTCTAATAATTTGGTCTATTTATGATAATATACTAATGTAATACCAGATATAACAAATATTCTATATTTATATAATGTATCCAGTCGTCGAATTTATATTATAAATCGTCTAATTTAACCAATGGATACACGAACGTAAACAAATGCAGACGGGTCGCGTAAAAACAATAAAACTGTTTAGTATCACCTGGTAATTAATATTTTACATAGAATCTCATAGCGGGTCTAATAATTTGGTCTATTTATGATAATATACTAATGTAATACCAGATATAACAAATATTCTATATTTATATAATGTATCCAGTCGTCGAATTTATATTATAAATCGTCTAATTTAACCAATGGATACACGAACGTAAACAAATGCAGACGGGTCGCGTAAAAACAATAAAACTGTTTAGTATCACCTGGTAATTAATATTTTACATAGAATCTCATAGCGGGTCTAATAATTTGGTCTATTTATGATAATATACTAATGTAATACCAGATATAACAAATATTCTATATTTATATAATGTATCCAGTCGTCGAATTTATATTATAAATCGTCTAATTTAACCAATGGATACACGAACGTAAACAAATGCAGACGGGTCGCGTAAAAACAATAAAACTGTTTAGTATCACCTGGTAATTAATATTTTACATAGAATCTCATAGCGGGTCTAATAATTTGGTCTATTTATGATAATATACTAATGTAATACCAGATATAACAAATATTCTATATTTATATAATGTATCCAGTCGTCGAATTTATATTATAAATCGTCTAATTTAACCAATGGATACACGAACGTAAACAAATGCAGACGGGTCGCGTAAAAACAATAAAACTGTTTAGTATCACCTGGTGATTAATATTTTACATAGAATCTCATAGCGGGTCTAATAATTTGTCTATTTATTATAATATACTAATGTAATACCAGATATAACAAATATTCTATATTTATATAATGTATCCAGTCGTCGAATTTATATTATAAATCGTCTAATTTAACCAATGGATACACAAACGTAAACAAGTGCAGACGGGTCGCGTAAAAACAATAAAACTGTTTAGTATCACCTGGTGATCAATATTTTACATAGAATCTCATAGCGCGTCTAATAATTTGACCAGGAACTGTAAGTCAAATTAATTTTAGAAATAAAACTTTTTTTCCCCTAAAACTTGTTTTTCATATATAAAAAAAAAATTATAGAAACAAATTTTAAATTCATTTAACTGATGAAATTAGATTCATGTGAGCAAATAACGCAACAGCACCAGAAAGAAACAAAATAGACAAAAATTAGGATCTTTGAGGGGTAAATACCATAGTAAATACCACATGAATTTTCATTTCTTCTCGAATAGGAATTTATTTCTTCGACAATAAAATAATTTTAAAAAATAATACATATAAAAAACCAACTCATGTCAAATAGGAAAATAAGCGAAGAAACGTATGAAAAGACGTAAGAGTAGCGAAACAATACGGGAAAACTTGCATGCATTAACATGTTGCTGATTTTACATATAACATAAGATTACAGCATAACTTAGCTACCTTATTTCTTTTAGCTTTTATTGTTTATCACGTTGGTTACACTCTCAAAAAAATATATTTAACTTAATTTCATAACATAAAGTTAAATCGATATAATATTGGCATATAATATAACCACCACATAACCCTTTAGTATAATCATATTACATCATAATAAAACCTTGAACTATGGTGTCGTATTCTATGATAATATGGTTCTATGATAATTAGATTGATAATATTATATGATAATATGGTTCTATGATTATGGTTCTATGATAATAAGGTTCTGTGATAATATGGTTCAACTTTGCCCGTATTAATATCGTGGTAAATTTGAAAATTATTAGGGGTTAAATTGTTCATCCTAAATGTTTAAGAACTGGTCAAAGAAAGACCATAATTTGAATAATTAATGAAAGAAAAATGAAGGAAAACAAAAATATACTGTTAATTGCGTTCAGCGAAGGAAACCAGAAATTTATTCTCATAAATTACAAAATTAGTTGCAAATCTCATTAAAATTTATCATTTCAAAATTAGCGCTAATTGAAGCAACAGTTTGGTGCAATCTGACCACAAATTTAATAAACTCCAGTGAAAATACTTCAACTGAACTGAAAATACTAAACTAAAACTGAAAAGCTGGTATACAACAGAAAACATGGTTTTATAGTTATTTGGCAGTGGTGCTATCTGTTGAAGAATTTCGTAGCTATTTTGGATTCTAGTGGGATTTAATTATATAGTTTCCATAGCAGATTTCAGTAGACATTACATTTTTATCATCTTTCATTTTCTTTCTTTTTTTTAAACTAATAGAACTGATAATTAAATAATACAAATTTGGTTATTGCAGAAAAACAGGTAAAGTTCCTTATCCAGCAGTATCACATCTATTTGCCAACAGCTGGCCGAATCAACATTTGTGGTCTTAATGACAAAAATGTTGAATATGTTGCAAGAGCCATTAATGAAGCTGTCCTTACGTATCCTTCTGAAGAGAATGATAACCAGAACAGACGTCGTATTTTCAGCCCTTGAAGGATAAATTCTTCACTAAACTCGTGTTAGTGACTGAGAGCAGTGTAGACGAAGTTAGCTTCTTCGGAGTTGTTAATCTAGAAGTAGTTATTGTTGAGTTTGTTATTTTATTTTTTATGTTTTTATTGTTTATATTCTCGGAACTGTGATCCAGCAACGATGCTGTCTGTGTTGGCGAAATAAATCGACGTCAATTTCAGAAAATGTCAACCATGTATTTACCATATTTACGATCAATCAAAAATATCTCAGATTATGTAATCCATTTTTTTAGAATATTGTTTTAGTTTATTATTTTAATAAAATACTACTAAAATGTATTATTTCTGTTGTTATTGCATTAAATTCTCATATTTTTAATTGCACTTAATTGGATATTAACATGAAGTTGATTTTAGAAAAGAAATATTAATTCGTTTTACAGACACTGAAAAATAATTTTTGTAATTATGATTTTGCATACGATTTTGCTTTTAACTTAATTTATATATGATTTACTATCTGATTTGCTATCTGATATATGATTATCATCTTTTAGATAAAGCATACGAATTTGTTTTAGAGACACTGAAAAGATAATACAGTTATCAGCATAAAGAATAATTTCAACATAGATTTGCTTCTACAAAAACATATGAATTCATTTTGGAGACACTGAAATAATATTTTTTGAAATTTTGATTTTGGATATGATTTTGCTATTAAAGATCCCCTCGATGGATTTTAAAAAATCATAAAGCGTGTTTCATTCTTACATGTAAACCGCTTCTCGTACCAATTTTTTTGAAAAAATATGCATAAAATCAACATATTTTTTATATTTCATTAATAAATACAAGGTACTAAAACAAAACATAATACGCAAATTCTAAGTTGAAATTTTTATTTTTTTACGTGTAAAAAAATATTCAATTTACCATCAGTTTACTATCCCAAATTATCTCGGGCAAATGAAAAAAGTTTAATATTAGTCTTTGTATATGCTCACATCTTCATAATCTGAAAAACCATCTGCTATTTAATAATAGTCGAAAAAATTTAATTTTAACTTATTTAATAATAGTCGAAAAAATTTAATTTGCAAGGTATGCTAATTTTTCTCATTACTATTTTAAAGAACGTAATTTTATAAGTCGAAATACAAAATTTGAATGAAATTGGTCGAATAGTTCTTGCGAAATCGAATTTCAAATATATAATTTTCTTAAAATTTGATAATTGAGAAACTATCCCTCAATTAATACTTGTCTTTTCAATAACATATAGTGATTTGCATTCCTTAATTTATGGCGCGTTAAAAGGTAAAATAAATCAAAAATATGAAGAAAAGATTGTTTATTACAGATTAATACTTGTTTAAAGTGCATGTTTTCAGATCAATAGTGAACTCAGCCCCTAAAATCAATTGAATGAAATTTTTTTAAGACACTATGAATTTCAACTAACGTAAATTAACTAAATTGGTTGTCTTAAAACTGTTATCAATGGACTTAAACCACTTTACCTCTTCACTCAGAGTAACATCGTCACAAAAGCTTTTGTGAATAACGTTAATTCGAAAAGCTTTTGCCGGAAAATTAGAAACAAAATGACTTAATATTCACGTTATATTTTAACATACACACGCTTATGATACGAATTTATTTCAAATAAAAAAAATTGCGGGGAATACGATAATCGTCAAAATCTATAAATAATGTTATAAATACTTATTGCATATCTTATCCATTTGAAAAATCTGCAATAAAGATATGAATGATGTTAAAATAAAAAGAGCTATGGATGAAACAATAGTTAAAATTAAAAAATATGATATAAATACTTTTTGCATATCTTATCCAATCTTAACATTTAGCGCGTTTATTCACTAAAATGAGTTTAATCAGATTAAATTACTTTTATTTTTGAAGAACTTATTGATAAAATTATCAGAAAACTATTCATTGTTTTTTTAGAATGGAAAATGCTAAAATTTGTCAAATGCACTTAACCATTAAGTGCTATTGTGTTTCTAAAAAACGAGACCAATATCACAAAATTTCGAAATACACTTCATGTAGAAAAATACTTCACTATCTAAAACTTAACTTGTAGAAAAAATTAGCTAAGCGATTTATTTATTTTCATCATTAACGTATGCGTTAAAATTTCATCATAATTATAATTTTCCCGGTTGTTTTATGCTACTAGCTGATTTTAAATGAATAAAAATTTCTAGAAAATTTTTTGTTTCTTCCTTGCTTACATTTCTCAGCGTATATTGCCCAACATTTAGTACAATAATTTTATCACTTAACAAATTATATTTTAAGATAATTTTTCTGCTTGCCTCGCCTTCAGAAAACGATTGTCTATATAAAAATATAAGTGTATTTATGCTCGTTAGTCAAAGCTTTTAATTGCAATAAGAAATCATAAGAAATTCGATTCATTAAATCATAAGAAATTCAATTCAAGTAGCCTTTTAGAAAGTTTCATGGAACATAAATATCTTATTATTTGATTCTAGTGGATTTCGTTTAGTGACCAAAGAGTGAAAAAATACACGATTAGAATATTTTACAACTAAAAATTAAATTTTATCATATTTTTACGCAATATTTAAAAGTAACCAACAAAAGCTAATTAAGTTTATTTAAATGATTTGTCGTTTGTTAATGCTTTATTGTATTTGTGAGTTTACCTACTTCTGAGCTACTCATTTTTTAGTAAAAATTGCATTTTCTGTCATTATTTACATAGAAGGTTTATACTCAATTTACGATTATCACTGATTAGCCATTATCGTATGCCAACTTTCAAACAATTAATTGTGTTTAATGTAGGGAAAACAAAAAATAACATTAAGAAGCATTACCTACAATCAGTAGTAAGAAGTATTAATCTTAGAAAGGGGGGAAAATACTTGTACATTTAGTATTAAAATGTAAATGAAAGTAAAATACATCTGTCTTAAGGTCCATTTTTTTTCTCCGAATTCGTTCACGATGTAATTATGAATTATTAAGGTACACTGTTAAAAATTTCTGTGTAAAAATGGTTAAATGGAAATTTATTTAACTGTTATTTCACCATATTTAACCAAACTAGGTAAATAACCATTTAAAAAAAATGATATTCGAACTGTTAAATGCGAGAGAAAACGTTTGTTGATTTTTTTTAACCTGATACGGAACCAAAAAAAGAAAGAAAAAAAACAGAATAATAATAATAAACAGAATTCTGGAAAAATGGTTCTAAAAATGATGATTTTTCGGGAGTTTTTTCTCACGAAGTAAAATCAAATTTAAACAGCTTTGGAATAAATTTTACTCCAAAAGATTAAAAATATAGTAACAATCCTAAATAAATCCTGTAGAATAATTTCAATCTAAAAGGTGGTGTTTTGATATGCGTTATTTTAATTAAAAATATGGAGTTAATAAAAATATATCTGAAGAAAAAATTCTATAAAGGGTGGATTTTTAAAATTATTTTCTAATTTTTTATTTATTTCCTTTATTATTTTTTTTTTACTTTTGTGGCATAAAATAAGTCAAATTTAGACACTTTCAGATTAAAATATCATTTCAAAAGAATAGGTTGTTAATCTAGTAACAATCCTTAATATAACCTGCAGAATAACTTTGTTTTATAAAAATTTTTGGAAGGCGCTATTTTTGTCAAAAATAATACTTTAACGTTAAGAAAAAAAAATTTGAAAAAATGATTCTATAAAAGGAAACTTTTTTCCTAATTTTCAATTTTTTCCTACCTTTTTCGTCTTTTGTGGAATAAAATGAGTCAAATTAAGACATATTTAAATTTAAAAATAATTTCAGAAGAATAGGTTGTTAATAGAGTAGCAATACTAAATATAGCCTGCAGAATAACTTTGTTTTATAAAATTTTTTGGAAGGTGCTATTTTTGTCAAAAATAATGCTTTAACGTTAAGAAAAGAAAATTTGAAAAAATGATTCTGTAAAGGGAAACTTTTTTCCTAATTTTCAATTTTTTCTTACCTTTTTCGCCGAATAAAATTAGTTGAATTGAGACATATTTAAGTTTAAAAATAATTTCAGAAGAATAGGTTGTTAATAAGGTTACAATCCTAAATATATAAATACACCCTTATAGATTTACTGTATTGTAAAACTTGTTTTGGAATGCTTTATTTTAGTCAAAAAATAATGCTATAAAGTAGAGAAAAAGATTTTTTAGAAAACAATTCGATAAAAGACAACTTTTTGGAATCTCCTTTTTGGAATAAACTAAGCAAAATTAAATCAAGAAGCTTTTAAGGAAAAAAAAATTATTTGAGAAGAATAGGTTGTAAATATATTAATAATCTTAAATACATTCTGCAGAATAAGCGGCAATAAGCTAGGGAAAGATTTTTAGTAGACAATCTGATAGAATTTAAATTTCAAGAATTTTCAAAGCATTCCAACGATGCCTTAGGTTTCACTTTTAATGATTAAATTCTGATAGATATCAGAGTATTTGAAAGTGCTGCAATGTCGAAAAGAAATAGAAAGATAAAATGAGACTTAAAATTCTTTATCACTTCATAACCTGTATAAATTCAGCGAGACAACAAATCACGTGTTTTATGGGAAAGGGCATCACTGATTATTGAAAGTTTGCGAAACATCAATTTATATTATTTCTTATTACAAAAGAAAAACCTTCAATATTCTAAGACATGATATAAAAATAGAAGGATTTTAATTTTTAATGTATCATTTTATATTACTTAGAAGCATTTACTGGATCAGTTTTATTTAAATTTAACTTGCATCTATTTTCCTTAAACATAATATGCATTCAATTAATTTATATTTAATATTCATTATTTAATACGCATCTTAAATTCTTAAAAAATAATTGTTAAATTGTCGAAACGAAAAAAAAAAAAGGCCCCTATTTACTAAATGAAAGTGAACGCTTCTGCTCTGGTAAAAATGGTTAATTAAAAATCATCAAGGCCGAAATAATTATTAATTAGGTTGACTATTTGGCTTGAAAGTAAAAGCTAATTATGATTGACTGAAATGCTTTTTGTGTATTATTTAATTAAAATTCACTTATGAATCAAGATATGAAGCGTTTCATTCTGCTCCACTGCAATGCAATTAATTGCTTCAGCAAAATTTTAAAAAATACGTGTTGAGAATAATTTTTAGTGAGCACCCAGTATTTTGTAGATTTAATTCGATTTTTGAATATCAACTTAACTATCAAAACTTAATGGACATTCCATGATACAACTAATTCAATTTCATAATGAAAATTAACCAATTACTATAAGTTTATTTGTGCCAAAAAAATATTTTTAAAAAAAGGAGGAAATGAAAATTTTAAAATCTGTAAAAGTGTATATATATATATATATATATATATATATATATATATATATATATATATATATATATATATATAGAGAGAGAGAGAGAGAGAGAGAGAGAGAGAGAGAGAGAGAGAGAGAAAATATATATATATACACTTTCACCTTAGATAATAATTATAAAAAAAAATGCTCTGCCTGAGAAATATTATTTCGGATTTACCCTAGCGATTAATGGATTTTCGCGAAGAAAGAACTAAATAAATATTTAGATTACATTTGTAGAAATAATTCAATAAAAAAAAATAGCTTTTCTTGATAAATTTGGATAAAAACATTTATTGTTAACTGTTGCTAGTTGAAATACGGAAATTCGAAAAATGTTAGTTGACTGAACTTGATGTTCGAGAAAGATTGGAGTTGATAAATTTTGATTCTTATCTCATGATTAAGGTGTAAATCATTCAATTTAAATGCTTCTAATGTTTCTTGATACTTCGCTTGTTGTTCTAATCTTTCATGATCATTTCATAAGCAATAAATGATGCACTTGTTTCATTATACGTGTTTTCTGGAATTCCAGAATTGCTTTCGAGGATATCAGTTTAAAAGTTACTTAATCATTTTACTTTTCCTTTTTTTATTTTTTTTTATTTTTCCTATCTATCATTTGTTCCCTTTATTATAAATTTTTTTCAAAATAGTTAAAGATGAGAAAAACGTTACACTTAAAAAGTAATCACACTATATTTTTAACGACAGCCTAAAAATTTTGTAATAAATTTATAATATGTTATCAGCAGTTGTTTTATAATATTTTCCTGAAATATTCATAAAAATACAGGATAAGAAAAAATAAAATATTAAAACAGTAGAGGCTTCTGATGTGTTAAAAAATAAATAATTGACACTATGTTGTTTTTATTTAGTTGGAATGGAGGAATACTTAGCGATATTGGAGAATGCTGAACTATAAAATAGTAAAGCGACTGGTTTCAGAAAGCTTGCTATTATTTATTTTATTTTACAACCGGTGTTGAGTAGCTAATTCAATTCTGAGTTTACAACTATCGTTGTTCAACTCCGTAGCCTTGTCATTTTGAACCCAACCCAGAAGAAAAGGGAACTTCTGGATCACGAAAAACTAGCCTTCGTGGAAGAACTGACCAACACCTCCTAGAAGTAGGAAGGCCTTAACAAGAATCAATTCAGTAGTCGGATGTGACGAAGTTAACTGCGCAGTAGATGAAAAATAAGAAAGATGTCATTACGTTCGGGGTACTAAGCTGCGCAGTGGTTGAAAATATGAAATATGTCATTACGTTTGGACTACTAAAGGATATTTATGATAACCTGTGCTGAGGCCTGCTCTTTTCTAGGAGGTGTTGAACTGTCCCGCATTTGCGTGACATAAATGGGATAATCACGAAAACCTCCGACGATTTGCTTGATGGCAAGGGAATTTTACTCTAAGAACCGCCTAAAACAGAGGATATTTTAAGTCAGCACTGTGGTAGGTGACAGCCGGGAGCAGAATTCGTATCTACCGGTCACCACTAGAATTCGAACCTGGATCACTTCATTGGGAGGCGTAAGCTCTATCCCCTGAACCACCGTGGTTCCTTGCTATTGCTAACAATGTATTAACCATCCAATCGTAGACCAATAGTAGTTATTAATACTGTTTTATAGTCGGTGTCCAATCAATAAAAACAGGACCCACCAAATTCTCTAGACCCCTTGCCCCTTGCTATATATTTTAAAATTAACCTATTGGTGCTTTTTTTTTTCTTTTTTTTTTAATGAAGTTTTAGGGATAAAAATTATGTCTCTAAAAAAGCAGTGATAATTGTGATGGCTTTTCATTAATTTTTGAAAAAGAAATTATGGGCTCAAAACGCAAGCCTATTATTGCATATGCAATAATTAAGCTCGATCTATTGTAAATATTTGTTATTATGCAAAACGTTGTTGATTCTTGAATAAGATGATATTTGCTTTAATATTAGAACAATGCATAGTTCTCTGCAATAAAAAGGATAAATTAAAGTATTCATTAAAGAAAATTTTTATTTGGGAACGGATTACAAGAAAAATTATTCAAACTCTTAGACATGGCAACAGTGTAGCCACAATCTGAAAAAACTGAGAAGAATCGGAAAAATTTAAAAACTGGTACGAAATGATAGAAGAAACAAAAGGTTTTAACGAATTCGTACTAAAGAAACAAGCTTGTAAATTTTAGGAAACATATTTAGTTGTTAAAACAGACTAATTGCATTCTTAACATATAAATTGAAATTCAAACTATAAATTTTTTAACAGCCGCATGAAATATTTATCATCACTTTTTTAAGTTTTTCCACTCTATGATCACCCTGAGTAATCACCTTGAGTTCTACTACTGTAATTTGAAAGAAAAAAAAAGGCATCTTTATGAAAAGCTGTGACCCTCTTCAAGGATTAGAAGGATAAGATCGACTTAAATCAAAATGAATGTTACTTAAAATGAAATAAATTCTAAAAGACATTGCTATGAAAAGAAGATTTGCTGTGAAAAGAAAAATATACTTTCAAAATTTACATTTTAGCACTAAATATTTAATAAAAATGCTTATAATCGATAAAATTTTAAATTTTAAAATCGATAAATTTTATAATCGATATTTTTTAATTAATATATATATATATATATATATATACTTTTCTAGCAAACGATAAATGAAGCGTTCAGCTTCCAAAACCGCCAGAATCACTTTAATATATATATATATATATATATATATATATATATATATATATATATATATATATATATATATATATATATATATATATATATATATATACTAATAAGAAAACAGTTGCATTTTTAAATTCTACGCCATTCACAAAACTATACTATGATAGTTTTTGTTATACATGAAACCTTTGACGCAGATGGAATACCGGTTTTCGTTAATATATATATTTTTTTTGACACTCGAATTACAAGTAAAAATATATTTTGGTGTAATCAATTGTAAAAACAATCTAATAATTACTAAGAATATTTGTTAGAATATTGGTATAAAATTTGCGATAAAATATAAATCCAAAAAAAGTAGTTTGAAATTTTTTTTTTATAAATATTGAAAAGTTCATCAATAATTGATTTTGTAAATCGAAATTTCAATGATGAATAATTGTTTTTCTTAGGTCTAAATAACTGAAAATAAGGGTAAATTTTGAAAGTTATTGTTTGAAAGTGAGACATGTTTAGAAAATTTTACCTTTAACGCAGAAAAAGACATCAGTGTTTCATGCTAAATTTCAAAACTATAAATTATTAAAATACTAAATATAATATTTTTCGTTTATTTTACCTAAATTAATTCAAAATAATGAAAAAAATATGAAAAACATATTTAATAAAAAATTTGTGTCGAAGGGTTAATATGCGATCGATTTCTTAGAGCAAGTTTTAGATTTCTGCCACAATCTTTATTTTTCAAAACACCGTTTCAATAACTTATAAGTTAAAGTATTATCCTTTCTCCAATAACCCTTTCAGTAGATTTTAGCTGAAATTGTTGAGGGCTATTAATGTTTATTTGTTCTTTTAATTACCAATTCAATTATTTGACGTCCCACAGTGGACTGATTGTTAAGACACGGTTCCCAACAGATCACCGAAGTCAAGCATCACTGGCTACGGTCACGGTCAGTGTGCGCGTGGGTGACCACTTGGATCAGTCTGCGTAGGGACCGAGGGTGTGCGGTATAGGTCCTCGTTAAACTGTGCAACCGTAAAGTGCTCGACTTCGCGCGCAGGTCGTCGGGCTACCGAAGCGGGGGTGCCATCCCCTCCGCAGAGGATCAAAATTGTGATGGCATGACTTCGGATCATCCTGCGGGATGTTTCCCAGACCGTCGCCAATAGCCCATTGTGCAGCTCTAGTGCGACGTAAATTACCAACAACAAATTACCAACAATTATTTGATAACCCAATTAAATAACGCATCATACAACACAAAAGTGCACAGTGCGATGAAAAAAAAAAAAAGAAACGAAATACCATAAATAACTTTTGATCTAGCTATTGAATCTTCCCGCACTAGGACTCAAACCTATTAGATTAAAAGGGTGACCTCAAATATAATAATTAATTAATGCTGACGATACTTAAAAATACTACCATATTTTTATAGTTGAAAAAAAGGGTATGTTTTTTAAGAGAAAGTTTGTTTCTTGCATCTATTCCGGTAATTCAAAATATGTCTGCACTAATTAAGTAGCATAGCTGAATAGGAGAATCTCATTGATGAGTTTTTCATAAGAGAATATGTCCCTCAGTGGGCTGATCGTTAAGACACGGCTCCCAGCAGATCACCGAAGTCAAGCATCACTGGCTGCAGTCAGTGTGCGGGTGGGTGACCACTTGGATCAGTCTGCACAAGGACCGAGGATGTGCGGTATTGGTCCTCGTTAAACTGTTCTACCGTAAAGTGCTCGACTTCGCTTGCAGGTCGTCGGGCTACCGAAGCGGGGGTGCCACCCCCTCTGCAGAGGATCAAAATTGTGATGGCACGTCTTCGGGTCATCCTCAGGGATGTTTCCCAGACCGTCGCCAATAGCCCATTGTGCTGCTCTAGTGCGACGTAAATGAACTACAACAACAGCAATATCATAAGAGAATATATTTCACCAATCAGGTTGTCCCTTAAAGTGAGCTGAAATGAGTGAATTCATGCAGTGAGAATAAACTTTAAAAACCTTGGTTCAATTATTTTAGTTCACTGTTCTGCATTAGCTGTTTTAAGTTCATTGTCTTTTAATTTACTGAATGTTTGGTGCACAGTGCAAACTTGGCGAAAAAGCAAAACCGTACCTTATTTTTTACAGACACAATATGGCAACAATTAGGAATATGACGCAAACTTTAGCCTTGAAGCAGAAGAACCGTGTAGGGAAAAAACATGACGCAATACAACGTCAAAATGTTGTTTGATGTTTATATTGACATTACCCTTTAATTTTTTCGATAATTGAAAACATTCCGTCTTGTTGATCAGTTCTTCATTGTAAAACGTGTCGTTTCCTCGCTAATATAAGTGTTCATTCACACAAAATCTAGTCAATTAAATTGCTGGCTTCGTGTCCACTGGTAAGTACACATGCGTTTATTTTACATGCCAATATTAAAATATATTATTTTACATATTTGTTTCTCAAAATTTATATCATCGTTGTATAGTTATGTTAACCAATATTATTTTTTATCTTTAAAATATTTTTAGGAACAGTGTAACGTTATATACGAATCCTAAGTCACTTTCTTTTCATTTTCAATAACGTCCTATCAAAAAAATTGAAATTTTAATTTTTGACAATATAATATAATAATCTGTCCAATAGAGGTAACAGTCGCAATGCGTTATCAATATTATCTAATCGTGATACGTAATTAATTAAAATCCTACAATATTTATCACTCTTATTAATATATAATTTGTTATTTAGGATAATCGTTTTGTTTTCCATTCACAAAAAATAAATACTTTTTGCTATATTTCTCTAAGAGACCATAATGCTAAGTATTTTTTATTGCTAAAATTTTAAAATTAATTGTTTAATTAAATATGATTATTTAGTAAAATGAATAGTTAATTTAATAAATAGATTTGTTTCATTTAATTGTTTCAAAATTTGACCTCATTTTTAAAAAATAAATTCTTTGAGAAATACTTTAATGAATTTGGCTTGTAGGTGCCTTGGTTCTTCTGTGAATAGTGAGGGTAAAAAAATTGAAATTAAGTTAATGAAAAATATTGATATTAATTAGCAAATGCACAAGTAACTCTTTGCTTAACTAATAGGTCCAGATAGTGGCTACCCTCTACCACTATTTTTGAAGGTCACCAATCCAAATTGTAGACATTTGACCTTGAGAAAGGTTTTTAAAAAGCAACCTTAATTTGAAAATGGACTCGATTGAAAACAATTTTACTTTCTAAGTTGGTAATAAATTAAATTTTTGAGTTATTTAAAAGTAACTTAATTTGGTAAATACAAAATAATTCAAAAAAAAAATTATCTGGGGAAATACAGAAAATCCTATTAATCTACCACATGAAGGTTTCTAAAAGTATTAAAAAAAAACTGCAGTTTTGCATATTCTCTTGCCCTTTAATTTTATGGAGAATTTTCCGTGATCTGTGGCAGAATAACCGCCCAAATTTTGGCAATTTCCAGGCAGCGGCCCGTGAGAAACTAAAAGAAACATTGCAGAAAGGGACCAACTCATAAGGTATTACTTGTAGCCACCTCCAGGCAAACATCTTAATGTTTTTTGTTTTTTTAAAATTTACAAGTTTAAAATCTATTTGGCACCTTGGCGATTAAGTTTGGCATGACAGATCACAATACGAAAATGTCCTAAATTTTTTACTCTATATACAGGGTATCTGCGCTCCTGGAAAGTCATGAAATTTAGTATTGAACAAAATTTGTCATGATTTTAACTATTTTTGTTAAAAAAATTCATGGAAAGTCTTGGATTTAGGTGGCCGAGAAATCCAATTTTTAAAATGGAATCCTCCCTCCCCATTTTCATGATGTTCCAAATATCTGAATTTGTAACAAAATCCCCACTCCCAGTCATATTTGATTAAAATTTAAAATGTTTTTATCATATTCTTTAAAAGTTATGGTCTTCTTTCAAAAAATGAAAGAAAAAACATAATTTCTAGAGTGAATTATCTTTTAAACTTCTGTGATTACCGAATTTTTAATATTATTTATTTATTTTATTTTATCTATTTAAAATTCTAGTTGAAGCAAGTCTGTCATTAACGATTTTTTTTTATTCCAAAATGAGAAACGAAAAAAATTTCTTTCCTTTTCGATAAACAAGAAAAGTATGTTTAGAATATAATTCAGCTGAAAGAAAGGAAAAAAATTTTGCTTTTGTATTTTTTTTAGCTATTTTATTTCTTCAACTCTTTCCTTACTCAGTTTTTTAAATTTAAAATCTATAAATACAGAAATGATTGTGCTCCGGAATTTTATCCGGAAGTGTCCATAAATCCAAGGTCCAGAAGTTCAAGAAATCATCAATCACATTTATGTATAAAAATTCTTGTATATTACATTTAAAAATATTAGAACTAGAATTTATACTTGGCATCTCTTTCATTTGTAAATATTTTTTTTAGTAGAGTAATAAATGTGATTAGAGATAAAAGTAAACTTAAACATAATTATTAATTTAAATTATGCCACATATTTGCATATATGCCGCATCATTGATATTTTCATGTTTTGAAAATATCAATGATTTAAATTTGTAAAAACATTGCATTTTTGAAATGCGTCATTAATGATTTTACTAAAAAAAATTTCAGGATTTTTTAGTTGAGCTCACAATCACCCTTGTAAATATGAAGATACAGAGTATAACAGTTTTGGTTATACAATCATTTCAATTAATGTTATTATAATGCTTTTTTAAATTTATTGTTGTGTTTTTGTTGGAGAAAATAATAACTTTTTTTAAGTCATGAAAAATTCTTGGAATTAGTCATGAATTTGAAAATCTAAAATGTAGAAAATCTAAAATGTAAAGAAATAGATTTCGGTTTGAAAATTAAACTTTTTTAAAAAAAAAAACTCATAAAGTCAAAGTTATAAGTTTTATACCACCAAAATTTGTACTTCTTGTATTTGAAAATTTTAATTTCTAATTTTTAAAAATTAATGAATGAAAATGTAATTTTTTTATACAAGTTATGTATAATTTTTTCATACTACTTTTTAGCTAGAAAACTGAGCCATTAACCACTTGAAAGTTCCAGTTTTTGCATCCCTAAGTGGAATTTGATCAATTGTACAGTTTTTTGTTGCTGCAGCAGAAAATAAATTGATTTCACGTTTATAAGGTTTGTGAGTAATATATAAATTTAACTGAAATTTTTTAAAGCATTTAATATTCTTTTAAAAATGCATTGCTGTCAACTTGTATGGTTGTTGCAAATTATCTTACTAAGTTAAGAGTGCATGATAGTTCAGTAATTGAAACACTGAACTACCTTCATGAAGAACTGGGGTGCGATTCCCGTTTATGTCTTGAAACCCATCCGACTTCAAATCAATGGGTACCATTTGGGAAGTAAAGGCAGTTTCGTACACAATGCTGGCCAGGTTGTCATGGTCACGAAAAAGTGAAGCCTTAACATGGCACCCCTGGCCCACTATGGGCTGTTGCAGAAATGTTTTACTGTAAACTTCTTTGTCAACTGATAAACATAACTGATTGATTAATATATCTTATGTGTGAATTATTGACGTGATATAGTAGGTAAGACAATTTTAGATTTAATTTTTGAAATTAGGATTTGTATGTGAACATACAAATGTTGCTAACACTAAAACAATTTCTATTTAACATCTATACATATTTGCACCTATAAAAAGATCAATGTAGTTTTTGCATATAAAGTTGCTTAACTATTTCCCTTACCAATATTTTTGAAAAAAAAATGCAGGGAATCAGCATATTTTTTTATTTCATTAATAAATACAGTGCAGAACCCGTTATCTAGAAATCAGAAAACCAAAAATCCGGAGCGAAATTTAAATTCATTTTTTTAAAAAATATTTTTTTCCTCATAAGATTATAGGATTTTTCTTTCTTTTTTGAAAGATGTTTACCTTACCATCATTTTGGAAATAATCATTATATTACTTCATTGTTTTTTCTTCTTTTTAAGATTATTTCCAAATATTTTTTTTTAGTTGGGTTTAGCAAAAAAAACGGCTTTTTGTAGCTATTCATAAAACTGGAAAAATCAGTTATCCGGAATAGCGATGGTGCAGATCGTTCCGTATAATCGGTTCCCTACCGTACAATGAACTAAAACAAAACATAATACTAAGTTGAAATTTTAATTTTTTTACGTGTAAAAAATATTTAATTTACCATCATTTTTCGATCCCAAATTATCTCGACCAATGAAAAAAGTTAAATATTAGTCTTTGTATATGTTCAAATCTTCATAATCTGAAAAATCATCTGCATTACTTTCACTTTGGCTCGAGAACGCCATTTTTTTAAAAAAAAAACTTTTTTCTATATCAACCATCGTATATACAATTGTACAAATTACGTCTGCAGTCCCTCAAATATTGGCAAACTTCCAATCACTGCAGATTATTATTATTTTTTGTTGTGCTTCCGACCGAATTGAAATGTGATAAAACAAAATGTATCGACGAATTTTGCTATGTCCAAGTTTAATCAGGATAATAAATATTTGCAATATATAGGTACATACGCGAGTTAGCTCAGGATAATCAGGGAGGCTGTTTAAAAACAATCTGATTTCAATAGGATTAAATCAGTCTGAAGCAATCTCCAATGTTCCATGTTACAAGGAAAGGATCCTTGCTGCTCATTGAATTTCGACCTACTTGCAAGGCTGGATATTTATTTTATAGGCCCAAGAGAAAAACAATTGTGGGCCCCTTCCGCAAAACATAAAAAGTCTTATCGCGTTTTGTAAGATTTTTTAAAAGGTTATTTTCACAATTGTAATTTATACTTGATTCTACTCTCTATTTATAATTATCTATAATATCTATCTGCCCTGTGGCAGAATTTTTTCGGGCTTTCTATGACAAACTTCCTTATCACTAATATTTTGCTTTAAGATACCTTTAATTATAACAATTACTAATTTAAAATAACAAGCGTTGTGTTTACGGAAGAAAGTATAGAATAAAAATTTTAAATTGTAAAAGTAATATTTTTTTTTATTCTAATATTATATGCGATATTCTCGCATTTTGTAGGCGGAACAATGCAGTTTCAAATTTTATAAATCATTACACAAATTAAAATTCATAAATAAATTAAACTTTCATAAATTAAAAATCGTGAAATCCGTGCAGAACTCCCAAAATAAAGATCACGAATCACTAGAATAGGACTTTTTTACGAAAGTGATACTCAAATAAGTGTATGTAAAATATGTTCTTTAAAGAAAGAAAAAATGAAAGAAAGAAATCATTTCTAGACCAAACTTTGCGATTTCTGAATTTTTTTTAATTAATTTGAAATTCTAGCTGAAGTCAGTTATTACCTATTTTTTTAAAAAAAATCTGGAATGAGAATGGAAAAATCATGTTTATTTCTTTCCTCTCTGATGCACAAGAAAGATATCTTTGAAAAAAAATTCTGCAGGAAGAAAAAAATCTTTCATCAAAAACTCTAACATTCTGCAACAATATCGCCGTGTTGCAGCAATTCTGCAATGGAGTCTAACTTCGTAGATGTACTAAGATATTAACTTTGTAATGCCTCATGCTCACCGATGTAATACTTCATGTATCTCTCATACATATGACTGACTGCACAGGAGATAGTATGAAAACAAGAAACTTAACTTACAGATTCAAATTTTCACCTAGATAGTAGATAGACAATGAAATGGGCATCAATATTCACAAACAGACACTAATGTGCAATGGATATATCTCTTTGCATGATGTGGTATTTCCACACCTGCAGATTCATTGACTGTAATCGTCACTAAAAGTATATCAGACATCTTGGCATGATGCTAGTTAGAGCCGTCAGGTAACTGTTGAACAGTGCCACAGAATAACATCATCATGGATGCTAATAACCATGCAAGCAAGCGAAATATGTCGATGAAAAAGAAAATGCATGAGTTTCGGTCAACCATCCATGTTAATCCAGTGGTCTAATTTACATAACATAGATGCCAACTACTAAATGTTCAATATCAACTATTAAAATCACTAAGATAGGTAAATCTTTGCAAATTACCTATTCACGACTAATATTGCAGAAAGATATGGGTTAATTTCCTGCTAATAATGCACATTGCGACCGACCAGTCCCCGATGAGCCTTCACTGAATTGTGGAAGATATTTTTTTATTTGTCAAGGTATTCTAATATTTTAATAACTGATTCATTTCATAGAATCGTGCATTGTTTTATAATTGGTCTACTTATGTATTTTCTGGAAATTTTTTCCATAAATTAAATATGAACTCTGAAACAATTTTAAGATAGCAGTCTTACTCTAGTTTAATTAAGAGTATTAATTCCTAAACTATCATAATGCTGACCTTGTATTATGAGCAAACTAAATATCTAAAAATACTAAAGAAAACAAATTGTGATGGAGATTTAACATGTTAAAAAAAAAAATCTTAGAATAATATTGAAAATTATAAATAAATATAAATGTGATAGTATTCAAAATCAGATCTGTAGACCCTAATCTATGTGTAGATATTAATTACATTAAAAAAATTTCTTTAAAGAGAATTATATTGTAAATGAAAAACAGTGTGAATAAATATAATTTATCTAAATATAAGTGTACTGTGTACATACATTAGTAAGGAGAATAACACGAATCCCATTTTTAAAAAGTTAGCATGCTAAAGGTTTATAGACTTTAAAATTCTGTACAAGACTAAAATAAATAATTGAAAAATAGTTTTCTTTATTTATAAAAAAAAGTAAATGAGAATTTTTTTTTTTACTATGTTAAATTCTTGATATCCAGTGGCTGAGTGCTAGCGCTCTTGGGCCAGGCAAGGTTGACTCTGCCTTTCATCCTTTCTGTGGGTCAAAGAAATGAGTTCCTAACAGGCTTGGGAACTAAACACTGGAGATTTTGCATTAGACTGGCCACCCAACAGGAACATCTGCTCTTGCACCCCTGAGCCCAAGGTCGAGAAAACTGAGATGGGCAGAGTAGGCTTTGGCTCTCTATGGTCTGTCGTGCCACTGAGTTGATATTGAATTCTTAATTCCTATGATCATCTAAACATATTGGACACTTTTAGCTTCTTCTATTTGATGTTTTTTGTTTCCCCTCAACTCTAACCTGTGACTAATATTGTATTGAAAATAATGTGCTATCAAATATAGTTTATTTGTCACTAATTTCTTCTGTCTGTTGACTGTAAAAATTATGAATAATCTATTTTTATTCTTCTTGTAATATTTTATTTGATTGCAGTCTTTATTAACTTTCATTAAAAAAAAAAAATTTTCATATTGCAATTTTATTTTCAGTTTTTTATGGTCGCAATGGAGAGTAAATCAGAAGAGTCAACAGCTGAAATAGCTGTGCGACAGAGGAAGTTTGGTTTACCTGATTGGATGGTTAACAACATTGAAAGGTTAAACTTTGCAACAGATTTTGAGCAATATGCTTGTAGCCCTCCTGAGACAGAAGGTTTCCTTTCAGACCTCAAAGACAGTGTAGATTTACCAAATGTATCAGAGCCTTTTTCTCCTGCTGGTAAGTTTTTTTATTTTTTTTTACAAATTCTCTTAATTTTTTTCTAGCTTTTAGTTTCTTAAGTACTGTTATTGATTTCAATCATCTGTTCTGAAATAATTTTGAATATAAAAAATATATAACTTTTTACTATTTGTTTGTTTCCTTATTTTGATATTATACTCGTAGTCTAAATGGAAGCAGTCTCGTATCTTGAGAAATAGACATCAGCTCAAAAATTTCATAATGCATTTATGCAACATTTTCAAAACATGAATGCTATGATTACAAACCTCACCCTTTGGATGTGTAAAAGTTAACTTCAAAATCTTAAATAGGAACTCTTATTTTTTATTGCAGATTTTGAAAATTATTTAAAAGAAAAGAAAATCATGAGAGATACGCATTGGGTCAAAACTCTCAAAATACTTGTATGAAATGTTTTAAAAATATGTATTAGTGTGATAACAAACCTGACTCAACCATGTCATTCCTAGGGTTTTGTGGGGTTAGCTTCAGTAACTCCTATATTTGTAACTCCCTTTTTTCTTTTCTTTTTTTTTCTCTTTTTGCAGATTTGGAGTTTTAAGAAATTTACCCAGATTTGACTTGCAGATTCTTGCCTTTTGGTTCACAAGTAGTGCTGTAATTGCAAAATGAAGAGCTTGAAAATTGTTTAAAATAAATATATCTCTAGAAATAAATACTAGATCAAAAAATTAAATAGAATTATTTGATATTTAAAAAAATCTAACTAATGACACCAAACTTGACGTCCTTCTCTACCCTCCAAGATATAACTGTCGATGATGGGGTTATTTTGAAGTAGTAATTTTTTTTAAATGATTAAATATATGTTTAAATAAATACTCAGAAACATTTTAATTTTCAAACCTTACTTTTTGGGAGTTTCACTGCTAAAGATGCTCAAACTATCGTTCTTTTGAATGTTTTTTTTTTTTCTGTCCCAAATCAGAGGATTTGGAAGCTTGCCCTAAAGAAGTCCAAATATAATCATCCTTATTAAAATTTTATTTTCATTTCAAAGATTGTTCATTGTTAAACTTTAACAGTCAGGAAGTGTATCCAGTTTACTTCCTGCCAGGTATAATTATAATGTTTAATTATAACTATATAATTAGTCACAACTAAATTTATTACAAATATAATAACAATAGTGATAAAAATAATCAAATTATTTTTATGCGTAGTATGTGTCCCAATAAGTGAATGTGCTATGTTGCTTAAAGGGCAGCATTGGTTCATTAAGTGTTAATATTCCTAAGGGACATTTTTGTATGTAAAGGACATAAAGCATGTTCATTGATGCAAATTACTTTGTTATACAGTGATAAGATTCAACCAGTATGCACCAAAATTATCTTCTAAGATCTTTAGATCTTGGATATGTTTTTCTTTATCTTTAATAGTTTTTCTCTCTATTGCATGCCTCAAAATCTTTTTAAGCTTACTGATTCTTGAATAGTATAAATCCCTTCACTAGGCATATATCATGCAATAAACGGTTTTCTTTATCATTAATAGAAATTGTAGTGGTAAATTTAAGAAAACCAAAGTATATAAATTCTAAAAAATTGTCATGTAAAATTTGAAATTAATGATCAGAATATTAAAAAAAAAAAAGCTGGCCACTAATGGGTTTTGACCTCTCAACCGAAAGTAGTATGTGCTTTAACATTGAACCACTGTTCAGGATTGCTACAATCTTTTTCTTCTTGATAAACAGCATAAACGTTTTTTGAAAATTGTTTTCTAACCATTCAAGTGTTGGTAAAAAAGGAATAATAAAGTCAAGGAGTAAAATGTAAATGGTTGAGGTCTCTAATGGTATAGACATCCTTGTTTTTCTCTATATGGTTCTATATATTATATTTATTCTTTACTGTCCACTGTTCTTTTTCACTAAGTTTTCTATGCAGTACAGAACAACACCAGATATTTCAATTAATAAGAAACATTTTAAAAGAGTTACCTGTCTTTTCAAATGTATAAATTGTTGTATTATAACTTGTGGAACATTTAGCAATGTATGTTTCTTATATTGAATATAGGGATGTAACTAATATTCGGTATTTGGCCCTTTTGTCGAATATTCAGTATTCGGCCCTTTTGTCGAGTATTCGTCAAAGTGTTATTTAGAAAATTATTTTTGGACAAAGTTTTTTTTGGGGGAAAATTTTAATAGAATTAATAAAAAATTATCTAAAATCATATTTTTTGCTGTACGTTATTAGAAATAGATTTTACATATATATCTTAGGTTCTGAAACTTGTTAATTTATGTTCTGAAATAAACTTGGAAAAGTGAAATTTAAAGAATCAAAACTCTAGATTACTTTATACTGAATCATGAGTTTCGTAATGCTGATTTTCTTCTTTGTGTAATTATATTCAGGCAAGCCAATTCATCATTTTTTCATCACTTTATGTTTTAAAAACTGAAAACTTTTTTTGTTTAATTTTTGATTTTCTTTTTTCTTTTCGTTTTAACTTAAGCAACATTATAGCGGAGCATTTCTAACAGACTTTATTGTTTTATTGTCGCTTTTTTTTTACGAAGACAGATAACTAGTCACATTGAAAACTGTGATTCTCAACATTAAAGTTATATTTCAGAACTAAGATAGAACAATTTTTTTCTTTTATTTTTTTTTTTAACTTTTATTTTTTTCCCAGCATTTTTTAAAGAGCAATTCTAATTAGCGTTATTCTTTTCTGGTCACTTTTTTCTAAAAATACAGCAATTTGAAAAAGTTAAATTAACACTTAAAATGCTTAGCTTTAAAATTTTTTTCCAAAAATTAGGATAGATTTTTATTTTTTCTGTTTTGCTTTTGTATCTTTGTTTTTTATTTCTGGATGTTTCTCTGATAACACTGCAGTCTTAAAAGCTTTTCTGATAGACATATCTTTGAATGTCTTATAATATTTTCCGGAATTTTTTTTTATAAGTTTGCTTTAAGAATTAAGCGGATATTTTTTTCTCTATTTCTTTTTTTTTTTTTTTTTTTTTTTTTTTTTTTTTTTTTTTGCAACTTGAGTTTTTTTTTTAAAGCTGTTAGTTTTTTTTTATCCTAGATATTTATAATTATCTTAAACATTTCTAAAAGTTTTTTCCCTGTATGTCCTGCTGTTAGCTGTATTATTGTACACCAATAATACAGCTAAGTTTTGATTATTTTCAAAAATGATTAAACTTGATTTATGTAAAAAATTATAATTGTTAATGATTTTCTTTTTTTTAAAAATGTTGCTATTTAACTGCCGAGTATTTGGCCAAATCACTATTAGCTACATCCCTAATTAAATATGAAGTAATTTGCCATTTCAACATTAAGTTCTTTATTATTTTTTTTCAGTTGATGTAAAAGATTTGAGCAAGCTGAGTTCAATCCAAAGTGAACAGCCTGTTAGTCAACTTCAACCCCCCACTAAACTTATCATAAATCAGGCTGATCAATTGCCTATGCTGCATCAAGCATTGAGTAATTTAAAAATTGAAGAATTCTCTTCTCCTGATAGTACGCCTTGTGTGACTCCTGAGCCATCTCCTGTTGTTCGACGAAAAATGAGTAATCCAGGTGATACAGTTATAACAAATCCTGGTAGATGGTTTTATATGGGAAAAGTTAGTAAACCAAAGAAACTTACTAAAGAACAACTATTAGAATTAAAAAACAAAGAAAATAAAGCTTTGTGTGAAGAAAGGACCTCTGTAATCAATGCTGCTTCTAGAGAAGCAATTTTGAATGCTAAGCAACATGGCATTAAATTAATGATATCTAATTTTGATTTGAATGCTGTGAGTCCAACTTCTTGGTAGTGAACGTTCAACGCTGTGTTAATTGAATTGCATTTTTTCTTTATTTGTCATAAAGCATTGTATGTTATTCATTATCATGTTTATTGTTATGCTTTTATTTAAACGTATAGCATTTGCTATACTTGAAAGCCTACTAATATAATTTGAATGTATCAGCTTGATTAGGAAAGCAAAAAAAAAATATTTTTATTATGTCACCCTAATTCTAAATTCTTTTCAAAATAATCTGTTTTGCAATAAAGCAATTTTATTATTTTATAAAACTGTCTTGAAAAATCCTTGCACATGAATTATCCAACGTAGAACAATTCTCAGAATAGATTTCTAAAGCATTATTATTAAATGTTTAGAAATTTAGTTGTGTAAATTTTTAACTTTTTTGAAAATAGTTAAATATTAAGTTTAGCTTTCTTTACTCATTTTTATTATGCTGTTACTTAAGATAGTTATTTTATTACGATTGTTATTATAATAATATATAATGCTAAGAAATGAGGGGGGAATGTCCTCTACAGAAGGAAAAAATGCAAAATTCTTAGCATTTGTAGAATTTATATTCGTAATTCGCTAGTTTATGTATGAAATATATCTGTGTATGTGTTGTATAAAAGCATTCAGAAGTTAGATCATATTTTATCTGTATATATTATTTAGTTGTAAATATATATATTATGCTGCAAATTGTTTTATTTTTTGTTTCAAATTAAACTGGACTCAATCTCATTGTTTTATGAGTTAGAATATTTCATAGATTTTATCTTGATTCCTTTGGTTTTAAATAATTTTTTTTCATGGCACCTGGATATTTTTTCTGGTTTTACTAAAAATTCACCATTTGTAGTTATTTATTTTTTTTAAAAAGGAAGAAAATTAGCAATACAAAATCTGTAAAGCTTTAAAAAAAAATGAGCAATAATTCTGTAGCAGTAAAATGTCCATATTTGCTTTGATCAAGGTTTTATTAGAAAATGAGTATTTAGTTGTTAAAAAGTCACTTGCATGATATAAGAACTGCATAGCAGAATAACTTAGTTACATATTAGTTCACAATGCTACAAAATTGTCAGTTACTTGTAATGTGAGCCACATCATGGTAACTATTACTGAATTTCACTATTTCTTAAACCTATCAACTCCAGGATATACGTTGATATGAAATTTCAACTTGTTCAAATTATTTCTTTCCTCCAAAGTAATATTTGATTCTTAACATTTTATTTTATATCATAATTCAGTTCCATTTTTTTTACCCAAAAAGATATAACTTATATATTTTTCAACATCTAATTTAGTGTATAGTTTGGCATATAGGGAAATCTTTGTAATTTACTAAATTATTTGATGAAACGTTTTTAAGAATTTAACATATAATTGTAACAAAAGATACTTAAAATATAAAAAATTTGTTCTCATATATTTTTTACTTTAATTTAAAAATGTTATATGGATAAACTGTGTAGAACATTTCTCACTAAAGATGCCAACAGAGATGATTCCTTTATACTCTTTGAAAATCAAAAAATGTTTTAAACTCTTACTAAGCTATCATTTTACATTATTAAAAACATTTAATTCAGTAGCATGTCATATTGATTTCACTCAGTGACATTAATGAAGAGCAAAATTGCTGATTAAGTCTTATTTATTATTTACTCTAAAGAAAATTTTAAGTCACTTATCTTTACGGTTTGAATTAGTCTTGAAACTTTCCTTTCAATTTCTATATAATGAACTGTATTAAAACACAGTTTGTTTTTGTAAGCTGTGGGTAAACAATCTGTCTTTGGTCTTAGTTGGTATTAAAGCTTTCTTTACTATATTCAAGTAGATAACTTTCAATTATATCTAAAACTTATGTATTTTGTAAATTTAATTGTTTTTTAACAGTTCACATTTTAAATTTTGTCCTTGCAATGTTGCACTCTCTTTTTTCTCTTGTAATTTCTTAATGGTGTTGGTGTTTTAATCATTTCTTAGATATATATTTTTTAAAAATGTGTGATTTATTTGTTTATGTTATTTTGCTGTGCCTGAGACAGTACTTTAAATTCATTATACTTTCATTCATATATTTTTTCCTGTTATCTGTTGGCAGAAAAGTCTTGTTGTTTATGTCCTCTTTAAGTAGGTATAATAAAAGCAAACTGCTAATTTATTTCAGACTTATATTTCATTGTTACACTTTGTTAAACAAACTTACTGATATTGTTGAACTTTAGAGCTTTATTATAATTGTTTATGTTCATCTAAAATATTAGTGATATGTATATATTTTTAGATCATTTATTACATAGAATTTATCTTACACAGTTTGAATATTATAGTTCTATTCTAAAATAATTGAGCTTGTATCATTCTAATTTAGATGAATATTGTGATTTTGTGGGACTGATATTGTAAAAGGAATTGATTGCTTTTTAGATAGCTTTTCTGAAATGCAATAAATTTGTTATTGTTGGCTTTAAATATTTTATTCTTATCACTGATCAGCTACATGCACTTCAAAATGTACCAGCCACACTGTGATCTTATTATATTTTTTTTCTTTCCTCTATCGTTAATATATATTTCTCAAAATATAGACTATAATTAAATATTACACCTTTATATTATGGTTTTAGAATTTATTTTTTACATGAAAAAAAAAAACACTTTTTGTCCTAATGGAAAAATTAATTCATATATCTATTGAAAAGGTTTTTTTTATTTATTTATTTATTTTTTTAAGAAAATAAATTTTAGAATCATAAGTATTACTATTTCCATACAAACCTCAATAGGTTAATTACTTTTAAGAATAAGTCTCCTCCCAAACAGTTTTCAGCTAGAGAGAATATTTAGTTTATTTTTTACTCAGCTTGCATTATTAACTAGCTTTGGTGCATATCAATGTTATCATTCTATTTTTTTTCCCCATTTCCAAAAATTAATAGAAAATTCCAACCGATTTCTGACTAGCTAGAATTTCCTAATTTCAATTTGAGCTTAATTCTTGATTACAATCTAAGTAACTAGTGTTTCCTAAATGTTGATAGTCAATTAAAAATTTTCCTTTTCTCCAACATGAACAAAGTGGCAGGCAAAATTAAATAGAAGAAAATAATAAATTATTTACTTTGAAAGCTATGAATTGAAATAAAACTACTAAATAAGGAAATTCTGCAGATGTGCGTAGCCCCAAAGGCTCAATATGGTGCTAGTTGCTAAAATTTAAGAATTATTTTTGGAATGTAACAAAATAATTAGAAGTGCTTTATAAATTGCTAATGAAGCAATATTTTCGATATGTCCTGTTTTTATCTCATGAATTATTTTGTATTATTTTCTGAGTTGGTATTTAAATTAAAAAATCTTTAAATTGGTTAAGTTATTGATTATAGTAATCTTTTTTTTTTATTATTATCCTGACCCCTTTTTTTTTTTTTTTTTTTTTTACTTAAAAACCAAATTTCTTACTGAAAAATTGGGCAGCTATCTCTGTAATAGCCACATATTTTAATTGATAGTAATTTTGTTGAAAAACAAAATTTTAGTGCAAACAATGAGATGTTCATGTGTGTTTGTATTGTGCTGTTAGTCAATTTAACTTTTGTGGAGGCACTGGAACAATAGAAATTTATTAAAAAGAAGTTGGATAAATTTTTCTCAAAGGTTTAATTTTTTTTTTTTTTTTAAATATATATTTATACCATTCCTACAAAAGTTTTTGTTTTGGATTGCCGCTAAAAATGTCACTACTGTTTTAAAGTGTGTGTTTCGTTTTTTTTTTTTTAAATTTATTTTTATTTACAATTCTATCTAGTTTTTACTGAGTCTTTACATATGTGTTTATATATGTATTTCAACTATTTTTTTTTCAACCCTTTCGACTTATTTTAGTTTAATTAGCTTACATTATTTTATGATGTTAACAATTAAGAAGGACATTAAACTTTGCTTACATTTTGTGTGTGACAAATTTTAAATCCTTGTAATAATTGTAGACTAATAGAAGTAGAAATTATAAAAGAAGCAACTTACTGACCACAATAATCTTTAACATTTTTAATTTAATCTTTAACATTTTTAATTTCATGCAGGTTTTTTTAGTCATTTTAAAAACTCAGCAGTAAATGTATTTTGATTTTTAACGTAATTAAAATGAAAAACATAAAAAATTTTAATTGAGAAAATTCGGTGATGCGAAATATAAATTTTACAATTATCTTTTATGGAATTTTATTTTAAAAGAGAAATATTATTTTTAAATAAAAATGAAAAATATTTCTGTAAAAAACGCTTTATTGAAATTTCAAAATAAATGCATTATAGATTATTCATTTCGATTAATTACAAATGGATGGGCCCCCATTATCACCAGATCTCTTCCTACGACTTTCAAGTCAAATTTGATGAACAAGTTTTTAATTGATGAAGATTAAAGATCCCAAAATATATCTAAATTGTTATTAAAAAAAACAATAGATACGTCTGTCGTCTTTGTTTATACCCCCAGATCCCATTGGTTTAACCCATTTTAGTCCAAGAAAAGAAATTTCGTAAAGGTGGTATTATTTCGATTGAAATATGTTTAACTTACATTCCTAAGACAAAAAATAAGTTTCGTGCATGAAAAATAATATTTTATTTAAGAAATAAAATGGTGCTTATACGCACCATTGGTCAGATCAAAGAACAATTCGTTTAGTTCAACAGTTATATTTTTAATGGAAACATTTTGGATGCAAATGGACTTTGCATTTGATGCATAAATAAATCGTGTGGTTTTTGCACACTTTACATCGTCTGCTGGCTTTTTTGTTTTCATGTCCACTTATTGTATGTCCGACTCTATCAGTCCTAACTTTATTTGGTACAGCTGCGGATGATGGGCGACCTTTGTTAGGATGGGTAACCTGTAATGCATAATACTTTCACCAGATGGATTGTTTTTGGATTCCGGGTAATAGCTATATTTTTGAGTTAGTTAAAATTCTATGTAGTTTCCATGAATTTACCATAACGCTATCAATTTCTAACCTTGAAACTTGATGCGGTAATTAGCTATAGCATTGTCATGTAGGTCTACACCTCTCATATGCTTTTTGTAATCCGAAATAGTGATGGGTTGTGAAATCACAAGTTCTTTGCGACTGTATCATTCGGCATTTACAACAGGGGCAAAATGGTACCGTTATTAGTAACAATTATTGCCACACTATTGTCGTTTCACTTTGGCACATTTTTTTACATCTTTGTTGAATGCAAAATCGAAGGAAATACGATGTTTTTTTTTCCTTCATATTTTTGGAGTCATCCTATATACAACCAGCGATACTATTTTCGCGAGCTGTGCCAGATGCAAAGAAACCTTTTTCTTTCAAAATTTCGAATAAGCCATAGGAAAAGGAAAGTTATCAAAATTAATTTTGTGCATCTCAGATCTTGGAAACAACACTAAGTAACTTGAGAATAACGCTTCGCTTGTTCCTAATGGCATATTTTGTAAATCACTGTTAGTCTCAATACCTCTATAAGGAATGAATTCGAAAAGGTATCCGAGCACAAACTCAAAAGTTTAAATCCAACATTTAAACTTTAGACATTTATAAATAAACTATGAACATTTTTGATGCACAAAGTACAAACATTTTTGATGAATGCCTTCCGAAATAAGGCACTATCTCTTCGTCAACTGACAAATGTTGAGAAAATATTCCAAATTGTAGATACTTTTGATTTATTGCATAAAAAATGGGCGTAGCTTTGCAATTATGGCTGTTTTATCAAGATAAAAGTTATCCGACAAATGAATATTCTGCTTTAGGCTTTTAAATCTGTTTCGACTCATGCATTTCCGAATTATTCGCAGTACTTTATCCTCATCTAAAGACCAGTACTTATCTATTTGAGGAAGTGTATAGTATCCAGAAAGAATTAGTATACAGAATAAATATACCTCTGGATACTAGAAAGAATTAGTATACGGAATAAATATACCTCTGGATACCAGAAGGAATACGGTATCCAGAGAGTATTAGTATAGAAAGAATTAGTATTAGTAGTAATCTATTAAGTAAATTTCAAAGAAATCACTCTAAAATTCCAATAAAACTTTTTAACCTGGCATAAAAAGTGGGTTTTAAAATTCTGCTTATTTGTCATGCACGCCGTGCGTTAACGCACCATTAAATTTGAATTAAAATTTTTTATGATATTTGTTTGTTATTTTTTTAATTTTGTTTTCAGAACTTACAATTTTAACCCATTAATAAAAACGTATAATAAATCTCAAGTGGAATAGTTATACAGTTTCAAAAGGTAGACTTTTTCAATAACAGTTTGAAGTTAAAAAACTAGCGTGTTTTGAAAATTTCTCAACAGAAAGTATTTACTCCAATTGAATAACTAATATTTTATAGATGTCTTCAGAACTCTAAACAACCGAAAAATTAAATTATTGAGAAATATTAACCACAATGTTAATAGAAAAATTTTTATTAAAATGGTGCGTTTACGCACCTTTGGCCGAAAATGGGGTTAATGCTGATAAGCGCAAAAGGTATACGTGAACAATTTTGAGAAAAGAAAGAAAAAAAATAAGATAGCATAATAAATTAAATAGTAGGTGCTGCTCTCTAGAGTTGATTTAGTTAAACAAATTAAAATGTTTTTCTATAGTGAAAAAGGAATTAATTTCGATATGTATCACTTTAAAGTTGTAAATCTACATTTAAAAAAAAGCTACTTTTATATTTACTGATATAGCAAATAGTTTAAAACTAGCTTTCAATTGTTTTGCAATCTATAAAAGTAACTATACCTAACCAGTGGCGTAGTTTTGGTGACAAAACCCCTTCCGAAATTATACATTACTTGATATTGTTGTAATTTATATATATATATATAAACATACTTAATATTCAATGGAATTGGATTTTAGACTATCAAAATAGGTAACCACAATATGGCTAGCAACAAACAAGGGGTAAATTTGCTTTCATTATTCTCTGAAATTAGCGCGTTGCTTTGTTTCACCGTGACGCAAAACCTTGAAAACCTCCTATGGTTAGTCCGACGGTAAGAGAACTTTAACTAGACTTGTTGGAAACCGAATTTATTGAACTAATGAGTAAGAAACCCGCTTTCACATTGCAAAAATTTATTTCAAAGTTATCGATAGCCAATTTTATTCATACATTTTTCTTTTCAACATAAATCAACTGGTATTGAAGATGCAATAAAATGTTTCCAAACGAGTTTTTTTGTCGAGTTATGTAGAAATAAAAAGTATTTTTTATTTTTTTTTTTAAACTATTTTTAATAAACTTATTTATTTATTTTTTGTTAAAATAATTTGCTCGGTTTTAACAAGTGCTTTTATTTAGTACAGAAAATTAATCTTTAGTGATGTCTAAATTAGTAATAACATTAGAATAATGAATGTGTAATTTGTAAGAAGTTATTTGATTTATTTGCAACTGTTGCGTATTATACTTCTTTAAAATGCTGAGCCTAACTAAAACCAAATAATAAAAATATATTATTGCATTTACTCATTTGCTGAAAGCAAATTTAATATGAGAGTAATACACATAACAGTAGAATTGAAAAAACAACGTAAGTTATTGATAGATTTCAGAGAAAAGAGGCTTGACAATTTTCATTTTTTTTTTTTAATTGCTAATGCTTTGAACGCTAACTAAAATTTAGAACAAAATACATTTTTGAAAAATTATTTTTACGTTAAGTAGCTTAGCATACAAAAATGCTAAAAATATAAAAATCTCCATTTTGAATTTTTTGCCGCTTAATTTGATTTTTTTATTGCACGGCAGTACAGATATATAATTTTATTAACTTAAAAAAAATATCGATGCAATTCCCTATGTCAAATTTTGTGTTCATTTAACTACCATTTATATTAAATTAAAATAGTTATCAGCAATGGCATTCTGAATTTGCATATCCTTCTCCTCCTATCCTGTATAATTACCCGGATCCGGGTAATGAAATTTTGTCTTTGTAGACCGAGTACCGGGTAGTTAATTGCCAGGTACCCGGTACTGCATCGCTACTTGAGAGTCAAGAATCCAAATCCGTCAAAAAAGAAAGGTATGTTTATACGTATGTTTATGTTAAGGTACATTTTTGTGTCTGATTTGGTAACTTAAATTATTATTATTTTTTTTAATGGTGGGCATTTGGAACTATTGTCCATTGGCCACAGAAAGTGCCAGAACTGCTAACTCTCTTTTCGTTACCCAGTGGGCACCTGTGGCGAAGCCACGACGGTGGAGCAGCGTCACCCACGTCGCACTACCACAGCCCATTTATAGGGCGGGTCACATTCACACACAAAGGAGAAAGGACATAGAACACAGATAGAGAGAAAGAAACATCCAGGGATTCAAACCCAGAACCTTTCTGATGCAAGGACAGTTTCCCTGCCCCCTACACAGTCCGATCGGCTAACTTAAATTATAGTCTGCACCAATTAATTAATTATCATATTTAAGGTTAGATTCACTAACCACTAAAATTAAGTTAGTGTAAGTTAAAATTTGGTCATTGGCTAAAATCTTATTGAAGTGCTGACCATTTTTTAGCACTGTACTTCTTTTTAGCATTGTACTTTTGTTGTACACTGTACGTTGATGTATATATATATATTCGTTTTCTAATGTATCTGTTACAGTGAAACACCGAAATCTGGAGAATGTCGACATTCACCGGTGAATGTCAACATTCACGTAGTCGCTTGGTATATGTCCGAAATATTTGCTAAATACCCTTATTTCTGACTCTCACCGGTGAATGTCAACAATCACATAGTCGCTTTGGTGAATGTCCGAAACATTTGTTATATCCAATTTTATATTAATTTATTCTTTAATATTATTATATTTATTTAATATATTTATATTTATTCTATATTTTAATACTTACTGACGATAGATTAGAAGAAACATCAGTTTTTGGAGTATCGGGAAAATATATATCGAGCAATAGCACTTATTGACCTTAAAAAAACATCAGCGTATGGTATACCGGGTAAATGTATACCGGGCAGTGGCACTTAACCTTAAAAAAACATGAGTGTAGGGTATACCGGGCAAATGTATACTGGGCAGTGGCACTTAGCCTTAAAAAAACATCAGTGTAGGGTATACCGGGCAGTGGCACTTAACCTTAACAAACATCAGTGTAGGGTTAAAATATCGAATAAATGTAATTATATCCACGAATAAATTCAAATCAAATCGAATGTAATAAATATTTCGGACATTCACCAAAGCATATCTGTGATTGTCGAGATACACCGGTGAGGGTCCGAATGTTCAAGAATGTAAAGAAATATTCGATCTTTCACCGACGTATTTGGTGTTTGTCGACATTCACCGGTGAAAGTCAACAACCACCGATTTCGGTCTTTCACCATGACATATCTACCACTACAAATATGCAATTCCAATTCATTAGTATATAAGACATGTCAACTCGATTCTATGTTAGGGTACCTTTTCATAGATGAAGGTTGACATTGTCGAAAACAACCCGCCCCTCAATTTATTTCTCATTTTGAGATCTTTTCTTTTGATTTATTATGATTGAATATTCATGCAAGTAAATCTTAATTTTCATTCAATCTATAGCCAAAATAAATCAAGTTATAAACTATTTTAGTGGAATAGGATTATTTCGAAAAAATTTGGCTTCACTAAGAAAATTAAACTAAGAAAATTAAATCTTTTACATATTGTTTGTGTTATGGTGCTCAGGGAAATATATTTGTGTTAACTGTAACAAATAACTTAAACTGGAGAAAGGCACAATACAGAGTCTGGTCACAGGTACTATAAACGTACATTTTTTGATTTGGTTAGGCCTAACAAAGTGAAATATTATTTTTTTAAAAAAAGTATTTCATCTTTGATAGAATAACATTTTGGTATTTACCAACCTTATAACTGTTTTAAGAAGCGAGAACTGTTGAGTTTTATTTTCCAATCAAATTTGTTGAAAAAAATATACTTAGCAACAAAAAAAAATCAAAAAATGCTTTCCAGCATATGCCTGGAAAACATGAAATAATCAACTGCAACCAGTATTTGTTGTTATAGGTATCAACTATCTCTCTTGGGTGCCTCAAATAATGGGAAAATCGCAAAAACACCCTATAGATTTTAACGTCACGCAGGTAAACAACTACAAAAGATGTTACAAACTTGTGCTACATAATCCTTTTGTAATGACAAAAGGATTGATTTAATTAATTATTAAAAGAGTTGTTCAATGTGCACTCGCTTATTGCACAATCTACAACGACTTAAAAACGATTCCTAGACGTGCTCGAAGATATGACGAAGATGCCAGGTGCTATTTTGATGTCTACCCGAAGCGACAACAATCCACACTATGAAATCCACCGGTGTGTCCATAGGTGTCGCATAAATTAGTGATTTTTGGTAATCCCATAGGAGAAGTTGCAAGGATTGAGATCCGGGGAACGGGGAGGCCGTGTGAAGGATTTTATGCGCCCCGATTACGTTTTTCGTGATTCTCACCCTTACGATGTAGTTTGTGACCTAATGTTCCGAGGCAAGGTTTCCTCTTCTTAAGAAGACGCCGCAACTTCTTTTTCGTCGCAACTTCTCTTTTACCTCCATCATGACAAATTGAAAATTTAAAGTATAGAAAAAGTGAGTTCGGACAAACCTAGAGTTAGCCATGAAGTTTCAAATACGAAAAGAAATTTTTCAAATATCAAAATGAAAATAAATTGGGAGAAGATAACTTAGGATTACGCAATGAAAAAGTTCTCTTCCAATAATTTGTTAAAAAATGCTTTAAGGTGCTTATTTTTAGATTTACGTTTTTTAAAAGCCCTTAAAGGTGCTTTTTTTCATTCTGGGTTTGTAAAAAGTGCTTAATTTTCTATCTTTTAAAAAGAGATTTTTTCTTTGTCGCGTAAATTGTGGTTCTAAATTGCAAAAAATGCATGTTTTTTCACATTCTCTGCGATATTTATCAGTAGCTAGTTATTTTATCATGATTATGTAAAGTTTTTGAATTTTATTGATTTTATGTTTATAAATTGAGAACTTTAAGTGATAGGGAAAAAAAATTATTAATGCACATATCCTAATTATGATTTTTTTGAAAGTGATTAGAAATGTTTTTTTAGTGCTTAGAAAGAACTTAAAAGGTGCTTATTTTTTGTTGTTCAGCGATTGAAACTTCATGGTTTACTCTAGGTTTGCCTGAACTAATTTTTCTCTTTTAAATTTAGAATTAGTAATAGAGGTGGAAGAGAATTTACGAAGAAAAGTTTCTCTCATGGTATGGCGTGCTCTTAAGAGTTTCATCACCTCTCTGAATTTTGGAACATCCTTTCTAATAATGATAACCCCAATAACTTTATATGACGACGCCAATGTTTTCAGACAGCATATTTTATAACAAAATACTAAATAAATAAATAAAAATCAAAAAGACTAACATTTTACAATGCTTTTCCGACTCTATGATTCTAGAGATCAGTAAATATTAACACTGTTATGTTTTAATGTCTTTTCGTGGTTTATCAATATTTGTAAAGTTTCTAAATTTAATATCCCTAATACACGAGAGGTAAAAGTCATGCAAATATTTTGTGTATATTCAACGTTTTTAAGACAAAACGCAAAATGTTTTCATCATTAAATTGAAGTATTTTGTTATTTGAAATGAATGAGGTTTGTTTAAGTTTGTTTTGTAGAACATAGAAAATATAAAAAATTAACCGATGCTACGTTTCATGTAGCTGTCCTTAGTTCTAGCGTAACATGTTTGTTGTTCTACTTTCTGAAAAAGTTCTACTACTTTCTGTTAAGTACATGTTTGTTCATCTGCTGCTTTAGTAACGATTTTGAAATATTGATTTATTACAACTTTTACTCTCTGCAGAAGAGCTCTTTTTTTTCTACAAAAATCCAGTTTGTTGTTACACTATCATTTTTCTTGGAGCTTATCATTTTTCATAGAGCTTTATGTTAATATTAAGCTCATTGATCATTTACTGTTACATATATGGACAAATTTTATTGTATTTTGAATCATAACAACGCGTATAACTTTTACGAAATCCTTAAAAGCGTTTTAAAAATTATTTATTATGAAAATTTTCAGTTTGTCAAACAAAACAGCATTAGCGGGTATAGCATTTTTACTAAAAGTTAAATTTTTTTTAATGTATCAAGTTAGGAAACATAACTGTACCAACTGTGTAAATCTTTATCTGCGATCTGAAAGGGATTTAAAATAAATTAAATAGTTAAAAAGTTTTTTTTTTTTTGATAAAGTAATTATATCAGTTTGTATTTCCCCTTTTCATTTATTGCTGTTATGGGCATTTAAAAAGAATAGTCATTCAAAAATTGAAACTTCTTATCGCGCTTGTTTATAAATATTTTAAGATCTTGTATCTTTTTTCGAAGAGTAAAAAAAAGTATGAACTTTGTGTATCAAACATCGTACGCCCAAGTAACTCTACTTTATATGTTTTATGGAACAAAAATAATTTATTCTAAAGAAATTACATAAATTTGAGCTGCTTTTTAAAAAGCTACTGGTGTTTTTTAAAAACGGAAGTCAAAGCTAAGAATCAGTTTTGATGATAAGAAAACGTAATCGAAGCTCTTATTAATCTTATTATTAAGACATTTTAGTACAACAATTTTATTCATCCGACCTGCTTCTCTTTTTCACAGTTTTTTTTTTAGCTCTTTTTTTTTTAGTTGGAAAGCTGTACTTAAAAAAACCAATAATCCTCACAATTTTCTCCATAAAATCTACGTATGATAAAATAAGCTTAAAATTATGAGTAAACCAAGTTAAATTTACGAGCGACGCAATTTAAATCATTTTAGCTATAAAATTTTACTATATTTGATACAAAATCTTTGACATATAGTTCGCTTCTTTTCAAATGTTTTTTTTTTATTTTTTTATTACTATTATAAGAATATGCTGTTTACCTTTTTAAAGAAATCATTGATCTTCAAGATACCGCTATGTTGTTTGCATTTTTGAAGAAATCATTGAACTTGAAGATTCCACTATGTTGCTTACATTTTTGAAGAAATCATTCATCTTCAAAATTCTACTCCTACATTGCGTATTTGAAATAAAAGCGGATATTAAGAATCTATGAACCCATCTAGACAGATGAAAAAAAGACGCCAAGAAAATAATTTTGTTTTTTTACCATACATTTGCTATCTTATGCAACTTTCTGGTTATTTTCCGATTAAGTCGATTTCAACTAAGAAAGAAACTCTATCATCAAAAGCTCTACTATTTTACTCAAGCCTGCTTCTTCTTTTGGATACTTTTTTCTTTCTCGGAAGTACAGTTGATATTCTGAATGAAATTACGGACCCTCAAGACTCTGTTCATTTTACATATCAAGGTATTTATTTAATAACGTTATTCCAAGGCATCGCCAATCAGCTGTTATCGATTATTAATTGGAAAAGTCTCGCAAAGGTATTAAGAACATTTAATACTGTTTCAAGGAACTGTTATTCGGAACGCAATGATCAAAAATGTTTGTTGATAACGCTATTTTCAATTTCAACAATTTTTACGATTATGATGACCTATACAAATAATAGTGTTAACATTCATGGTAATTTTACTTCATTATCCATCGATTCCTTTATTCTGGAAAATGCATTGCTACCAGGATCATTATATGAGGATTCAGCAGCAGTTACATTGGTTTTTATATTACAAAGTATAGTTATATTTCACTGTTTCTCAATATCTTTAATAGCGAACAATTGGATAAGTATTGTTTCTAACACTCTATCCAAATCAATTAAGAATTCTAAAGCTGGACTTTTGAATATTGGCTGCTGCAAAAGTGATAGTAAGTATGAAAAACAATTTTGGGTATGGATCTCAAATTATAGTCAGCTTAACTTAATTTCGAGAAATATTATAAAGGAATTTTCATTACCATTGTGCATAATAACAATTTGCAATCCTCTGTTGTTTTGTCTAAACATGTACTGGTTCCTCCATGATTTTAAAAGCGGTGGTATCAAACTACTTTTCCCAGGATTTGTAACAATACTTCAACTTGCAAGACTTGCTTTTCTCTGCATTAAAGGAAGTGATTTCTTAAAAGAGGTATGGACCTTAAAACTGATATTTTGGGGTGGTATTTATATAAAACCGTTTATAGTTTTAGCTCACTTTTTTATAGCACGTATTTGTAATTTATTACGAAAATATTAAAAAGTACATTAAGGTAAAGAACTCAAATTATAAGCAACTTAATTTGATATCATCTTTTATTTCGCTTTGACATGCATTAAAAATAAAATTAATAAGATTCCAGATGGCTCAAATTAACAAGCAAATCTATTTAACTAATCATATTTATTTTTAACTTCAACGCAAGAAAAATTGTGCAAAAGTTTTAAGTAAATAATTTGCATTAAAAATAATTTCAAGGCAGTCATTACATATGTCCTTAAAATCAAATATAATCAGTTATAAATTTTTTCTCTTTAATTTTATAGGTGATATTATTTTTGTCTTATCTGTTACTTTCAATTTGATTTTGTAAGCATGACGAGTTTGTTTTGTAAAAATAGTGAAAATTAAAGTTTACTTTTACATTATTTTAGCGCCTTCTAAGAATAATAAAAGTATTAAAAATCTGCTCTTTTTAATACTATAAGATGTTAGCTTTTAAATTTTGCTCAACCAAAAATGTTTTAAAGTAGAATAATTCGAGATCCTAAACGTGTCTAATTTAACAAAAAAAAAAATAATAATAATAATAACTAAATAAATAAAATAAAAGGAAAGAAAGAAAAGAAAATGGAATAAATAAATAAATAAGAGTGGAAAATAATGTTTTTTTGGAAAATGCGTTATTATTGGGTACTGCGTAACAACCAACCTTAATATTCATTTCTAGAATCCTTGTCAGAAGTGATGTAAAAAAGCATACGCATTAGGGACATTAAGTACACACATTAAGTGTACACATATCGGATATATATCGGATTATATATTTAACCTTAAAAAAGAGGATATAGAAATATATCAAATCACTATTGAGGAAAGCAAGGTTGATAACATTAAAACTGTTTCAGTGCCGAAAGAAACGCAGATAAGTTACAATGCGATTATTAGAAACACCTCCAAGTTTTATCAGGCATTCAAATTTCTTTTGATGTTTCTCATAACCTTTTCTTCATTAGTGATTAGTCTCCCTCACCAGTATAACTGTACGACTTCTTATGTATTCACTTTTTTTACTTCATATTTTGAAAGTAATTCTAAAAATAAATTTCAAAAGCGGTCATTACAGAACACCCCGTATAAATAACGGCTTTTCGGAATCAGAAATTCAAAACCATTGACTAAAATTTGTTTACTCTAAGAAAGTTCTATTTTGTGTCTGATTCCGTAAAACTATTTTCAGCACTACTATTATTACTGTAAATACTTTCGGCACTGATTAATTAGTATACTATCTCAAACTATTAATATACTAGTATAGTATTTCAAACTATTAAACTTGCATCTTAGTACGTAAAAATCCAATCATGAGAATTAAAGTTATTTTGCGCATTGTGCCTTGGTGCGAAATAAAAAACGGAACTTTTAATCCTAATAATCAGATTCTTATCTATCAGTACTCAATCTAATTAATTATTGCAGTCGATATTTTAAGTTACGAAATCAGACACAAAAACGTATTTTCTCTGAATAAACAGGAGGAATTTTTGACCTTTAATAAATGGAGGGATGTATCCGCAATCGGAAAAATAGGGTCCCACAAAGTTTGGTCAGGGGAATGGTTGAAAGTTTGGACCCCTTAATGTTATTTTTACGTTTTGCGTATTTCGACTATCTCGAGAGCTTTTCAAGCGAATCGAAATTTTTTTGCTCTCAATTATAAAATTCGTTTATCCAAAGATAATTCTATGCAAAAATCTATTTATAATTACTCATTATTTTTTATTAATGTATTTATCAATAGTCGAAAGAAATTTGAACAGTATGGCATACAAATACTTCCATCATTTTAAAGTAGGTTATTTTGAATGACGACATCGATCGAATAGGTCTCGAGATAACTCCCAAATTATTGTCTGGATATGTAATTGTTAAAAAAAAAGTCTGTTTTTTAAATCTATTTTCCTACACACAACAGGCAAATATTTTAATTTTTGCTCTCACATTTTTCAATAACAATGTGCATTACTTCGTTTATATTTTAGACATAAAAAATCGTTACTTTTTCGCATTGTACTCGCTACTTTTTACTTGTTACTTTTTACTTGTTACTTTTTACTTGTTCCTTTTTACTCGTTAAATTTTAAAAGTAACGCGTGATTCTGTCATCCTCTAAGCTGTAATGTAAACCGAATATTACTTAAGAAAACACTTGAAGAATGATTTTCTCTTATCGTTGAAGGTCGTATTTATATATTTCAAGGTTTCACGTCACGAGCGCTAAGTTATGTCATTAATAAATTTCTTTTTTTTTTCTTCCACAACAATATCTATTTACTTTCTCTTTCGTTATAAAACCCAAGAAGGTTCTTTTTTTCTTAAGCATTCTCGGAATTTTTTTACCCTCACGAGTCTAGAAGGAAGTAATTATTCTGAACATTTCATATCGCTTTCACTTACTTAGTTAAGGAAACATACAAAACACAATTCTACAAATAAGTGTTGTTTTATTGTAACATGACATTAAATTGTGATAATGACATTAAATTAAAATTCTCTGATGTAGACCTGAAAATTTAAATTTTCAGTTAGTAGCCAATGGCCGGTGGACTCAAACCCTTTGACGCAAAAGCTTTATCAAACATATTTTTTCATTATTTTGTGCTAATTTAGAACAAGGTGAAGAATATTTTATTTATAATTTTTATAACTTATAATTATGAAATACAACATGAAACATCAGTGTATTTTCCTGCGTTAAAGGTAAAATCTTCCAAACATGGCTCACTTTCAAAGAATAATTTTTCCAAATTGCGCTTATTTGGAGTTATTTGGATCAAAGAAAAACAATTATTCACCCTTGAAATTTCATTAATTTTCGAAATCAATTATTGATACATTTTCGAATATGAATGGAGAAAAAAAATTCCAACTACTTTTCTTGGATTTTATATATTAGTACAAATATAATTCCGATAATCTAACAAGTTTTTCTTAGAAATGAGGCTATTTTTTTATAATTAAAAAATACCAAAATATATTTTTGCTTATAATAAGAGAGTCAGAAAAAAATATATAAAAGGGACACCGGTATCTTATATGCGTGAATATTGACTTCTAAGTTATTAGCCCTAGGACTAATAACTCAGTAGTCATTTTTTCATCGAAACTATTGAGTCGGTGACCGATATCGATAGGTCTTTTTCATTTAATAATCACTTTTTACAAACTTGGTTAGATTAAATTAGAAAAAAGAAACATATTCGATATAATCAACGACTACGTGACAAAATTTAGTTAAACGTACTGACTTTGAAGAACTATATTTAAAAGTACTTGGGGAGAAAAATATATTTAATGTATATGTTACGGTGAAAGTAATTAAATGGTGATTATATATAATAACCGGTAATTATGCATAATCACCACAAAATTTGGTAAATGGTTAAAGTTTCGAAAAGTTTCGAAAATTTATCAAATTAACCGGTTTGTTTGCATAATTCCTAATGATAAATGTGATAAATATCGTGACTGTTTGGGCCAGTAGAATAGAGTGCAGTCTTTTTTTAGTAGTTACTACTCAGAAAGATATTTTTTCGTTGAACACTATGGCGTAAGAAACCACGAATTACAATATTTTATATTTTACAATTAAAAAGTCAATAAATGGTTATTTTAAGTCACTTGAGAAAAATTTGAATAAGGGTCTGACAGGTGTTGTGAAACGAAAAAAAAATACATAATTTACATGAACTTGTACAAGAGAGAATTTTTTTTTTTTTTTTTAAATAGCGTTAAATGTTATTACTGCAAATTACTAAATATTTTAAGTTTACTTATTTAAGCATATTAGACTGTTATGATATTTAAAATTATAAAGTTTGCCAGATCTTTTACATTGTCCCTTACAAACACATCGCTAATATCCTAGATAATATTGCTAAATTGCATCGCTAAATAATATTGCTAGATCTGGAACACCGTCCAGCAAAAAAGAATTTTCTTCACAAATTGTGAATTGATTTCAAAGTATACAACTTCCTTGTTTCGTTCCTAACTGATAAAACTTTTCATTTTGAACTTCTAATATCACTGTGAATAAATTTCGGGGCCAAGCAGTTGCGCAAACTGAACGAATTTTGCGTAAAGTTAGGGACTTTTATCACATTTACCATTACGAGTAAGGAATTATACAAACAAACCGGCTAATTTGATAAATTTTCAAAACTTTATCATATTTATCAAATTTAGTGGTGATTATGCATTGTGTTCTGTATTCAACGCTCTAAATATACATTTTTAAAATCATTGTCAAAAATGAAGGAAATAAATAGGCCGAATCGCAAATTAATATTGAAGCAAGAATTAAAAACTGACGAGTTACTTTTGAAGGACGCTGGATTAGAAACATTATAACTCGTTTGATAACTCTGATTGAAAGGTGCTTCTAACAGCGACATTTTATCTCCATTTAGTTTTTACCGGCAATTGAACTCATCAATTAAACTGATTTTGATGTTTTTTCAACTCGTCTGCCTCGTTAATGTTTTTATAATGAAATTTGGGGAGGAGGGGTAAAAAACATCAAAGCTAATTTGATTACCGAATGAATCTTGAAGGGGCGTATTATAGTCATATTTCAACTCCTTGTCTTTTTTTAAGTAATTAACTGGTTTTGATGTTTTTCTACGTCTTTCTCGTTAATGTTTTCAATGAAATTTAGGATGGTGAGATTAAAAACATCAAAACATTTAAAGATGCTTTTAATAGTTGCATTTAATCTTTGTTAAGTTTCCACCGACAACTAAGCTGGTTTCGATGTTTTCAAATCATTTTTCTCATTATAATGTTTCATACTGAACTTGAGTGGGGCAGAATTAAAAGTATCATATTTGATTCGATTGCCGGGTGAAACTTAAAGGTTCTTTTAAGAGTCGCGTTTAATTTCTGTTCAGTTTCCACCCGCAATGATTTTATGTTTTTCAACTCACCTTCTACATTAATCTTTCATCAGATTTCGCAAATATTTTTGTTGGCCTAAATGTTAACTTATGACCCCCAATGTGTATAGTTTTTCATAAAGGTATGCTTAAAAAGCAATTGAGAAACACTTATTTAAATGTTCGAAAATAAATAATTTCGTACTAATTTTTTTAAACTTCCTATGAAGTTATTTTGGTAAGTTAAAAAATAATTATTATTTTTTCACAAAATTAACATTATTTCTTTTTGGAATACCAGTGAGAAAAAGCAATTTCCACTGACGATAACATAGAAGTTTTTTTTAAAAAAATAAATAGTTTTTATTTGAAATACTGTAGAATAATAATTTCTTTAAAGGTTAATAGTTTGATATTAGATGCTCAGAAGTTGGATGCCTCTGAATTGACACCCGTCATGAAATACCAGGTAAAAAAAACTTCTTTCTTACAACAATGCATTTAAAAAAAAATTCTTTCACATACTGCACTGCAACTGCTTCATATTTATAAATGAAAGTTCTTATCTATTCGAAGTTTAAGCGCAACGGTAAAATATAAAACAATATATATATAAAATATATAATTTAAATAATACATATATTCCTTGTAGAAAAAATATAATATTTCATATAACTTAGCTCTGATAATCGATTTTTGGTGCCAATCTTAATTATTCAAAGGGTTGAACTTATCAATTAATGAAATTAAAATACAGTGACGCAAGTTTTAAACAGCTCTCTTACCTAAACAAGATAGATCATAGATTGCGGCTTCCCGCTATATTTTGATGGTCAAAAAACTGCAGAAAAAAGAGTGCTTTATTAAGAGAAAGTGCGAAAGTTTTTAGTCTAATTAAAATATTTGCCTCTTTAATTAATTAGTATAATGGCGGTCACACCTTTGAACCCTTAAGATAAGCTTTTACATTTTTTTGTAATTTTATATCCGTCGTTGAACAGTAGACCCAGATTTTGGGCTTGCAACTACTAATGTTCAAAATCGTAGCCTTGTAATTTTGAACCAATCCAGAACACAAGGAAACTCTTGGATCAGTATCCCTAGAGGTATGGTTTGTTATGGGAACATGGATGACTCTACAGATTTAACGCGCATCAGTCACCATTTACTACACTGGGGAGTCTTCGCCCGGCGGGGATCGAACCCACGACCCGTTGGACATTGCTTTAAGTCAGATTTTGGCTACGTATAAAGCGTAATTCTGAGTAGTTCAATTTTGAGCGTAGTCTTTATTTCTTCCACTAATCACTTTGGCTACGCAACTTAATACACAGACAACAGTTAATGTTCAGTAATTGAATTTATTCTTATTATAGCTTTAAATTTTTAATCTTATTACTTATTTAAAATTTTCACATTATTCTATGTCTCAAAATTAAAAACTAATAACTTAAAACTACAGCAGTTTGTAGGTCCCATAAAATTTTCTTTAATATTATTATGTCTCCACATCAAAAAGTTTAAGAAATTCTATTCTAGATAATTAGTTTCGCGCATTACTTTCAGAAAACTTTTTTTTCCTCTTGATATAGGATAGTAAAAACTTCAATCAAGTAATCTTGAATAGCAAAAATTTTTAAAAATCCTATTTTTAATAACTACGAAATGAAACTATATCAGTGAAACATAAATTTAGGTAATTATTGATTTTATATTGAATTATTGATAATTATTAAATTTAGGTAAACATTGTATTATAATATGTGAATTGAACTGAAAAACGCAGAAAGAAGATAAATAATTCCACATAAACAGACATTCTATTGTTTCGGTTATTTAAAGAAAAACCTTCTTCTGTTACGAAAAACAAAATGAAAGTGACTCCCTCCTTTGCTTGTAGTTTTCTTCTACATTTCTGTGTTTCCTTCTTTTGCTCAGTGTTTCGACACTAAAGAAGATTCGAAATTATGGAAACGAAGTTATAGTATGCGAATAAAGTAGAAATTAAACTGTTGTTTCCTAATAATACTTGGACAAGACTAGCTCGCCAGCCACAAGCCTTTTGCGAATTAAGTCAAGAAAGTGCGGCTTTCGTTTGACAAGAGAGCACCTCATAGGTTAAAGTAACTCGTAGCTCAGAACACCACGAATAGATAGCAGCACCACTCATTCGTGAGACCACTTCCTCAATTTAGACATAAATCTGAAGGGGAAGTGAATTTTCTCCATATCCCTGTATACAATTGTACTGCTCAGCAAACTACCACAGGCCATTAGATTCCACACATTTCACGAGCACGTATATTGCATGTAGTCGGTGGATTTTTGCAGATCGAACCCCGGTCCCTCCGGACCGGATTCCGATTCTCTAGCCTCTGGTCTAAGACGGCCCTGAAAATGAAGTATATGAATTAAGCTAGAAAAGTATACCATAGTAAAGTATACTCTTCTAGTTTTATTCATATGAAACACTAATTTGTAAAATTCCAGAACAGTAATTTATTATTAAGTTATTATTGACGTAACGTTATTTAAAAATAAATTAGCCTAAAATTAGAAACTGTGATGATTTTTTTGAGCACACAAATATTATTTGAAGGTATAATTATTTAAAATATATTTTGGTTTTTCAGTTGAAGACAATTTTCATTCGTGAAGGAACAGATCCCGTTTATCTCACTGCAGGAAAGTTATTTCCCATCACAAAAAGTTTCTTTCTTAGTGTAAGTATAATCGTCAGTAATAAGCCAAAACCACGTATCGATAAATTGGACGATTTTTCACTTCAAAGCATGTTTGTTGCGTTTTAATTGCCTTTTAGAAGAGTTTCTAATAAGCGCATTTCTACTTCACTGGTTTTCCTCCGGCAATCAAACAGGTTTTAATGCTTTAAGTCCAGGCTCCCTCAATAGTGATTAATTAAATTTCAATATGAGCGACTAATTAATTTTGTAAGCTGACTGTTTAAAAAAATCGTAACGGAAAAACAGTTGCGGTTAAGGAAAAATCTTTACAGCAAATTCTTAGCACAGAGAAGTAATCTTAACTCTGAGTTCTTAGTTATAATTTAAAGATTTCGACATTTCAAATCCAGTTTATCGGGGATTTTTTTCTTTGCTTTTTAGTGTAAGCAAATTCAGTCCTCCAACTATATGGTAGACATTTCTAATATGCCGTAATGCGATTTTTCATTCATCGAAAAAGTTCTGAAATTTGTGATATGATTTTCAATTCATTTTCCTTAAATTACAGGTTTACTACATGCAGCACCATCTGTCGAAATTCTTTTAAACTGAATACAGAAACTCTGGGTGAAAATGTTTATAACCTTTCACATGACTCAGTTGGGCTTTCTGTTTGGGCATTGCTCATTAAGTATATTAAATAATATAAAAGGCTAAAAAGCAAGAAATATTTTTAGCTACATGCAGTAAAAAATTCTACGAGTGTTAAAAATTTTTTTCAGCACACTTTATCTAACACAATTTGAACTAGAATAATATCATGGCAATACTATTTCCCGCCAGAGGTCCTCCTAGTCATTAGCATTTGGTAATCAAAGCTAAAACGTTTTAAATTTCTATCTATTGGAAATCTTATGATAAATTTGACTAATTCAATAACTTGTACATGAGCAAAATAATAATTTTTTTCTTCTTCCAGAATTCCATCTATCACTATGAGTTCAGAATAAAAAAAAATCATGATTACATTAAAAATAGTTTAAGCATAGCTGTATGTGAAATATGCCTGTAAAAATATAAGATTCTACGTAAATAATATTTTGAATTGCGTAAACGTCAAAGTAAGCAAAAAATTGAAACTATTTTATTTAATGTATTCATGAAGTAGGACTTTCTGAATAATTGATTTCACTTTCAATTCTTATAATATGATTTTAACTTATCACATCGAAGTTATATGTGCCAATGAACTAAAACTAAGATCTGAATTTAATTAAAATAGATACATATCCTTATATCGTATAGCAACAAAATTCTATCAGGTAAATAGCCTTATTATCCGAACGTTGTTTAGTGAAGCGGCTATTAGATGTTGTTGTTGTATAGTTCATTTGGGCTATTGGTGACACAATGGGCTATTGGCGACTGTCTGGGAAAAACCCCTGATGATGATCCAAAGACATGTCATCACAATTTTAATCCTCTGCAGAGGGGATGGCACCCCCGCTTCGGTAGCCCGACGACCTGCACTTGAAATCGAGCACTTTGAGATAGAACAGTTTAACGAGGACCAATACCGCACACCCTCGGTCCCTACGCAGACTAATCCAAGTGGTCACCACCCGCACACTGACCGCAGCCAGTGATGCTTGACTTCGGCGATCGGCTGCGAACCGTGTCTTAACGATAAATCCAATGCGGGACGCAGCGACTATTAGAAACGTTGTGCTTATTATTCAAATTTCCCAAAAATGATTTGAAAAAATGATTTAAGAAAAATGAATAAGAAATATCGGTTTGCTATGGCAACTAGACGATTTACTCCCATCAATTTTCATAATTAGTTAAAAGATAGCACTGACAACTAAATAAATTGTAAAACAATATTTTTAAAATAACCAGTAATTGAGAACAGTGTAGAGTAGTTTGAATACAAAATTTACAGATGTTCGTTTAAATATTTCATTTTGAATGATTTGACTTAAAAAGAAAACATTGTTTTATAATTTATTTAGTTAGCAGCAGTATCTGTTGACGAACTTTCTATCTAAATTTCCCACTTGTTTGTAAGAATAAGAAACTTGATCAGAAATTGGTTCCTTAAGCAGAATGCAGTAAACCATACTAACATAAAAAAAAAAAAAAAAAAAAAAAAAAAAAAAAAAAAAAAAGAGGAAAAATAACACCAAGAACAACTTTTGCTCTCATGATTGTATTTTCACAAACTAAGTGCCAATTTTAATGTGTCAAAAATTTGATTTCAAATAGGCTAATTAATTAGGGGTTATTCAGTTACAGAACCAGACATAATGCATACTTAAAAAAAACACGTTTTTTCGTCGGATTAGCGGTTTTCACTGATAAAAAATGTGAGTTAGTTTTAAACTAAAAAATATGGCCGTAATAGTTAAGTCAAAAAAGCGAAGGAAAAGTTGGACCCTTTACTGTTAAAATTCATGTTTTACCTTTTTGGGCTTTTCTTAGACATGTTATATCAGATCGAAATTTTTTATCGCTCAATTCTTTAATGCTTTCACTGGAAAATGATTCCGTGTAAAAATATTTTTTTCATAATTAATTCTTTTTTTTCTTTTTTTTTCATTTTACTTTAATTGAAAAAGTTTTGAATTGTAAGGTATAGAAATCATTTTACAATATATAATTTAAATGACAAAATGCAAAGTTAAAAAGAAATCGGGAAAAAAGCATCTGGGTTATAAAAATTTTATAACCGTTCATATTTTGTAAGTTTTCTTTCTCAAGATTTGAGGGATTTCTTTCAAATTTTGTATATTGTCGCTTGAAATTAAATAGTTTAAAATGATGTAAAAATATTTCATTCTAGAGTTGTAGCTAAAGACGTAAAAAGTGAGATTGGCATTAAACTTTCTAAACGAAAGGGTCTAAGTTAAAAATATAACTAAAACGCAAAAACTAAACTATACTCAGTGGCGCGACAGCCCATAGAGGGCCAAGGCCTTCTGTACCCATCTCAGTTGTCTTGACCTTGGGCTGTGGGGTGCAGGAGCAGATGTTCCGGTCAGGTGGTCAGCCGAACGCGGAACCCCCAGTGTTTAGTTCTCAAGCATGCTTGGTACTCATTTATCGACCCACCGAAGGGATGAAAGGCTTGCCCGGTCCGAGAATCGAACCAGGTACCTGTGACACGACAGCGCGAAGCGCTACCGCTCAGCCACTGGGCGTCAAACGTGAAAACTAAAGGGTCTAAATTTTCATCCGCTCTCTTGTCTTTATTGGAAATATATTTCCCACATAGTGGCTAAACACCATATTTATCTAGAATTCAAATTCGTCGAATAAAAAAAGGTGTCTTTATACGTTTTTGTCTCAGATACAGTACCTAAATTTATAGTTAGCACTAATTATTAGCATTTTGACATCAACCTTTAACCTAGAAAATTGGCACTTAGTACCTAAACATTTGATCATTAGATACGTTTACGATCGATAGTAATTACACCGATCACGCTTTTGTGTCAGATATAATACCTAAATTTAAAGTTAGCACTAATTAATTAGCAAATTTGAGATCAGCCTTTAGGATCTCTAAAGTTGGCACTTAGCATCTAAACATTCGATACGTTTACGATCGATCGTAATTACGTCGATTACGTATACGTTTTTGTGTCTGATACCGTATCTAAATTTATAGTTAGCACTAATTAATTAGTATATTTGATGTCACTCCTTCGAACCTTTAAAATTGAGTCATAGAATGGGAGATCATTAGATTAAAATTTATTCAGGGTAGACTGTTTTTTATTTTGTACACAGTACATGTCAGCATTATTCTTTCTAAGATAACGATGTGGGTTAGTTATTATTCCAATGATATCAAAACATAGTGTTATGATGATTAAATTATTGTACTATGTTTTCATATCATTGGAATTATTTATTTAATTATTAATATATATTTGGTCAAATCAATCTCAATCTAGGAAGAATTTTTTTTTTTTTTCGATTGAAGATTTTTTTTATTTTATTGTTTAGTACATGTTTCATCTGTTACAGTTTTTTTCTGCTTTTCTTTCAGATAATGGGGACAGTGTTTACTGTTGTCGTAGTCTTCGTTCAAATAGCTCCGCAGAAACTTACATGCTAAATAATTTTATAAAAATCTTTTGATTATCAATAAAAACACACTTGCTTTTTTTGTAATGCTTCATTTGTCTGATTCTTAAAAATAACTAATTATCGTTAATTAATTTTAATTATTTAATTATAATTAAATATTTACATAAATTAAACTATTATTATTAAATAGAATAAGAATATATTTTTATCAGTGTGAACAAGAATGGTGAAATGATGAATCACACGGAAATCAACTAAATGAGACTCAAAATTTTCAGGAATGAAACTTTTATAACCGTCGTTAAACAGCCGACCCAATTTTATGGGTTTACGACTACTAATGTTCAACTCCGTAGCTTTCTAATTTTGAACGCAATCCAGAAGACAAGGGATCGAGTATTGGGAAAAATTTGTCTTCGTGGAGGACTTCTTGATGGAGCTAACCCGCATTTGCGCTACATGGAGAGGAAGACCAAGAGAACCTTCCACGGTTAACCTAACGGCAAGGGGACTCCAACCCACGATCCGTCTACCACTGAGGTTGTTTCACGTCAGCACTGTGGTCGGTGCAAGCCGGATGCGGAATTCGTATCGACTGGGATTCGAGCCCGATTCGCCTCATTGGAAGGCGAATGCTCTATCCCCTGAGCCATCGCGACTCTTTCAGGAATAAAACTGTAAAATCGACCAAAAAAATAAAAAAAAAATCAAGAAAAGGAGCTCCTGCTGTTAAAATAATACAAGCCTAGTCATTGCATCTCTAATTATGGAGAAAAAAATGCATGTCAAATTGCACAACACATTCTCTTTAATTGCAGAACCTGAATTAAATTTTTTTTATATGATAACATATTTTTGACACGATTCGTTACAAATATCGTGACACGTCTCCCTATGATTTGGCCCATGTTCGAATCCCAGCAGTGGCCGGTTGATAAGAATTCTATCTCGGTTTGCACCTACCACAATACTCACTTATAATATCCTCAGTGGTAGACGAATCATGGGCCACAATCCACTTGCCATCCGTGTCAGGGTTTTTCCCTCCGTGTAACGAAAATGCAGATTACTTCCATCAAAAAGTTCACCACGTTGTCCAGTTTGTTCCAATGTTTGATCCAGGAATTCCCTTGTCTTCTGGCTTCGGCTCAAATTTACAAAACAATGGAATTGAGCATTGACAATCGTAAACTCAAAATTGGGTGGGATGTTCTCAACGCCGGTTTAAAAGTAAAATAAGAGTATGCGCAATAAGAATATTTCTAACGAATCAATTTCTCCTACGCACACAATAAATTAATGCTGACCACTTATTATTACAAACAATAAAGTTATTTAACATAAATTTATAATTAACAAACAATAATTAACTATAAAATTATTTAACAACGCATAAATTTATAATGAATATTTAAGATTAATACATGATTTATTTCTGTCAATCTAAATACGAGGAAAAACAATTTGAAACAAATTCAATATTAGTTCACTGATAAAGGTAAGAGATTATGTTTTTAAACCGAACATGCATCGAACACTACGCTGAAGTACCAATAATATATATTAAAACACGTATCTAATCGCACTCATGGAGGAATCAATTATAACATGCTATATCGTCGCGCTAACCGTGAGTTGTTCTTGTCGCTGGTCTTCGCTTTTAACACAATCGAAAGTTCAACAAAACACCGCTCTATGTCAGGTTATAAATAACATGGAGAAGATACTATTTTCGTCCTGAACCTTGACGCAATTCCTTTGTCTTCTGAATTAATGTTAGAGGTTTCGAGTAATACATCTGTACATCAGCTATGTATGAAGCGAATGATCATCATTTAAAAGAAAAAAAATGCATTCATAATTTTTTAAATTCTTTAAATATTAATAAAATTGTAGTTTTGTAGCACAAAATTTTTCAAGGATTATCATTTAAAATAAGTTTTTATTTGAAGATGTTTTCCAAAATAAAAATACAGTCAAACCCGTTATAGTGAACATGCCTTATAGTGAACTCCCGGATATAGTGACCGCTTCCGTGCCTTTCTATACACTTATAATATTATTCTTTGTGGATATAGTGAACCAAAAGAAGAAAGGAAAATAGATATTATGAACTTTTTCTGTCTCCGACTGATTTTTTTCCGTCATTTTTTGGTAATTTTGAAATTTTTACATAAAATACGTATACCGATTTTTAAAACCATCTATTTAGATGAATGAAGCCATAAGCATTATTTTCTTGTTTGCTTCTTCTATCTCAGTTTCCAATTCCTAAATAAAAGCCATCCCTAAATTTTTGATACGCAAGACGAAGAACATATTTTTTTCCAACATATTGTTTTTTAATCGTTATTGTATTTCTTTTTATTGGTAATTTACTTAAATAATGTGTAATAAAAGGGAGCAGTTCGGAAAAATGAGTTAAAATTGTTTGCAGTACGGATATAGTGAACTCCCGGTTATAGTGAACAGAAATTTCGGTCCCTTGAATGTTCACTATAGCGGGGTTTGACTGTATAATCCTATTTTAGAATATTTTTAGAATCCTTGTCGAAAATATAGAAAAAAATAACTATATGCATGAGACATTGGTAATTAATGTTAGAGCTAGGAAGAAACAAAAACGCTTTTGAAATCGCTACTGAGGAAGCGGAACTAAAAATATCAGAATCTATTAAATTTTCGGAGATGAGAGAAAAAAGTTAATTGGCGATTTTTAGAAACGCGCCCGAGTTAGATCAGGCAATCAGACTGGTTTTGGTTTCCTCCCGCTCTTCTCGGTAGTGAATCGACAGGTTTCAAAGTCGTTTTTGGTGTTTCCTCGCTTAAATATCAGTTCACAATCCCCAATTTTTAAACTTTTTGACATTTTTACTAAACAGAAACTCAAAAAGTAAAAAATAAAATCATTGCGGAATACTAAACTCGCACATCATTGAAGCATACACCTTAAAATAAAAAATTTACATAAAATATATCTTTTTGAAGTAAATTTTAATACAACTCAAATTTTATTATAAGGGGTATTCCTAATAAATTATAATAAAAGATTAAATAGCATCCCAATGTGCGACCAGTATAAAGTTGATACATTCAAGAAAGATTCTTGATTTTACAAAATAATATAGTGAAAATAAATAGTATTAATATACACAATTAATTCTCAACTGGCATCCCGAAGTTTTATTACTTATAAATATAAATAATGATTTTAAAAATTTCTTAACGAAATATTAATAAATATTGAAAATAAGAGCCATAATTTTCAGACGATAATAAAAAATCATTTCTGGGAGATTAAAACTCACATTTATACACCTGACCTAGTTCTGGCAAACGATCTCGCTCTCGTCTGACCTAGTTTCAGAGACATTGATCTTGCCTCGGCAGTCCCTGGAACGATGAGAGGGGTGGAGGAAGGGGGAGCAGTGGTGGAAGAGACAGAAGGAATGCTTAAAATACTCTCTACTCAATGGAGAGAAAAAAGAAACAAAGCAAGTGCAAGGGTACGATGTTGCTGTAATCGCAAACGGGGGATGAACGCTGGCGTTGATATGAATGAGAGAGAAAGTTTCTGTTTTTTTCTCTTCGTTTTATCTTAGCTTCCGGGTTTCTAAATAATTTTATTTACCGCTATAGTTGCTGCTATGTTTACGGAAATATATTGAACGACGTAAATATTTTTTTAATTCTGAAAGTAAACAAGGACATTAATCCATTTGCTAATAATTATTTATTTATTGCTTTATGCTTTTCCAGCAAACGATTATGAACACAAAAACTGGTGCAGTAAGAACAATAGAAAATTACAGCAAACGATAAATAAAGCGTTCGGCTTCCAAAACCGCCAGAATCACTTTAATATATATATATTATATATATATATTGAGCTTTCCATGGAAGAGAGGTTAACTGGAAGCTGAGAGACGTAACATAAAGCCGCACCAGTACCGTGCTTGTAACTGTATTTTGTTTTGATGGCATGTGAAAATACAATTAAATAAACTTATTAAATCAAAAGATTCAAAAATCTAAACAATCAACGTCCCCTTCCTCCGCGGACGGCTGTAAAATTATCAAACGTTGACCGTTCCGTGGCAATGAAAAGGTTGAGCAGCACTTTGTGTTCAACTCTTAACTACGTAATTTTAAGCCCAACTCTCAAACAACAACCGATTAATTCGGAGATGGGCATTCATCGTCTCCCAATAAGGGGACACAGGTTCGAATCCCAGTTCGCACCGCTATTTATGAAGAAAAAATGCATGCTGAAATACACAATGCATTGTCTTTACTTTCGGCCTAAATTACATATTTTTTTAACATGATTTATTTCAACTATGCTCGCCATGCCTCTTAATGAGGTGACCCAGGTTCGAATCCCAGAGATGACTGGTTGATACGGATTCTGCTTCAGGTTCGCACCTACCACAAAGCTCGCTTAAAGTATCCTCTGTGGTAGACGAATCATGAGATAGAGTTCCCTTGCCGTCAGGCAAACCATAGGAAGTTTTTTCTTTTCTTTTCTTTCCACATAACACAGATAAGGAATGGTTGGTGGCTTGTAAAAAGTCCTCCACGAAGGCAAATTTGCACCAATGCTTGAAGTAAGAGTTTCCTTATCTTCTGGGTTGGGTTCCAAATTACAAATCTATGAAATCGATATGCCGTTAAACCGATCGGATTTTCAAAGCCGGTGGTATTAAAAAGAAGATAAACTCGACTTTATGTTATATTTTTAAGTGAAACTAACCCTCATTTCCGTTACACGGAGAAGAAAAACACGTAATTTGAAGACGGTTATCCCAATTAAACCCGTGATTTGTTTAACATTTGAATTATTTTACGTTTGATCTGGAGAGAATACGAATTAACCAGCTTATTATGGTTACTTGTTATTAATAAACCAAAGAAATGATTACTAACTACATCACGTAATGGAAAAGTGAACATTAAATTTAGATTAATGTTTTCGCTATGTAGATAAAAATCACCATACTTTTCAAAATTTTGAAGAAACAGTAGGAAAAAATACTACGTCACTTAACCGCTTCCTTCGTATATATTGCAAATATTTATTAACCCGAGAAAACTCGGGCACAGCAGACTTTGTCAGAACGTTTTGTTTATCACGTTTTTACTCGCCCTCCATTTTGCTGTTGGATTGTGGACTGCACTTCTGTTTTGTGCTGTATTGTGGGATTGCACTTCTGTTTTGTGCCATTGTATAACTGATGGTTGATGAATTTATATTTAAAAAAAAAGAATTTAAAAAATGGCGTATCACTTTAGTGGTGTTTGGAAAGTATCATTTTGTGTTGTCCCTTGTTTTAAAAACTATCATACAAAGACTAATATTTAACTTCTTTCATTTGCCCCAGATAACTCGGGATAATAAACTGATGGTAAATTAAATGCTTTTTTACACATAAAAAAATTTAAATTTGAACTTAAAACGTGTGTATTATGTTTTGTTTTAGTTCATTGTATTTATTAATAAAATTAAAAAAAATATGTTGATTTTTATCATTTTTTTCCACAAAAAAAATTGGTAAAGCGGTTAAACAAAGATTTATGTAAATCGTTTTGAAAATTTTCTGAGAAAAAAAAGAAAAAAACTGTCATTGTGATTTGACAACTGTTTTTTAAAAAAGGTATCAAGTATTTAATCATTTTTATTATCTTTATTTTACTATTTTTTACTATCATTTAATAAGGTGCTTACATACTTTAGTGACTTTTGGCTTAGGGGAAAAAATTATTACTTCAGCTTAACATTCAAGCCTTTTCTTTTTATTAATATTTTATTTGTTTACTTTAACCCGTAAATCATATTTTTGCGAAAGAAAAGAATACTGCACTAAGAGAAAAAGAATAGTGGAAAAAATTGTCCTTACTTACTTCAGCGAATTATATTACAGATTTCTTTTATTCTACGTAAAGATAAGAATCTTTATTCACTGCATCTCAAAATAACATAAATTTTATGTTGGGCCTTGGCATTTTTTAAACTTTTCTCTTTGCCTTATTACTGCATGGTAGGCATTTATTTCGATTAGAAAAAGGAAATAAATCGTCTCTTTCAAACGTTTGCAAAAGATCGATTTATTTACTAAGCTCGCGAAAATAAATGTTTGTTTTTGTCCAAATTTTTTTATTTTTTATTATTTTTATTTTTGTGAGTGTATATGTGAAAGAAAACAGGGGTGGTGCTGGAATTTCTATGACATGAGATCCGATCAGTGATCCGATAATCGGATTTTACTTACGCGAGGTATTCTTTAAGGACTGCGTTTAATATATATCTTAAAAATCCTTTTCAACAACCAATTTTTAAAAAATGTACACATTAGAAAAGCAAATTAGCTTTTAAGCGAGAGAAAAAGAGAAAATGCACTCAAAATTTAGCGAATCTGAACTGAAAATGCAGAGACCTGTTTGATTGCCGGATAACCCTTTGGTGCAGAATTTTTATTAAGCATATTTTTCGTACTTTTTTTTCTTATTTTGTATTAAGTCAAAATAAGTGAAAAATATTATATTTAGCATTTTGATAATTTATGGTAACGAAATACAGCATGAAACATATATTTCTGTGTTAATAAAGGTGAAATCTTTCAAACATGGCTCACTTTCTTCAAATTTGCACTTATTTGCATTTATATAGATCTAAGAAAAACAATGATTCAGCATTAAAATTTCTTTAATTTGCAAAATAAATTATTAATAAATTTTTGAATATGAATGAAAAAAAAATTTTTTTTTCAAACTGTTTTTTCGGGATTTCATATTTTAGTACAAATATCTTTCCAATGATTTTTTAGTATTTTTAGTGTGGGAAGAAAATCTCAACCTTCATCTAAATTAAGGTACCCCCATTATAGTATAGAGGTAACATGTCTTATATACTAGTGAATTGGAATTGTATTTTTGAAGTGGTAGACACACTACAGTACTCCCCCACCAGAATTATAGCTGAGATAGAATTCAACGAACGGATACTACTAGTTGATTCATTGCTGTTTTGTGAGAAGCCGAGAGAGCTGTATTAAAATCGCTGTACTTTTCAGTGCTGATCGTGAGAGCTGTATTAAGTTCACGGTCGTGGTCGCTCCAGTGTTGCCTTTAGCAGTCGAATGAATACGTTGTACGTTGAGTGCATTAGAGACTGCGTGGCAACAACGCGAGAAGGTGGATAATGTATCAGTCACATGTAGCAAGTTCAATGTGCACCATCCATCCCAGTAGGTTTGTTCAGATCAAAGTGGGCGTTATTGTCAAGATAGGCGTGTTAATATCGGAGTTTCTCTCTAGGCAAGCATATTCACATGACGTCCGGGTCACCAATGGGGGGGGGGGGAGTCACATCGACCATGTCAACCTTCATCTATGAAAAGGTACCCCAGCATAGAATCGAGTTAACATGTCTTATATATACTAGTGAATTGGAATTGGAATTTTAAAAATGTAGACCAACTACAATTAGACCTTTATAATTAAAAAAATACCGAAATTGCCTGTAATTAGAGAGTCAGGAAAAAAATATATAAAAGGCATACCGGTATCCCATCTGAGTCAAAGATTTAAAACAGGTAAGATTTGAAAGGTGATTATTATATAAGAAACACTCTCAATTTTTATCAGGCAATCAATCTGGTTTTGGTTTTATCACCCTGCCTTTAGAGATTTCACAGATATCATTTTTGTGTCTCCTTTGCTTAAGTAATTTGCAACCCCTAATCTGCATACTTTTTTGATTCTAAAAATATACATCAAGTGGTTATTACGGAACACTATTTAGAACATTTCGAATTTGCGCTCATTTTTTATTAGAACTGTTAATTACAATAGCTGTCGATCACATCAGAAGAGCATATTATTCTTTATTATAATATTGATAATAGTAAAATAATTTCGAGTAAATAAGATAAGGTTCAAAAAGTTAAAAAAAAAATTTTAACTTTAAATCAATATTTTGCGTAGGAAAGAATGTTGTACCTTGGGACGACAATTTCTAAGAGCATAATGGCAACATTAGCATTATTTTTATTTCTAACAATGACATTAACTCGCTGTTAAGGTCATCATCCGAATTAATGTTTTGCTGAACGAAAGAAAATTTCACCTCTTTTCATTCTATTTTCATTTTCTCAATCGGAATTTATAAATAGATTCAACTGAATTTTATTTGCTTTTAAAAGAGATTTTCAAATGCTTTAGTCATGAGAAAATAATAATAGTTTTTGCAGATTGTTCATTATTCTGATCTCATTTCGCTACTTAGAATTTTCTAATCTTACTAATACAGAATATGTTATATTTAATAAACAAATTATAATTTAATACGTTATATACGCACTATAATTATCAGGACGCAAATTATAATTATCAGGTGATACTATACCGCTGTATTGTTTTAATTTGAAGAAACCGGTTTGCATTTGTTTCCTCTATTGTATCAATTGGTTAACATTGTAACACAATACGTTAAAAATGAATGCAAATAGGTAGTATATAAGTATATAAAAAATCTCTCGAATAAAACCCCATTACATGTATGTTTAAATATAAAAGTATTGCCGATAAACTCGTGCAAATCATGTCATTTTTAAAAAACTACAGTGCGTCTAATAATTTGATCTAATTATTATAATACACTAATATTATGCTTGATATAATAAATATTCTATATTTATATAATATATCGTCTAATTTATCCTATCGTTAAATTTATATTATATATCGTCTCATTTAACTAATTGCAACACGAACGTAAACAAGTGCAAATCGGTTTCAGTCACGTAAAAACAATAAAGCTGTATAGTATCACCCGATAATTAAGATTTTACATAGAATCTTATAGGGCGTCTAATAATTTGGCCAGAGACTGCGACATATTTTTTAATTTACGTATCATCTACACTCTATAACAAAAAAAATCGACGCACCAAGAAGGAGTTGTCCGATTGAAACGAAAATTGGTGGATAGGAAGGCAATGAAAATGATTAAAATTTCAGAACAATTGAATAATTTATTGCAGAGTTACAGGAACAAGTTCAATAAGGTGTTGACCCGCCTCTAGCATGGATACAAGCTGCCACACGGCGTGGCATAGACCGATAAAGTTCCCGGATGGTCTCTTGCGGTATTTCCTGCCAAATTCGATCCAATTCTCGAACGAGGTCATCAACATTCCGTGCCAGATGCAATCGCCTTCCCATCATATCCCAGACATGCTCGATGGGAGAGAGATCTGGTGATCTGGCAGGCCAAGGAAGAGTTTGACAAGCTTGTAGACAGTTCATAGCAGCACGTGCCGTATGTGGTCTGGCATTGTCCTGCTGAAAATCCAGCCCAGGGCTCTGCAAAAGGAACGATAGCAAAACAGGTCTTAGGATGTCGTCGACGTACCGCAGTGCAGTAAGTGTACCTCTAATGACGACCAAAGGGGTCCGGCTGTCAAAGGAAATGGCACCCTAGACCATAATGCCTTGTTGAGGGCCGGTGCGGCGTGCAATAGTGAAGGCAGGATCCCTCCTTTGCCCTGTGCGTCTCCAAACACGTCTTCGATGATCGTCAGGACACAGTTGGAAGCGGGATTCGTCGCTAAAGACTATACGTCCCCAGTCGGCATCATTCCAGCCGGATCGAGTGTCGATTTTGAAGGTCTTAGTGCGTTCTTGGTGCGTCGATTTTTTTGTTATAGAGTGTATTTGGAAGAAGTGAATGCGTATAGCAGTGACACTTTGATGTGTGTTAAATCAGCAAATTTTTCTCAAAAACAGTTAGCTTCTTCGTACTAAAACCAAATAAAATTCTTTAATTAAAATAACTTATAATGAAGTTTCTAATTTGTTAAAAGTATTTCTAAAAAGTTTAAATTTTTGTTCTTCCTTTCCTTTCGTTTTTCTTAAAAATAACTGCATTATCAAATCAAAAACGTGACTTATCAAGAACTTGTTATTAATACTCACTATTTTTATTGCAATAAATGCTATAGGAAGTTGTATATCTAATGTTTGTTCTGTTCATTGCGAATTTATACATTGTTTAAATCTGTCAGGTTTAAATCTAAAATATTTTCTTCATTTTTAGTGATTGAAAACAATAAAATATTTACTTATTGACATAATATTGTTTAACATGAACCGGTTTCAACGTACAGTGCACAAAAAAAGTAGAACAACTTGAATAACTTTTGATAAAATGATCCGATTATAACGAAGATTATCTTAACTGTGCGAATATTCTTAATTGTTTGAGAGCTAAGCCTTAAATATGTTAATTAATTAGAGCAGACGATGTATAATATTAAATTACGGAATCAGACACAAAAACGCACTTTCTCTGAATATGCATACTACTTTGGATTTTTAACCCTCAAAATACGGGGGGGGGGGAGAGAGAGAGTTGCCGTAATATGGAAAATATCGTCTTATTAATTAAAGTAGAAGAAAATTCGAAAGTTTGGGACCCTTACTTTCTTACTTGTTAGTTTTACTTTCTTGCCTATTTTGCTTTATTTCGAAAAATATTTAAGAGAAGCTGAAAGTTTTTGCACACAAATATAAAATCCATTTATCCAAATATAATTTCATACAAAAAATAAATTTTAACAATTATTTATTATATTTTATTATTTTATTTAATAATAGTCGAAAAAAACTCGAATTATAAGGTATACAAATTTTCACATCATTTAAATAATGAAATTTAATATGACAAGATACAAAATTCAATGAAATCAGTTAGATAGTTTCTAAGATATTAAATTTTAAAAAAGTCATCCGTTTGCTAACTCAGAAACTATTTGACCGATTTCATTTAAATTTTGTATTCTACCATTGTTCCCTTCTTCGCGCACTGTACAACACGGTGTAATACCAAGAGATAGTTTACAATTTTTACTTTAATAAATTCATTTATTTTAATTTTTGTTCTGTAAGGAATATATATTACGGGGGAAAACTTATGCGTAATTAAAGATTGTCTTTAAACTGTAAGCCTGATTTTAATTTTAGATGATAAAAATTAAGATACGAAAAGTATCTCAAAGTACAACACTATCCCCCTCTACAGTACAGTCTATAAACATATCACGCTTGAAGGGGGGTTCATTATGTTGTGACATCATACAGTCTGGTTAAAATTAAAATAAAATCATCACATTAATTACTTCTTTATTATTTATTTTCATATTTTTTTTATTAAAAAGTACACACGTAATTATTATTATTATCAAAATCGACATTAAAATGCGTAGTTAAATTTTCAAAATAAAATATGAAGTATGATCCTTAACATATAGTCCCTACCCAAATTATTAGATGCTGTTGTTGTTGTTAATTTACGTCGGACTAGAGCTGCACAATGGGCTATTGGCGACGGTCTGGGATACCTCCCGGAGGATGATTCGAAGACATGCCATCACAATTTTGATCCTCTGCGGAGGGGATGGCACCCCCGCTTCGGTAGCCCGACGACCTGCGCGCGAAGTCGAGCACTTTACGGTAGCACAGTTTAGCGAGGACCCATACCGCACACCCTCGGTCCCTACGCAGACTGATCCAAATGGTCACCCACCCGCACACTGACCGCAGCCAGCGATGCTTGACTTCGGTGATCCGGTTTACAGTTGCTTATATTCGGGTATCAATTGGCTAGCATTGTAATGCAATACGTTAAAAATAAATACAAGTATAATACAAAAATAAATAAGTTCCGAATTAAGAAAACCTTGTTTGGGAAATAATTTAGAGTGATTTATAGTTCCATAGAAATCAGCGTTAAAGTAATTTGTATTTAATATAAATCAGCCTTTCATCCCTTCAGTGGGTCGATGAAATGAGTACCAAGCATGCTTGGGAACTAACACTGGGGGTTCCGAGTTCGGCTGACCACCTGACCGGAACATATGCTCCTGCACCCCAGAGCCCAAGGTCAAGAAAACTGAGATGGGCACAGTCGGCCTTGGCCCTCTTAATGGGCTGTCGCGCCACTGAGTTAGTTTTTAGTTATTTAATATAAATATGTCAAAATGAAAACTTCTTTTTTTGGGGGGAGGAGGGGGGAATTTGTACAGTCCCTGACCATATTATTCGACGCACTATAAGATTCTATGTAAAATTATAATTATCAGGTGATACTATACCGCTGTATTGTTTTTACTTTGAAGAAACCGGTTTGCATTTGTTTCCGTTATTATATCAATTGGTTAACATTGTAATGCAATACGTTAAAAATAAATACTAATAGGAAGAACATAAGTATGTAAAAAAATCCCCTGAATAAAAACGCATTGCGTGTATGTTTGAATATAAAAGTATTGCCTCGTGCAAAACATACAATTATTAAAACACTACAGTGCTTCTAATGATTTGGTTTAATTATTATAATATACAAATGTAATTACCTGATATAATCCATATTTATATAATATTTCGTCTAATTTATCAAACCGTCGAAATTAACCAATTGATACACGAACGTAAACAAGTGTAAGAAGCGTAAAAACAAAAAAGCTGTCTCCTGATAATAAGATTTTACATAGAATTTTGTGATGGTTCTAATAATTTGGCTGTAGTACTTTGTTTATGAGATGTAATATAGACTGACCCGTGAAAAGGGGGTACATAGAAGTGAGACACTTTAGTGAAAAAAATGTGACATCATACTCAGTAATAAACAAATAAAATATTAAATAACTTTAGTTCGGAGTGTCATTTACCAAATTGCAATCTTCATAGCTTGATGGACTCCCCTTAAGAGGACAGAGTGTTCAGTAATTACTACCCTTGATCTTTAAATCTAACTGCAAAAGTTGCCATTTATTTGTGAAAGGCTGTGAAAAAAGTTAAAATCACATTTTAATCCATATGTATGTGGTTAAAAACTAACATGGGAAGTTAACTCTTTCTTAAATTTCGGTGTAACTGGGATATAATAATTAAATAATAAATGAATTATAACATCTGACGCATCAGTTCCCAAAAGATGATCCGCGGAATACTAGGGTTCCAAGAAAGGATCACATTGAGAGGTTCCGAGAGTTGGGACTGTTTTAGTGAGTTATGATTCATAAATTCAGTAATTACATTCATATTCAAAGAATAATCCATTATTTTAGTATTTTGGTCATTTTTTGAAATTATTCAAATAAAATGTTGTTGTTGTAGTTCATTTACGTCGCACTAGAGCGTGCACAATGGGGGTATTTTGGCGACGATCTGGGAAATATCCCTGAGGATGATCCGAAGACATGCCATCAAAATTTCGATCCTCTTCAGAGGTAATGGCACCTCCGCTTCAGTAGCCCGACGACCTGCACGCGAAGTCGAGCACTTTACGGTAGAACAGTTTAACGAAGTCCAATACCGCACATCCTCGGCCTCTACGCAAACTGATCCAAGTGGTCACTCACTCGCACACTGACCGCAGCCAGTGATGCTTGACTTCGATGATCTGCTGGAAACCGTGTCTTAATGATCAATCCACTGCGAGTCCGGATTAATTACATAAAAGATATGAATTTATAAAGAATGTAATTTGTATTTCCCATCTAACTTTTCAATTCCAAATGAAAGAACTAAATTTATATAACCATTTTAGCCAGGGACTAATATAGGGGATCTTTATATCTATGATTTTAGTATTTATATGAGTCCTTTTTCCTTTTCCTCCCAACAAAAACAGTAATTCATCTTATTTTGTTCATTTTTAGCACATGCGTACTCCAATAACAAATTTTAAGACTGGACTAGATTCCGTTTTTTACTGTTTGACATTAACCTAATTTTAAGAACGTTATGGACAGAACGATGAAAAAAAAATTACCTTCTTCACAATAAATATTTTCAAAATAGTTAGTTGTTTTTCTTTAGTTACATAATTGTTGAGAAATTTTATATATAAAGTCGGGGTTCTGCCAAAACAAGTTCGATCATTTAGGAATCCATAACCGAAAAAGAATTGGAAACCGCTGATTTAACACAAAGTTGTGCATATTTAGAATGCACTTTGTGCCACGTAATCTTATTACGTTTTTGCCGTTTTTTGGTCAATCTTGCAAACTACAGATATTCTTAAATATTTATTTAAAGAAAAAGTCAGAAAGAACTCTTTATTGCCAATTATTTCCTGTTTAAGAACTATTTTCAAATCAAATAAATAAATAAATGAAATGTAAAAAAAAGAACATTAAGAACTAAGCATCACTGGTATTTTATTTATTATTTTTTTTTCTTCTTCTGATAATTATAAAATCCAGTTGAACCACTGATATTCATAGAATACAATGCATCAATTCGTATCATTTTTATCACCGCAAATTGGTAAATGCGAGAACTTATAAACTACCTTCATGCATTTGAGAATAACGAATTTTCCTAAAATGACTGAATTCTACATATTCATGTGATTTTGAAATATCTAACAATAAGAAAAGAAAAGAAAAAAATAACACATTTTAAAAGTGGCCCACTATACTTCTGAGATGACCATCTCCTACACAAGGTGTTCTATCATTATTTCCCTTAATATTAGTAATGAAAGTAACACAGATAATGATGGAAAAGTGAACAAAAGTAACTCAGATAATGATGGAAAAATGAATAAAAGTAACACGGTTCAGGCTTATCAGATAATTAAAAAAGCTTTGATGTTTTGAATTCCACCTACCTTTATAATAATTCGTCAGATTTCGATATTATTTTTTGAATGGTTTACTAAAAACTTGTTCTTGATTGAAATAACTTAGCTTTTTTTCTCCTATGTATTTAATCTTTGACATTTTAGGTGAATAATTTTTAGACTTCATTTTAGATAAAAATTCTCTTCTTTTTTACATATCGTTTGCTGTCTTTATTTGCATGATTTTGTCATTATTGATAATAAAATAAATTTGAAAAGATAATACAACTGATATTTAAATAATATTGATTATTAAAGGTACTACTATCAGTTTTTTAGTTAACAAAATAAATTATTCTAAATGAATCATATCGTCAGTTGTGTCGTCTTAAAACTTTTTTGTTTATTTACATTATTATCTTTTGTTCCCAGTAAATATAAAAATTATTTGAAAATCAAACTGGTGTGTTTACCAATAAAGCAGTCCCGCAGTGGACTGATCGTTAAGACACGGTTCTCAGCAGATCACCGAAGTCAAGCATCACTGGCTGCGGTCAGTGTGCGGGTGGGTGACCCACTTGGATCAGTCTGCGTAGGGACCGAGGGTGTGCGGTATTGGTCCTCGTTAAACTGTGCTACCGTGAAGTGCTCGACTTCGCGTGCAGGTCGTTGGGCTACCGAAGCGGGGGTGCCATCCCCTCCGCAGAGGATCAAAATTGTGATGGCATGTCTTCGGATCATCCTCAGGGATGTTTCCCAGACCGTCGCCAACAGCCCATTGTGCAGCTCTAGTGCGACGTAAATGAACTACTACAACTACTACAACAACCAATAAAGCATTCATTTAACTGTCATTGTTTTTAAAGTACATTTTCTTTTATAGTTTGAATGCTACAAAATTAACAAAACAAACATCGAAAGCCGATAACTAATAAGAAAAATAAAAGACCCAGAAATTGACAAACTTTCGTTTTATATCATGCTTATTAAACCAATATTTTAATTTCTAATGATTATAGGAAGAATAATACTAATTTAATTAAACTTAAAATGACAGTAATAATAATTTTAATAGAATTATGGTTAAAATAATATTTTCAATAGAATTTTGATTATAATAATTACATTATAATTACGACATTAATGATTCGAATAATTAATGTTGAGTTGGGCTTAATGTTTTACACTGATTTCCATATGTATGTAATGCTGTTTAAGTACAGTACAGCATTAAATTTTTTGCTCTCGGTTTTAAAACTCGTATTCAATTCAATCCGATCGAATTATTAGAGTTATTATTAAATAATATCAGTTCTTATAAAAGTGAATCATTAAAATAAAAGTAAAATCAATTTTCTAAATTTAATAAAATTAAATTCTATTAATTTTTTCGTTAAGCATTCATTAATTATAAGTTATAAAGCTTCTCTTTTTTTATATTCTAACGTGCATTATTTTTTTAATTTTTACTAAAAATGAAAATATTTTCCTTATAATTACTGCATCAGAAATTTCATTATAATTATGACACTTATAACAAAAAGAAAAGAAATTACTTTTTTAATATTTTATAAATTACAATGAATGGACTTAAATATTCGCATTCACAAAAAATTAATCATCTTTCGAGTTTGCAAACAAACGATCATAAACATATAAAATAATAAAGATTAATATTATTTATTTGTTTTTCTCGTTAAACAAATTGCGAAAGATATCTATTTCCTAAGCTTAAGCTATTCAATTTTTCAGTTTCGGAATCGAACGTTTCAAAACAAAACCAAAACTTCTGCTGTCTTCTTCATCACGCCAAATGCCAAATGAAAGATAAATAGAGAATTGTTGTCATTTAAATAATTCAAATGCAAAGACAGTTTATGTTTTAATATTTTACACTATTAATTTACTCTTCATGTTCAAATTGAAGTATAAAGCACTTTCTTCAACATTTTTTTTCTATTTTCTTCCAATGTTTTAATGTTATCAGTTATCATTACTTACAGCAACCCCTTAGCTTTGGACATACCTGTTTGGAAAGTAGCCAATCGTTCCATCGGTTTGTCGCCAAAGTTGTGTACGCTCGACGCCGGCCAGCGAGAAGGCTGCGGATGGGAAGACGTCCAGAGGAAAAGGTATTTACATTTAGAATTCACTTAAACTTTCAAATGCCACTTATCTATTTATCTTTATTATAGACTAAAATATAATTAAAAACCAAAAGATCTCCGTTTCCCTTAGCTGTAGAACTTAAAACCTGTAAGATGATGTCGGCCATGAAATGTTTTCTTCCAAATAGCGAATCGTATTTATTTAATTCATCAGTTCGATATTATTTCATAAAGTAGGAATTGATTAATGCATAAATAGTAATTTATAACTGCTGTCATGCTTAATATATTGTGAAAAATGCATTTTGTTTTCTGAACTGGTGGAACGAAAATAACTTGATGGAGCCAGTGTCTATAGCAATAATATTTCCTTAAGTATATATTTATGAAGCATTTCCGCCTATTAAATAGGATCAAATATTTTAAAGATGGAAAATATTTGCTTTTAGCGATCAATATTTATGTTTATAATACTTAAATTTCGCAATACTAAGTGTAGATATGCAGTTGTTTTGTTCGAAATTCGTTCTTGATTTGTTGAATTTCTTTTTTATTAACACCTTTTTCATTATTTTCTATTATATTTATTTCTACTTATTAGTTTTGTTTAGGTAATTAATTTTTGTTATCATGTTCTTTTCAATTATTATAAATAATTTAAACAATTCATTTCTATGTTTAATTTACACTTATATGAAGTCGTGAATTTTTTTTTTGAGGATTTCTATATTGGTACCTGCTCCAAAATAATCGCCAAGTTTTGACTGTTTTGATTAGTTTCTTGCATGTTTGGAGCAAGATTACTAATAAAACTCAGAGTCATAAGATTTACATTAAATTATACTAGTATGATTTTTGATTAATTTTCCATTTTGCAGAAGCTTTCTGCATGTCTTTAAATCTTCTGCATTTTGAAAGTGCATTAAAATTTTGTACCTTCTTAGACATCTTATGTATGCATATATGTATATAAAAGTGAGCACTTATGCCTTGCTCAATCAAAGATATTTTGAATTTTCGCTGTGCTTTAGCCTGATTTATGTTGTTGGTTTGTGATTAATGTAAAATATAAGTTAAGCAGCTGATAGTACAAATAAAAATAATCATATATTTTTACTATTGCATATTCATTTGAGTTGATTATGTTAAAACACTACATAACTGACTGTACAATAGCTGTATTGTTGATTCCTTGAAAAAGAAATAAAAAGTGAAAGTGTGTAAAATCTTCTGTATTTTAAGTCATTTCTTTTGCAATTTTATAGTGAATTTTCTGCATTTTAAAAATTGGGATTAGCAGGTATACTTTTCCCTCAGGTATAATTAACCTCAGAGACTACAGTGTTATTTTGTTTATTCCTGATAGTAGAATTGCCTTAAAGTTATTCTATTGTTTTGTCAAAATTATTCTGTTATATATTGATGCATTTATAAAATGGATTGTCATTAAAAGGATGAGTTCAATGTTCTAATACAAGTTTTTCTTCATAAATTCTTTCTGTATAAATTCTTGAGGCAATGAATTATTTAAATTACTTTAGTCACTTTCCTTTGATAAACTCAATGGAGAGCATATGCAGGGTATCTGCACACCTGGAGGGTCATGAATTTTGGTATTGAACAAAATTTGTCATGAAATGTCATGCTTTTAACTATTTTTTAAAAAAATATTATTGAAAGTCATGGATTTTGGTTGCTGAAAAATCTTATTTTTAAAATGGGATTTACCTCCCCAATTTCACAGTGTTTTGAATGTCTGAATTTGTAACAAAATTCCCATTCACTGTCACATTTTATAAAAATATAAAATGTTTTTTATGCTGTTTTTTAAAAAAATGAACAAAAGAACATCATTTTTAGTGGGAATTATATTTTAAACTTCCCTGATTTCATTATTTATTTATTATTTTTTTTATCAATTTAAAATTCTAGCTGAAGCAAGTCAGTCATTGGCGAATTTTTTTTAAATTCCCAAATGCGAACACGAAAATCATTAACATTTCTTACTTGAACAAGAAAAGTATCTTTAGAGTATAATTCTGCAGGGGAATTAATTGTGCAGAAAAGAAAAGCAAAATTATCAAAAGAAAAACCTACAAGAAGTGTGAAAATGTTACCATTCTGGCATGGAGCTTTGAGAGTGGTGATATCCAGTGGTTAAAGGTTGCATGCATAAAGGAGAATTATTATATTTATGGTCAGAGAAAATAGTAACTTTGGTAAGTCATGAAAAATCCTTGGAATTAGTCATGAAAAGTCATAGATTGGAAAATCTAAAATTTATCAGATACCCTGTATATGTTTTTTACTTTCCTATCAAAGTTAACTAAAACAATGATATTAGCTTAAAATGGAAAAAATAAATCGTTAATATTATAGTCTAAAAAGTGTTATTACGCTACTATTAAAGACAAATATTTTTGATTTGAATCATTATAGTGCAAAGCTGTATGAGAATGTAGAAAATATGTTTCATATCTTGTTTAATATTAATGAGGACTTTAATTTAATCCATGAATTTATATTTAGAAATATTTTCTGTGTTTCCATGTTTAGAAATATTTAATAGTTTTGTCCTATTTACTTTTAGAATAAAGTAACTGGATATAATTTTTTGAATTGTTTTAAGAATGAATATGCAAAATTTAGTATTAGGAATATGATTTAACATAAACTCATTGTAGAAGAGGACAAACTAATGACATATTTTCATTTACATAAAATGAGCAGAAACAAGCATAAAATAGCTACTTTTCTTTTGTTTCATGTGTTGTTTACATCTTCCCATATATTGCAAAACCATGCCTGTAGTGGTTGTATAATTTCGCTTGGTGAGGAAATCCTCAATTTATAGTATGTTGTTTGATGAATTTCCATTTCTTCTAATCGATAAATTACTTTAAAATAAAAATTAATTAAAATAAAATTAAACAATATTTAAGAGTTTTTTTATTTGTATCATGATATTGATGGGTCTTGAAGAACTCAGCAAGGTTAGTGGACTTTAAATTACTTTAACCCTTTGTGGAAATTTTAATCAATAAATTTAATCAAGAAAATTGAGAAACTTCAATCGCTTTAGAAAGATACAAATATGAAATAGCGGTCGACATGTTTTAAGTGCTTCAAAAATAGGCGTCCATTTTCAATTTCCTCATTGCGTCAGCTTTCCTGACTGTGAAACTAATGGTTTAAGGGTTCGAATCTCACTCAGGGCATGGATGTTTCTCTCTGTGTGTGAATGGGACCCACGCTATGAACAGGTGTCTGTGGCAGTGTGGCTGCTTGCTTCCGGTGACTTAGGTTCACAGGTGCGCATCGGGTAACTTCATAGAGCAGCACTTCCAGCATTTTTCGAGGCAAAGAACAAGTGTTTAATGCTTGCCGTTAAAAAAAAAAACAAATTCAAGACTTGCCAGGCATGAATGTAAAGAAACAAACATGATTTGAAATAAAAAATGTCAAGTTACCAATGGAAAATAATGGTAATTTTTGTTTCTAAAAAGTAATGGTGAGTTTTGTTTCTCACCATTGTTTTTCCATTTTTGGTTGGTTACTTCACATTTTTTCTTTCAAATCATTTTTGTTTCTTTACATGTCGGACAAGTCTAGAAAATGAGCTACTATTTTGAAGTGCTGGAAACATGTAGATTGTTATTTCATATTTGTATATTTTTGTAGCGAATAAAGTTTTAGATCAAGTAAGAGTATAATTTTAGTTAAAAAATGTTTTGTCATTTGTTATGTCATTTGTTTGTGTCGTCATAAGCTCTTAATTCATTTTAGCTCCCTTAATGCTCTCTTGATAAGGTACTGATAGTATCAGATTGCATAATTTGCAAAAGGCATCTATCATGTAATTTTTCCAATGTGCACGAACATTACTACATCAGAAACTTTGAAAAGCAGTTTTCTCTTTGAAATTTGACAATTTTCATTAAAAATAAAAATTTATAATCTATTAATTTAATAAATTGTTTGATTTTTTCTCCAATTAAATTTACTTATTTATAGTTCAAACTCATTAGAAACAAAAACTAACTTGGAAAAAAAAATCAGTTGAATTGTCTTTCAGTAGACTAGCCCAGGGTGCGTAGTGTTTTTGAAAAGTGCTTAAAGGTGCTTATTCTTGATTTACGTTTTTTAAAGGCCTTAAAGGTGCTTTTTTTAAAATTCAGGGTTTGTAAAAAGTGATAAATTGTTTTTCTTTTATAAAGAGATTTTTTCTTTGCCGTATCGATTGCCGTTTTAAATTACAAAAAATGCATGATTTTCAAAATTTTATCTGCAATATTTATCAGAAATTAGTTATTTATTTTTATTATATAAAGTTTTTTAAAATATTTTTGAATTTTATTGATTTTATGTTTATCAATTAAGAACTTTAAATGATAGAAAATTTTTTTATATCACCGCACAGATTCTAATTATGATTTTTTTTTTTTTGGAAAGTGATTACATATATATTTGAGTGCTTAAAAGGTGCTTATATTTTGTTAAAAAATCTGGCTACACACTCTGTAGCCTGATTAATCTTTAAGTGACAACTTTAGTAGAATACAGCCTTATGGAGATGGACTGTTCACTTACTCCCTACACCCTTTATTCTTATTGCTATTAAAATAATTTATCGATAATTAAATAAAACTGGGTATCTTTTTTATTTTGTTAATTGTAAATTGAAGTTAAAATTTCAACATATCTTATCTGAAAAATGAATGAATTTGTTTTATTATTTATATTTTACAGTTTTGCACTGCCACTACTCAGGAAAAATACTATCATGTTTAGCTTCCATAAGCCAAAAATATATCGCTCAATAAATGGCTGTTGTATTTGCAAAGCCAAGTCATCAAGCTCAAGATTTACTGATAGTAAAAAATATGAATCAGAATTTGAAAAATGTTTTCGAATGAGTGAGAAACGCTCAGGTGAAATCTGCAATGCTTGTGTGCTTCTTGTAAAGAGATGGAAAAAACTTCCAAATGGTACAAACAGAGATTGGCATCATGTAAGTTTATTTTTCTTTAATTATGTTTGAAAAACATTTTGATTTGATTTTTGAAACTCTTAGTATTTAAGGGACTTTTAGGGTAGGACTGATGTTATATCCAGGGTATCCGGGCACCTGGAAAGTCATAGATTTCAGTATTGAACAAAATTTGTCATGAAATGGCATAATTTTAACTATTTTTTTAAAAAAAGTCATGAAAAGTCAAGAATTTAGGTTGTGGAAAAATCTAATTTTTAAGATGGAATTTACCTCCTCCCCCCCAATTTCATGGCATTCCGAATATATGAATTTGTAACAAAATCCCCACTCACAGTCATATTTTATTAAAATATAAAATGTTTTCATTGTGCTCTTTAAATATTATGGTGTTTTCAAAAAAATGAAAGAAAGAACATCATTTCTAGAGCAAATTATCTTTTAAACTTCTGTGATTTCAGAATTTTTATCATTATTTATTTTATTTTATAAATTTAAAATTCTAGCTGAAGCAAGCCAGTAATTTGCGTTTTTTTTTTAAATTCCAAAAGAGAACAGAAAAAATCAAGAGTATTTCTTTCCTTTCCGAGGAACAAGAAAAGTATCTTTAGAATATAATTCTGCAAATTATTTGCTTTTGTATTTTTTTCAGCTATTTTATTGATTCAACTCTTTCTTTACTCTTTATAAAATATATAAATAAGAAGATACAAAGTATAACAGTTTTGGTTATACCTATTATTTCAATTAATGTTATTATAATGCTTTTTTGAATTTATTGTTGTGTTTTTGTCAGAGAAAATAGTAACTTCTTTAAGTCATGAAAAAATCTTGGAACTAGTCACGAATTTGAAAATCTAAAATGTAGCAGACACCTTGTAGATATTGTTGAATAGTTTGAAGAAGAGAATAGATTTAGACCAGCCAAAAACAGGCTAAAACTGAAATAGTTTTACTACCAGCTTTTTCTTTTCCCCGTCTTGCTTTCACTCATGGTTCCATGTATCAGGTGGACAGAGAGGTTATGGAGATGTTTTGTAATTACGAGAGCAAAAGAGAAAGAGAGACAGCGGTATACATAATAGGTTAACTCTTATGTATTTTGCACAACCCCAGAGCAGCATCTAATGCGTAAAATTAAATATTAAAAATTACTTGAAAGTCAAAATATGGATGGTTAACTAAATGTAAACAATAACGAGCTTCCTAATACCGGAAGAAATTTAAAAAACTTCCGTTATATCCAGAGCCTGACTAAGGCAGGGGCATATGGGGCAGTATATTTCGTAAATCCGTGGCTTTCTAAGGCGGAAATCGACTAAATTTTCGCAATTGCGATGGACAAATTTGGCCAATCAAAAACCTGTATTTTTACATATTGCAAAATACTATATGTTTGCAAAAATACAGGCTTCTGATATTGAGCCATTGTAATTGCTGAAATTTAGCCCTAATGTCAGCAAGGATATGAATTTTTTGCTGCTAGATGACAAAGTTAACAACCAGAAAACTGCATTCGGCATGATGGACATAGAACTATCAGAAAATCAATAAAAGGGACAGAACGATATTTCGTCTGACCATTGAAGGGGGAGGGACGTAGTAGCCATTTTAGGTTCTAGTCAATTTTCTTGTTATCCATAATGAGGAGAAAAATTTAAATACCTCAAAATTAAATACCTTTAAGTTCCTCCATACTAAATACCTTCATTACTGAGGTAGAGGGGGCCCCCAAAAAAGTTTTTGCCGCAGGCCCCAATTAGGCTTAATCAGGCCCTGGGTATAACCTTCTGCTTATGTTATGCTTACAAGTCAATATGTAAACAGACTTAATATTCTAGGAAGTTTTATTAATGTGATTTGAGTTTAAATTAATGTATAATTTTACCATTCTTAAGAGTTTTCTATAATTTATAAATTCTAATTGGTTTTGAGCCTAAAACAAATTTAAGAAAATTATTATCACAACATTAAAAAAATGTAAGGTTAGCCATGCTTTGAGTGTTATTCCTTATTTGGGTATATTTGTGTAAAATAGCACTGTTTGTTATTTTTGAGTAACATCATAGCAAGCTTGCCGAGTTATTCATTTGTTGTTTGCTTCATTTAAAGCTAAATTGAAGTCCCACAGTGGACTGATCGTTAAGACACGGTTCCCAGCAGATCACCGAAGTCAAGCATCACTGGCTGTGGTCAGTGTGCGGGTGGGTGACCACTTGGATCAGTCTGTGTAAGGACCGAGGGTGCGCGGTATTGGTCCTCATTAAACTGTTCTACCGTAAAGTGCTCGACTTTGCATGCAGGTCGTCAGGCCACCAAAGCAGGGGTGCCATCCCCTCTGCAGAGGATCAAAATTGTGATGGCGTGTCTTCGGATCATCTCAGAGATGTTTCCCAGACCGTCGCCAATAGCCCATTGTGCAGTAATGAACAAATCAAAAATGAGCGACGTAAATGAACAAATCAAATCAAAAGCTAAATTGAAAGAACGTGTTGTATTGAAAACCCTACAAGTATAATATTGGAGGGCATGCTTTTTCAAACTTGTGCGAAAAAATCAATGGGAAGCAATAACCCGGAAGTCTTACCATGAATTTTAACTCATAGTGCATAGCTTTACATGGTCAAGCATCCTTATGCTAATTTCTTCTGCCATGCAAGATGACAGCACTGCCCCATTGCAAATTATGGTGTAATTAGCAAAAGAGGTATAAACAAAACCTTTTAATTTAAAGAAACCCTTAGTTTTATAAACTGACATAGCTCTATTTTAATGGTTTCTAGTTCGACTATTTTTTTTTATAATTTTATTACCGTCATTGAACAGCCGACCCAATTTTCGGGTTTACAACTACTATTGTTCAACTCCGTAGCCTTGTAATTTTAAACCCAATCCAGAAGACAAGGGAACTCCTTTATCTAGTGTTGGGAGAAATTTGCCTTCGTGGAAGACTTTTTGAGGGAACTAACCTGCATTTGCGTTACATGGAGAGAAAGACCACAAGAACCTCCCATGGTTAGCCGAACGGCAAAGGGACTCTAGCCCATGATGCCTCTAGCACTGAGGATATTTCGCGTCAGCACTTTGGTCGGTGCAACCCGGATGTGGATTTGTATTGACCAGCAATTGGCGGGCTTCAAACCGGGTTCACCTCATTGGAAGGCGAACGCTCTATCCCCTGAGCATCACGTCTCAAGTTCAACTATTGACAGAACTACGAACATAATGCCAAAATATTTTGAAGGAAATACAATTTTCTATTTCTTAAAAGAGATAATACAAAATTTTCGAGCATTTTTCTTTCTTGAGAATCCTGACTATTTATTCCTTATAAAAACATCAATTTTCAACTATGTCTTTCTTTCAAACCAAATCATCCTTATTTTTTCTTTTTAAATGAACTGTTAATGTTTATCAATAATATCAAAATCTTTTGCAATTCATTTTACTTTTCTCAAATCTGAGTAGGCTTGTGAAGTGCACATGGTGAAAGTCACTTGGAAAAAAATTATATGTTCTTGCTTTACTTACTATATGTATATTTATTATATATTTGAATCTTTTTAGTACGCTTTACATCTTAAGACTTTTTAATACCTCTCAACGTAAAGTTAATTTTAATGAAGAAATTTTATTAATTTTAATTTTAATGAAGAATTTGAGTTCTTATTCCAGTGCAAGTTGAGTTCCTGTAGCACTTATTTATACCATACATTTTAATGATGTAATTGAGATTATAACTATCCTGTAGCTGTCTTGTTTTATTTCATATTAGAATATTAGACATTTCGATGATGATGTATTGGTAAATATATGGGTATAATTGATATTCCAGGTAGTAGATGCGAGAGCTGGACCAGGAACAAAATGCACAAGCAAAAATAAGCAGAAGCCTGAAAAGCAGCCTTCAAAGAAACTTCGTTTAAGACTTTGCAGAAGTAGGCAAAGTGCTTCAGAAGTTTTATCTGATGATATTGCAGGTTAGTGTTTTTATGCTTAATTTTTTTATTAGTTCAAATTGTTTAAATGGAGTTTTTTAGCTGCTGGAGTTAGTATAATTATTTACAGTACTCTCTCTCTGTTTGGTGATACTTCTCTTTAAACATTAGATTGGGATAAAGCTGCCAAAAATTAAGATGGGATCAACAAATTTTATTACTATTATTTTGATTTCAAATTTACTTTATATTATTTTGTCCACAGTAAATCACAAAAGTTCTAAAATTTTACCCTTTTTCTTTATTCATCTCAGTGTTTGGGAAAACTACATTTTTTTAGTCTACTCCAACTACTCATCCCATGTAGTTAACTACAACTACGTTTTTTAATGTAGTGATTACAAATTACTTTCGAAATGTGGTCATGGTCATTTACTATTTTTAGAAGATGAACTTTTCTGTAGAACTTAATTTACAGCCATCAGAAGTCTGTTTAGAAGAAATTTGGGTTCGTTAACGGACCCTTCACAAAATATCTTTTCATCAAATCGGACCCTTCACAAAATAATTTATCTTTTTATCGGACCCTTCACAAATTTGATTATCTTCATTATTGTTAATCAAATAAACCCTTCCCAGGGGCAGAAAACAAGAAAGATGGATGTAAACGAATTAAGTTTTGTCTTCGGCAGACGCTTCTTCCTTTATTCGTCCGAAATGAATATTCTGCATTCAGTAGTATAGGCTAAATACCAAATATTTGTATGTTGCATCGCTAATTTAGTAGCAGTAATTGCTGTTTATCTTTTAAAATTTAATTTTTTTAATTATAAGTTTACAGTGTTGAGCATAATCTTGTATGTCTTTACAATTTAAAAACTCCTTGAAAAAGTTTTTTTGAAATAATGTATCCTATTTGCACAAATTCACAAAAGCGGATCCTGGTTGAAAGAATGTGACTTAACGTTTATTTTATATTCACAAATTACAAGTAATTTTTTCGCAATTTTACAAAAACGGACCCTTCACAAAATGTCTGGACAGACCCCTGGCCATATTTAAAATGGTTTTGAATGATAAATTGGCATTTTTAAACATGACATTATTAGGAAATATGTATTCATGCTTACAGGAGCAAATTTATTATTATTAACCATTTTTCACTCGCTTGTTTTGTTAACCTTCAAATTCTAATGTCTTTCTTGACAGCAAGTATTTAATTAAAGAAATGATGAGATCATTTCAATTCATGAGATCATTCAATTTCAATCATTTTCAATTTTGTTAGGTTTTTAATTTTCTTTCTTTTTCTCTGAGAAAATATTTTCCATTCTTTTGAAATGACCTATTCCTTATTCACATATTCTTTTAATGTTTTTGAGTGTACATTTCCATTTGATGATACGACTAAAGACATAAATTAGCTTTTATTTGTAATGGCTCAATTAAATTTTAGGTATTATATATCTTTTCTCACTGCATGCTATTCACATATCTCTGATAAGCATAGAGGGAGAATGAGAACCTGACTGGTGAAGTGTTTTTTTTTTTTTTTTGCAGAAAAACTCACCTATCAAGAGTTTCTTCTCTTTCGATACCTATCAGAGTTGTGTGAATAACATACAGTTAGAGCTGTCCCTATGGCACATTTCTTATTGAGAAAAGTTACCACCAATGATTTCTTTAAAAGCATTGCATAGAGAACGCTCTAGTCTAGTAGCTGTCAAACTTTTTTGTCATCGACCCCAATAGATTTTATAATTCTCTTATTGACCCTCTCTAAGTTTTTTAATTTCTAAGTTTTGGATCTTTTTGCATAATATTTATGTTTGTCCATAATTCAAGATGAACTAATAATTCAGTGACTTCACCTTGAAAATGACTTTCAATATTTTCAATTTTAGCAAAAAGTGGCATGATAATACATTCTGAGATATCCATATTTTAAACATATCCAAAGCTTAATATAAAATCATCACTTAATTTTTTAAGTCCTTGTGATTGAATCTGATCTACCCCATGTCATACTAAATTAACACTAAGAGTTGATATCGACATCTTTGATGACCCCTGCTCTTGTGGATAAATTAGGGTGCTTTTTCTTTTCACATGAAGATCCACACAGAAAAATTAGGACATTGTGTACTTGCATTAATTTTTATTTAAATTAATCGGTTTTACAATTTTTTAATGTAATTTTTGGAACATCCTGTTTAAGGATATTGCAAAACTAAGAACTGCAACTCATTCTGTTATGTTCTACTTGTTTCTTCTTTGATGGATAACTATTGCTTGAGGCTTGGGATAACACTTTGTTTAAAATGTTACATAGTACCTAGATTGTACTTCGCTCACAAACCTAAATCGTGCTGGTACAATTTAGTAGCAACTTATCAATTTCATCCATCATTTTAAAAAGCTAAGTTTCAAGCCATATAAACTGTACTTCACCCAAACTGTAGAAAAGTGGCAAAGAACTATTTCAACCAATGTAGAATTTCTTATCTTGTGAGTGTGTCTCAACAATTGAGAACTCTGTTTAAAGGGATTTAAATCTTTTCTTGCATCTGTGTTAAGAAGTCAGTTTAATTTAAATTTAAACTGACTTCTTCACACAGAAAAGCTTAATCAATATGTGAATCATTCAGAAGGAAATTATATTTCAGTCAATTTGATAAAAATTAATATTCTTATAATGAGATTTATTTTCTTTATACCCAAGATGTAAAAAAAGATGAAAAAAGCCTTCTGTTTAGTCAATAGTCAAAAAATTATATAATAATTAGTAATGGGATTTTATAGACCAATTTGTCCCACTTCCTTCTATTTTGAAGGCTTTCGTGGGACCATTTAAATCCGAATGATTCAGTTTTAAAAAGCCTTTAATATCATGTTCCATTAACATTATCTACTTTTACAATGCTGTTACTATATTTCTGAGAGCTTAAAAATTTAATATACTATTTCTTATTATGTTGATTAACAATTGTTTTGAGTAATACATGGTCTACATATTCACTTAATCATAAATACTCAATATTTCTTTGACGTAGGTATGATTTAAGGAGCAGGTGGTATGAATTTGGTAACTGGTTTCCTAAATTGTGCCATTTGTAGACCCTGTGAAAATTACTTTTTAGTACTTACTGCTCAAATATTATTACTAAAAAAATAATATAACTTATTGAATAACCACATTTAATTATTAAAATATTTCACATGTAATTGTGATCTGTGATTGAAATGTAAAAAGTTTTATGATTTAGACAACTCTCCTATAATTGCTTAGCAATTATTCATAATCGCCGATTGATCACCATAGTCATAACATCAGGGGTGTGATTCTTCCGCGGATTTCCGCTTTTTTTTCAGATTTTTCCATTTTTTCCGCTAATTTCCGCTGAAATTTTTTTTTTGCACAAGTAAAAATATTTTGTGAGGAATTAAATTTTCCGCGAAGCGAAAGCATTGAAGTCCTCATTCCTCCCTCAAACATTGATTTTCGTATTTACCTGATTTAAAAGTTGAACGCTGCGATTCTTAATCAGATGATTCAAATGTCGTACATTGCGATTCTTATTTACGAGATTTAAAAATCCAATATCGCAATTTGTAATTACGCGCTTTTAAAACCCTATGTAGCGATTCGTATTCACGCAAGCTTAAAATCCAATGTCGTGATTCGTTTCATATTCACGTGATTTAAAAGCCTCATTTTGGGATTCATATTCTCTTAATTTAGAATCATGCATGTGATTCATATTCATATATTCATACAATTTCAAAATTAATGATCGAGATTTATAATCACATGGTTTACAAGTTTAAAAATTGCACTTTTTTGGCAAATTTTTGTATATATATATATATATATATATATATATTCGTTCTTGAATTTCCTCTTTTTTACTTTCCAACTACTCTCATCCCTGTAACATACACACTAATTAATGTCTATAAGTTGTGAAATGCAATAATAAAGAAGAAAAGTTAAAAATGTACAGTCGAGCCTCTATTTAAGGAAGTTGCTAAATCCCGATAATAAGTTCGTTATATGGAAAATTCGTTAAATAGAAAATCGCCTTTTAAACTGCTTAAGCAACCCAAAACAGGTTTTAAATTCATAAACACTAGACATAATTATAAAAGCAATTGATACATCTTAATCTTGTAAACTAGTATATACTATTTATTTTATAAATCTTAGCCATAAAAAAATCTACTTGGTAAACAAGAATAGAGCAAAACATTATCCAGTGTTACACTATCATGCTACATACATTTTCAACTAAAAACAGCTAAATTCATGCATAGAATTTTGACTGTATTTATTTGCTGTATAAAATTATAACCGCAAAGTAATTTTAAATAGGGAAAGTGGAAGTTAAATGGGAAAGTGGATCTCAAAGAAAAATTCATTAAATAGAAAATTCACTTCCCTATTTGGAAGTTATTTTATGAAAAAATTTCCAAAATGTTCTTGGTTCCTCAAAAAAATTCCCAAAATAGAAAAATTGGCAAAATGGAAGTTCGTTAAATAGAAGTCCGACTGTATTTATTTGTATGTTTTTTACTTTCGTTTCTTCTTTACTATTGCTGCTCAGAAACATCAGACATAATTTTTATAAGTGCTCGGCTACAAATATGTTTTAATTGTGTTCATTGACAGATGCACGTAAAAATTGCACCAATCAGGCTTAAAAAATTAGTTGGTTTGTTTCTTTGTTAAACTAACATGAAAAGTAGTTGCTGGGAATTGCTTTGAACTTCTGATTTTTGTATTCAGCTACTCAGTACACTTCTTTTTCTTTATTTAAAAAATTTACTCTTGTAAAAGTAGTGCTCTTAAATACAGGTGACTGCAGAAAATTTTCCTACTCTGAATCTCTTCTTAAAACTATTATTACCTTATTGCAGCTTATTTTACTAGTTGATAATTTCAAACAGGTAATTTTACTATTAAAATAAAAGTTTAAATCTCAATCAATTGAAATCTGCTATTATCCATGAGAAATGTATCAATCCGTTTGATTTTGATAAAATACCAAATGAATATTTCGTAATATTATATAGAAAAGGCTTTAATTGAATTATTTAATGTAATTATTTAAATTTTTTTTTCTCTAATTGCAAAATTTCATTGATATTGATTTTAGATGAATTGATTCTTTTTAATAAATTTATGTAAATAATAATAAAGAGCCGTGGTTGCTTAAAGGATAGAGCGTTTGCCTCCCAATGAGGTGAACCAGGTTTGAATTCTGCAGACAACTTCCACTGACCACAGTGCTGACATAAAATATCTTCAGTGGTAGACAAATCATGGATTAGACTTCCCTTGACTTCAGGCTAACCAGAGGAGGTTTTCCTCTCCATGAAACGCAAATGCGGGTTAGTTCCATCAAAAAGTCCTCCATGCAGGCAAATTTCTCCCAATACTTGATCCAGGAGTTCCCTTGTCTTCTGGATAGGGTTAAAAATCAGAAGGCTAAGGAGTTATAAGGTAATCGTTAACTGAAAATTCAGTCGGCTGTTCAACAACAGTTATGAAAAAAATAATGATTCTAGTAATAAATAAGTTTGTTGCGACAATTTCATTTTGTTATTTTTACCATTTGACTGCCATACTAGTATTTTGCTATAATGAGAAAAGTTACATTATAAAGTGGTAGTACTTTTGTGATTAAATTAAGCGGACATTTTATTACATTAGCTAGCAATTGGGTTTTAAAAAAATGAGAGTTACATTTTTTCAGAATATATCTCATATTTTTAAAGTATTAATATTTTTGGTAGATTTATGAATGTCTTGTTTATTCATGATCAATGCTAGCAATGAAAAAAATAGGTTGCCAGTCTTAATCCTTTTTTTAAAAAAATGTAAGAGTTTTTTTTATATTTGAAGAAGTAAGAGGATAAAGGCTTTAAGTTATGTTTTAATGAATTGTTTCGTACTTGCTTTAAATTTTAAATGTTGACAATAAGAAATAAAGATTTTGCTTTGCCTTTATCTCTTGTTCCTAAACTTCCAGTTTGCAAAATCTATAAACCTCTAACAGTTACTTAAATTGTCCAGGTCATAGTTTTTTTACTTTTGGTTACATTGCTTCATATAAGAGGCTTTTTTTAGGTTTACTTGTTGAATGTTTGTTGCCATATGCACCTAGAACTTCTTACCACTTTTTTACACTCAAAGATTGTCATTTAGTGCCTTCATCCACTGAGATCTTTAAATTTTAAGGACTGAATAAAATAAATTAATTTTATGGTATAATTTCAGAATGAGTCTAAAATAGATATTTCCTTAAGAAAGTTTAATTTTTTTTTTTTTAAATTTCTCTTTAAAAAGTTTTTCAATTAAGCTCTTTATTTCTTAGTTTGCCGGCCAGGTGGCCGAGCGGTTAGTGTGCCTAACTGCGAAACCAATGGCCGCAGGTTCGAATCCTACTCTGGACATGGATGTTTTTCCTCTATGTGTTGTCCTCTGTTGTGTGTGAATGTGGCCCACCCTATGAACGGGTATTTGTGGCAGTGGGGTGTGGGTAATGTTGCCCGCCTCCGTGACTTAGGTTCACAGGTGCCCACTGGGTAACGTTAAATGCACAACACTTCCGACATCTTCCGAGGTGAAGAACGAAAGTTCAATACCTGCTGTTAGAGAGAAAACAAAAATTCTTAGTTGGATTTAAATGGATATAATTGTTTCATTTATTATTCTGTAGGGGATAATTAATTAACATTACATTTCATTGATGTTATTAGGAAATGAAGATAGCCTTAGTGAATCTTCAGGTCTCTCAGTGCCACACAGTCGAGTGCCAAGTCCCTCTCCTAGTAATTCTTCTGATGATTCCACTATCCTCGAAGAACCTGATGATGATATGGATCCAGACATTATTGATGATAAACAAAGGCATAATGATATATTCAGTCAAATTGCACAACATGCCAATTCATCATATAATCATAAATTGTCATCCTTTTTAGACATGACTTTTTGGCGAGAGTGAGTAGTATGAACTAGATATTTGTATCTCATAAACATATTTGAAAGAGCTAATTAAAAATATTTTGTTGCTTTTATAAGACATTCAAATCGTGATTATGAAATTTTCTTAAATGCAAATACAAAAGACAATAAAATATAAAAAAAATAAAGTGCAGGATTTATATAAAGAAAGAAATGTAAAGAAGTTTTGATTATCATTCTGTTTGCGAATGGGTTTTGGCATTGTAATAATTTTAAAATATTATTTAATAATTGTTTTTCAAAAGTAAATATAATTTCGTTACTTTACCTGAATTTTAGTTAATAAATTTAAAGGTTAAGGTATAACTTCTAGATTCATCTCTCAAAAACTGGCGCATAATTATTTGTAGATACTATTAAATGATAAAATTGAGTGACAATGTGCATTAATTTACAAAATATGAGAATGATATTTTATGGGATACAGTTGTTAAGCACCAAGTCTATTTCAAACGCCATAATAATATATCATTAATTACTTATGAATAGACTTAAGCACTTTGTGCTTAGGTCAAGCAAAATGTTTTTAGCATATTAAAATTAGTGCCAACATACAATTTTTTTTTACTTTAAATATTTAAATGGATAATGTTTTATAAAAAATAGACTGATTATAATCAGGAATAAATAAGCTAATTTTAATTATTTGGTTTAAATCATTGACATTTCTATGTAAAGATCGTAAAATTATTCGAAGACTCTAAATTTTCGACTATTTTAATGTTTTCTCTTTACAATGTGTTCTATGTTATTTCATCATCATCATAGTTGGCCAGACAGCCCAATGTGGGCCAATGCCTTCCTCTGAAGATTTCTCCATAATGACTTCCGATTTATCTTTGATCTCCAATTCTTTACATTAATTGCAAGAAAATCAGGCTTCACCGAGTCAGCCCTGTGGTCAACTGCGGTCTTCCCCGCTTTCTTGTTCCAGTGGGTTTAAAAAGCAGCATCTTTTTTATTGTATTTATTGTCGTCACTCTTTAAAATCACGCGGGCTATCCAACTCATTCTATTTATTTTTATGTATTTAATAATATCAGGATTTTATAAATCTTGTACAGTTCTCAAATAATGCAATACAACTTTCCTCCAGTTTTGTCAATGTCCAAGTCTTAAAAGCATATGTCAAAACTGACCTGACAAGAGTTATGTAGATTAAGAGCTTTGTTTTTCTAGAAAGATACCTAGATTTAATAAATCTTCTCAGTCCTTAGACAGCCTTATTTCCAAGATAGAGTTGGTTTTTTATTTCAGGAGTCATTCTGTTGTCAATAGTAATAATTGAGTTTTATCATGGTGCGTAGCATTTTTAAAAAGTGCTTAATGGTGCTTATTTTTGATTTTTGTTTTTTAAAAGCCCTTAAAGATGTTTTTTTTCATTGGTTGTTTTTAAGAAGTGCTTAATTTTCCCTTTTTGAAAATGAGATTTTTTTTCTATGCCAAGCCACGTTTTATGCAAAAGCATGCTTTTCACTTTGTTCTGTTAAACGTTTTCACAATTCATTTAACCAAAATCAATTTCATCATATCGTCGGTTCATAGCGTATGAAAGCGCCAATCATTTTACTGGTTTGATGAAATACTTTCTAGTCCGCATGTGCGTATAGTAAGCTGGGTTCTGTGAGATCATGGCGCTTTCATGTGCAACTCTTCTGCATTTTGCATGATATTCTCAATTTCAAGCTTCATTTTCCACCCTCTGAAATCTCTTGCTCATTTTTTAATGGCTAATATAATAAAAAAGGAGCTAATCAAAAACTAGTTATTTTATCATGATCATGTAAAGTCTTTGTGAATTATTTTGCATTTTGTTAATGTATATAGATAGTGCTTAAAAATATGTTTTGAGCCCTTAAAAAGTACTTAAAAGTTGCTTATTTTTTGTTGCAAGATTTGGCTACACACCCTGTCTATATTATTTTCTGCTTTATATTTTTTAAATCATTAAATAATTTGTTCTTAAATTACATTTCATTCTTTTTAGAGAGAGAATTTGCTGTGGTATTATATTTCGAGGTCCCCATGGAGAGGCACTTATATATCCTAAGCTCCTCCGTCCATGTCATTGCAGGCGAAATGGAAACTCTGGAAATGAATATTTGTCTCATGAAGCAGCTACACCATATTTGCCTAATGCTACCAACACTGCCACACATGTTGCCTGCTCACCTGGGCAAAATCATTTTCCTAATGGAATAATAAGTGCTTAGCAAGGATTTGATTTAGAATCTTATTTACAACCCATAATTTTTATTTACTCATATTTATATTAGTTTACAGTTTAATATTTATGTTTTATAATGTGACTCCTTGTGCTTCCATTTTGTAAATGTGAAGTATCATTTGAAAATAAGTGATTTTAGTCAACAATATTTACATTTATTCATTGATTAGCTCTTATTTGATTTTTTCATAAGGATTCTGTGAATCAACAGCAATTTTTAAAATAAGTGTTTGTAAACGTCTTCTACTTTCATACTAAACAACTTTTCATATCCTTGTCTAATATGGCTAGAGTTGCATTTATAAAAGTATTGTTCAAATTCAAATTGTCAAATTTTGGTGTAATATTCGGAATTACGTTTTTAAACGTTATCATTCATCATCATTACTATTTTTTGAGTGTTGTAATTATTTCAATTATTTTTATTTCTTTTTCATGACATCATCTTAGACATAAGTTGTGTTTAGAAGGTTTAGTGTTGACTTTTATCCAGATTCCTTATTTATTAAAAATTTGTGTATTTTTCCTATGTTAGATATGAAGCATTTTCACATGTGATAAGTCGAAATTTATTTTTAGTATATCTTGTTAATTTAAGTTTTAGTATTTATTTTGTTGTTAATGTTACCAAGTCTTTATATACATTTTTATGTTTTTGTATCTTTATAAGCTTCTTAAATATTTTCTGAGTATTACATATTAACCGACTGTTGCATATTCATGCTATAAAAATATAACAGTTTCAATTGTTTGGATATAATTTTGCGTGAATAGCTTTTTTAAAAAAAAGGCTAATGAAAGATTTAGTTGCAAATTATTTCAAAAATTGTTGTTTATGATTGTATTTATTAAGTTCTAGTTTTTTCCTTGTTCTATGTTAAAGTTGTGTTTAATATTAATATTTACTATTTAAAAATGTGAGTGATTACAAATATTTATGGATAAACATATATAGAAAGCTGGTTGATCTGCTTTAATGTTTAATTACCTGTACTTATAAGCTTTATATAATATGTGATTATTTAATCAAGAAAAGTACATATGGAGTATTTGTTCTTGATATTTGTTACTTTTCATCACTTTGTACTGGATTAATACCTCTCATCAAAGCTTAGTAACAATTTTATTTCAAAATGTAACTTATATTCAGTAACTTATGTAGCATATTTTAATAACCTTTCTATAGGTGCATTTTATATGCTACCCAATGTGTTCAGTATTATGTGATACTTATGTGTTCAAGATTCGAATGTACAGAAATGTAAAAGCTATTTGAAAGAACTATTTCTGTTGTAGATGTATAAATTCTATATCCAATTATTGATTTGTGAGTTTCACCAATTTAATGTTTGTATTTTCTTCAAAACAAGTTGCACATTACAGACTAACTGAAACCTTGTTTTTAAAAATAAGTGGTTGTAATGTTCGCTCTAAGTTTATATTTAATATTGAAACTTATATTACTAAAGTACCTGAGTCTTGTATTTTCTATTTTAAAAGAAATAACACGATTTTAATCCTTTTTTAGTCTATCCAATATGGTCATTAAGTAAAAGAACCTTGTTACAAAGGGTCTTACTAAAAAGAGCTGTCATTTTCGTCATATATATTAAAGAAGATCTTTTTTTTTTTTTTTTTTTTTTTCAAATGCACCACCAAGTTTTTCATTTCCTTTCCTTTTAAAAGCACTGTTAACTTTCAGGTTAACTATAAAGATAAATTTTCTTTTTTTACTATGCCATATCTTTTTTAAGTTCATTTCTTGATTTAGCTTTTATTCCTTCCATGTTGCTTTTTTAAGTTACTTTACTAATGTAATAAATATTTCTGTTGTTATTAGTCATTCAAAATGTTTATGCTAAAATGATATTTAAAAGAACTGGGGGAAAAGTTCCACTTTTCTTCTTAAATATTGCAGTACTCATTGATAGCTCTTTTAAGCACATATATTGTTGTTTCAAATATTTATGACTTCTCTGTCAGAAATTTGAAAGCATACAATGTCTTTCTTTTGGAAAATCTTCTTTATAATACCAAGTATGTGATAACTATCTTAAAAGTTATAATAGTTTAATTCTTTGTCATATGTCACATTTAATTAGTTATAACTTTTATAAAATCTGGTTTACTAAAGAAAAAAAAATATTTGAATGAGAAAGTTTTATTTTTGTTAGGTGATAAAACAGGCAGTTATATTAAATATACTTAAGTATAATTATGTTGTAAAATTTATGTCAATTTTTTAATACTTATTTCAAGTTTTACTCTTTAAGCTTTAGTTTTTATTTCTCCTTTTTTGTGAACTATTTCTTAATAAATAACATGCAAAATAAACTTTCAATGTTGTAAAACAGGCTGTATAGCTTGAAAGTCTGAACCAAAGGCTTAAAAGATTAAAATATCTAATATCAGAAACATTAAAGTTTACATTTCGAATTAGTGACTGTACTTAAATGAAATATTATTTTACTCTCAACTGGTGAAAAAGTTCTTCAACTTGTGAAAAACTTATTCTTCCCAGCTTTTTCTTGAGTATATTAAAATTTCTATTGTGAAAGTAAGGATGGAATTTTCCAATTAAAGAATAAGTGTTGATTAAAGTTTAAATTTTAAGAATGATTTTTAATGAAATAGCTTTAAAATATTGTAGTATTATCTGTGAGTTGTATGTGTGTTAGCAGACAAATATTTTTCTCATTTAGTCAAGTTTCAGCCTTAGTTTTTCATACAATTGTGCAAAAAATGCTAGTTTTATTACCATGTAGCAATTAGTGTAAAAACTTTATATTATATGCTATATTTTTTAAAGTTATATTAAATTAAATGCTTACCAAAACAAGTTACTCTAAAAATTATTATTTTTCAAAATCTTTTTAAGTGAGCTTGTATATGAAAAAAAAATATATTTTCATTATAAGTGCATTAATTTATTATTTTGTGTGGTAAGTTTAGTTATAATATTAAAACAGTATTTTGACATATTTAATTCACTTTTAAGATATTCTACTTTTAATCAATAAATAACACGCTTCTACTTATAATTTAACTGAAACTTGTCACAATTCCTGTTAGATGTTTATTTTTAATTCTTTCAACCGATAAATTCGAACAAATATTAAAACATTCTTTGTAATGCAAGCATTTCATTTTTGACCAAGAATGGTCTTTTAAATTCAAAATTTAATATGCCAAACTCAAAACAATTACAGTAATTACACATTACCATTTGGCATCATTGTAACAAGCAAATTTTATAGAAAATTGGCAATTGTGTCATCATTATTTGCAAATGATAACAAAGAAATTACAGGGGGCGTAAAAATATTGATTTAGTTATCAATACCTATTGAAATAAAATCTATTCTTTTCTGTTTTGTAATATAATATATATATATGGCATTTATGAAATTTATAGAACCTGTTTCTTTATAGCTATCTCAAAAAATAAATAAGTAGTGGTAAAGCTCTTACTGTTGATAATTACTATGCCACGCAAACTTTTAATTTCACTTTTAAAATAAGTCTTTCATTTTTGGAATTAAATTCATTCCATTTTCATTTCTTTCATTCATAATTCTAGTCCATAATTATAAAATGTACAATTTTTTGTACTTAAAAAGATATTATTAATTAAAAAAATATATGTACAAAACTTTAATTTTTAAAAGGGACAGCAATTGCAGAAAATGTTAGTAAGTTAAGCAATATTTTCACAATCAAATCTTCTGATTCAAGTGCAATTCTATTTTGTGTGCTATTTGTCACAATTGTCATTCATTTTTACTTAAGAATCTATTTGTGATTTCATCATTTTATTTACATATCTTATTCAGTTGCTATAGAAATTTCATTGCAATGAAATTGAAGTGATGTGATTCAATTTTGTATAAATACCTATGAAATTGACATTTAAGATGCACAAAAATGTTCCCCTGTTTTTAATACTTATATATTTAGAAAATTAAAAAAAGACTTATTTATCAAATTTAAAAAAGTAATAGTTTTTATATATTAATCTTCTTTTTTCATAAAAAATGTTTTCTTTTTTTGTTTCTTTGTTCTACTACTATTAGGACATAAATACTAAATGTTTTTCAAAAATAAATAAAAACTGTTCACTTTATCAGTAATTTTTATTTAAAAAGTTTGATATGAATGAGATTTTGATTAAATACTCTTGAGGTATTCACCATCGTGTTCTATGCAAAGTTTTACAGATTTAAACCAATAACTGAAGTGCTACTTCCATACTATCTGTGGATTGTGAAAATGATATTTATGTACATTGCAGTAGTGCTTTTATGAAACTAAAATTTTGCAGCAAACGTTATTCCCCTTACTTTTAGTGAAAGAAAGAAGTTAGATGATCCTAATACTAAATCATAATTAATTTTCTAAAGAAAGTAATAGTATATACTGAAGAAATATTTTTCAGTGTATTAAAACTTAAATGCTATCAAACTTTGACAATTCAGTAACTTTTAAAGCATGTGACATAGATGAAAATAATTATTATAAAAATAATTATTGGAAAAAAGTACTCTTTGTCTTTAAAATTTCCACAGTCAAAACAAAGAAATATTTTCAAGGAAAAGTTAACAAATTAGTTAACTTTTGAAAATTTGAACTCTTTATATTATTTTAATAAACATTATTAAAATAATGTTCATTATTAATTTATCAATTATTTTAATAAACATTTTAACAATGCTTATTTCATATGCTTTTTAAAATTATATGGATATATATGTATATATCTGTTGATAATGTAATAGAATCTTGAAAATAATATATATTTCATATACACTTTTAATGAACAGTATAAGGTATTGTTATAAGGTCTCATATTTTTTCTTAAATGGGTAGAAAATTTTCTTACTTAATGGGTGGTGTTTTCTTCCATAGCCATTTTTCTGAATTCATTACCAATTTATACTTTTCATTTATTGTATTTGCTCTATTTTGCAATTATCGGTTGCCCTGGCTAATTGTTGATTACTAAATATTATTTTTTGAAAAATTATTATTAATTATGGATACATTCTTTAAAATAGAAGAGTAGGCAGAGTCCATTGCAATATCAAACCCAACAGCAAAATTATGTATAAAAAGACAATTTCTTTCTACATTGGTAATTGAATTGGTAACATTTAAAAAACAAATTATTAAATGTGAAAGAGATATATCAAATGATAGAATAGATATCAGGAATCGCAGCAAATGTAGTTCCTACCTTTATTTAGTTGTTTTATCAAATTCAAACGATAGAATAGATTTTAGGAATCACAGCAAATGTAGTTCCTACCTTTATTTAGTTGTTTTGATGACAATAAAATCAACTGTTTATGAATATCACCTCACAATATAAGTTAGCTTTCTAACTGTAATCAGAGCAAGTTCATTTCTGGCAGTGGATTTTAATTATTTTTGTGCTGAAAACACTATCCATAAGAATGTGTAATTCTTCTTTGAGCAAAGGAAAAAAAGCAGTGATTCTCAAACTTTAGAGATCAACCTCTGAGAAGAACATTAGCATTTTGCAAGTTGGGGTCATTTAGGTTAACTAGCAGAAATAGCTTCTTGTAAAATAATGATAAGCGTCTATAGTGTTTTTATAATTCTTGGTTATATAAACTGTTAGCATAAAATTTAAAATGAAAAAAAAAAATTTTTTTCTAAATTTTTAATGATTGATATTTTGTCTTCTAAAACAAAAACTATTCAGTACATTTAATCTCAAATTTGAAAAACTACTTTTTAAATATGAAAGTTTAGGCCCTAGTTTTAACTTCTAAGGTAGCGAAAAAACTAAAATTTATTAAGTTAAAAAAAAAGCTATTGTTAAGTTTAAAAGCTTTTGTAAAGGAGCTTGGAAACTTTAAAATTGGCATGAAGGGAATACAGAAGTAAAAAGTTTGTGAATTCCTGGTGTATGCATTTAATGAATATATTTTTCATGTTATGATTTGGATTTTAAAAATAAACTATTTATTATATTAAATATGTTAAAAAAAACTATAATTATCGTTACCCTCTTCTTAATATGGATTTATCAAAGCTTTTGGATGAAGTTGAACATCAGTGTAGGATATGGATTTTAAACAAAGTTAAGTAATGAGTTTACAATGCTAAATATAGCATTCTGTAGAAAGTAAAATATCTGTTATGCTTAGATGTGCTTGTTTCAAACATATTTTGTAAGGAATGTGTTCTGATGTTGAAAAGTATATTTAAAAAAAATTGAATGATATATTTAAATATCTGTCTATCTATATAACAATGTATGTGAAATATTTTCTCTGGTTGCTGAAAATGTATAATGATACTTTAGAAAGTCTGTTTCTCTATAACCCCACAATGACTGTGAAACATGTTAAACAGTTATAAAAATTTTAAAAGTATTGATGTAAATAATAATTGGAAACTTATGTTGGTTTTTAGGAATATACTCTAGACCAAATGGCATTTGATATTGTAGATGACTAGTCTCTTACACTGCCACTCCTCAATGTTTTTATCCTAGTCTGTGTGGAGGTGTATGTGATAACTTAAATAATTTTATTATATGTACATGTGTTCAAGTATCATTCTATCTAAAGTTGTGAAGCTATAGTACTGGCTCGATAAAGAATGTTGAAAGCGTTTGGAGTATTTGAACTAAGAAAAATTTATTTCACTCATTAAAATTTTGCACTTATTTTCTTTTTTCTTTTTAAAAATATACATGAAATATGGTGGAGAGTTAATCTGTTTTTAAAGTTCATGAAATACAATTTGTTTGAAGCTGAAAACTCTTGATTTTTTTTTTTATATTTCAACTGATTTTCACTTTTTTTAAAAATACTTACTGGAAGAGAACTTATATACATATTAGAATTTGCCATTAAAGGAAAAATCTTTCAAGTAATATTTTTCCTCGCTTTATTTAATTTTGGATGCTTTTTTAGGTTAATTACAACTTTAATAATTGTAAACCTTTAAAAGTTTATTTCCATGTTACATTTTATTAAGTAAAGTTTAATTGCATTGGTTTAAATTAGAAGCCTTGACTATCATTTGTATAATTTTGAACAATGAGTGGCTATAATTTTCTTAAATAGAGTAAATAAAACTTGCATCTCTTAGTTCCTGCTTTTTCTAAGTTGTTAATTTTAAATAATGAATAATTATCTGGTTAACAAGAATCAATACAGTAACTTTTACTTTCTGATTATTGTTTTAAAATTTATTATTTTCGATAGCCTGTTAATAGTAATTAAATTTTGTTTATCTTTTCCTGAATTGAAAACCTACTAAAGCCTACTAACAGATAAAAACTCATAAATCCATTTTAAAATATATAAATATATATAATATTAATAAAGAGGAATAAATATATTGTCATCCAATTAATTACAATACCCAAAAGAATCAACAGTTACAAATAATATTTTAAATATAGAAAAGAATTTGGTATTAATATTCAGATATAAAAAAGCTTTTTATTATAAGAAATTTGAAAACAAATAATTTGACCAGAAGGGGTTAATTGTTTAACCCTTTGCTTACTGCTGGTACAACTAAATTACCAAAATAACAGGTATTGTGCTAGGTGCCATATTAAAAAGTTATTTCTTAACCCTGAATTAAATTAGTGGTTTTTATGGATATTCTAAAATATAACTATTGTGATAGATAATTTGTTCTCAGCATTAGGAGCTTTTTAATAAAGTAGTTATTTTAAGTTTACATTTCAGTTTTTATTAGCAATATTTGCATCTTGGTTTATTTAATAAATGCTCATATATCCTTAAATTGTAAGCGTGAAATTAATAATTTGTTTCTTACCATGTTAAATTTGATTACTAATAGCACAAACGTTATATAATTGTTAACATAAAATAAAAAATATTTTATTGTTATTTATTTTGTAAGCTATGATAATTTTATTACCCTCTTTCAAACAAATAAATGAACAAAATTTTCAAACAAATAAATAAAAATTTCTCATCTCTAAATGTGATAAAATGTTCTTAGTTCAAATACTTATGTTTGAGTGCCTTATGGCAGTGATAATTGGAAAGGATTGTAGAGCTTAGGGAAAGCAGCAAAGTTTCCACTCCTGGAGTTATCTACAAATGTTAATTTATTGAAAGTTTTGATGTTTGTTTTCACACTTTATATAAAAACTGGACAAACATTTTGCCCACAGGATGTGTTGATATTTACTAACAATGTAAAATGTGATGTGGTGCATATTTTTATTTTGTTTATTTGTATTGAAAAGCATCACTAACTAATGGAATGATAACTATACTGCCCAAAGCATTTTTGTGGACCACTGTAGGGCATTTTGAAAACTGCTTAGATGTTGTATGTATTGTTTAGGAACTGTAACTGTGTCATTATGATTTTAGTTTGGAAAACGTTTTTAGTTGTAAATGCTTATGATGCCATTGAATAAAGCACGTTAATATTATATTGTCTAGTCTTGTTTTATGGATTTCTGAACATGGATTTTTATTTTTTTTTAATTTCTTTCTTTATTTTTTATCACTAGGCCTGGTCGATAGGGTATAGTCGGTGGGGCGCTGGGTACATGAGTTTGCAGGATTCGATCCCTGCCGGCCGAAGACTCCCCGTGTAGTAAATGGTGACTGATGCATGTTAAATCTCTCGAGTCTCAAAGTCCTCCATGTTCCCATAACAAATTAGTACCTCTGGGGGTACTGATCCAGGAGTTTCCTTGCCTTCTGGATTGGTTCAAAATTACAACTCTACAGAGTTCAACATTAGTAGTCGTAAACCCAAAAATTGGGGTCAGCTGTTCAACGACGGATATCCTCCAAATAGTCTTCTGAAAAGCTTTAAAATGAGGAAATTCGTCTTCTAATAACTTTTAAAACGAGGCGATACGAAATCATTTTTCAATATTGACGCAAAGCCCGATATCAGACCTTAATATTGACCCATAATATTTTAATTGGGCCACGTATTATATTACCGGGTAATAGTGTACCCTAAAAGAGGAAGTAATTATAGACCTCATAGGGGGTACACAATGTGGCCCTGTAATTTACTATGTACGCATATCTAAAATAGTGCGTTCAATCGATTTAAAATGAGGAAATTCGTCTTCTAAAAAGCTTTAAAACGAGGCGATTCGAAGTCATTTTTCAATATTGACGCAAGGCCCGATATCACACCTTAATATTGACCCATAGTATTTCAATTAAACCGCGTATTATAGTACCGTGTAATAGTGTACCCTACCAGAGGAAATAATTATAGACCTCATATAGGGTACACAATGTGGCTCTTTAATTTCCTATGTATGTATAAATATAATAGTGTGTTGAATAGCGTTTAAATGAAGAAATTCGAAGTCAATATTCTGTATAAAAATATGGTCCTAAATCTCCCTCTAATATTAACCTATAATATTCAAATTAGACCACCTATTATATTACCGGATAATTGTGTACCCTACCAGAGGAAATAATTATAGACGTCAGAGGGAGTACACAATGTGGCCCTGTAGTTTACTATGTATATATATCTAAAATAGTCTTCTGAAAAGCTTTGAAATGAAGAAATTAGTCTTCTAAAGAGATTTAAAAATTCGAAGTCATTTTTCAATATTAAGTAACATAAGGCCCGATATCAGACCTTAATATTGTCCCATAATATTTCAATTGAACCATGTATTATATTACCGGGTAATAGTGTACCATACCAGAGGAAATAATTATAGACCTCTTAGGGGGTACATAATGTGGGGAGCAGAGCTGATATTTAAAACCCGTGTGACATTTATTCTCTCTGAGATTTAATAGACCCTTTAATAAATCATTAAAAATATAAGACAAGAGTTTACATAAATAATGACAATCTTTATTCTTGCACTAAAATTTAACAAATGTACTTAAAATAATTAAAAAGAAAGCAAAAATAATGAAGAAATATTTTCAATATAAACATCAATTAAATAATATCAGCTTACAAAATGCTCTTTTTATTTTTACAAACAGTATTAATATAACGGCCCTCACCTGCTCCAGGGTGCAGGGACTGCTGAATTGGGTTCAAAATGACAAGGCTACGGGGTTGAATATTAGTAGTCGAAAACTCGAAATTGGGTCGGCTGTGCAATGACTGTTGTAAAATAAACTAATAAATTTGGCGGGGATAGCCTGGTTGATAGTGCGTTGGGCTCGTGTTCGTGAGAATGGGAGTTTGAATCCAGCCGGCAGAAGAATACCCATGTATAAAATTTGTGACTGGTGCATGTTAAATCTGTCAGGGTCACAAAGTCCTCCAAGTTCTCATAACAAATAAATGCCTCCGGGTAGTGATCTGGCAGTCCCCTTGTCTTCTGTATTGGGTTCAAAATTACAAAGCTACGGAGTTAAACATTGGTAGCCGTAAACTCAAAATTGAGTCGATTGTTCAACGGCGGTTATAAAAAAAAAATAAAACTAATAATCAAATCGTATTTTCTTGTTTTCTTTCTAACGCTTTGCATATTTTCTACGCACATTCAAAATTTCATGTTTCTAAGTCTTATAGATTTCGAGCAACAAGCAAAATGTAACACTAAGAAAAAATAATTGAGAAAAAAATCGACTTTTGTCCCTTTTTCAGCTATTATTCGCTCTTTAACAAAGAAAAATAATTCTTTTCATATATAGAACACTTTATTCACTTAAAATTATTGAAAAAGAAGTTAAAAAAATTACATAAAATAAAATAAATGAATCAATAAAAGTTATCCAAAATTTATTCGTTTATTAGCTATTATTCGCCATTTCCCAAAGAAAAAATAGTTATTTTTATATACAGAGCACTTGATTCGCGTTATAATATCGAAATGTATTTTTTAAAAATTAATATAAAATAAATAAAAAAAAATTTAAAATCGACGATCACAGGGTTTCGAACCCAGGATCTCCGGGACTACACATCATCCCTGCACACAGCGCTACCTACTGTGTCACGCTTCACATGGCAGCCTCGCGAATATTTCGCTTAATGCACCTACTCCCGGTTAGTCAACAAAACTTATTTTGGCCCTTTGTGGGCCCACTAATTAGTCTATAAAAAATTCCTTTGGTAAAATTGTTTGTTACATTAAACTCTAATTTCAGGCCAAGATTGAAATTTATAGGTAAATATTATAGGGAGCTACGGGGTATGATGTGTGCGTACCCCCTGATACGACTTTTGTCCCTTTTTCAGCCATTATTCGCTCTTTAACTAAGAAAAATAATTCTTTTCATATATAGAACACTTTATTCACTTAAAAATATTGAAAAAGAAGTTAAAAAAATAACATAATACGTATTTGAACTACGTATTATGTTGCGTATTATATACGTATTATAACTACGTATTTGAATTTCACACGTATCGTATAGTTCGCGGAGCGCTATTGAGGTAGAAGTGTTACGAATAGGCGACAAATTTAATAAATTATTAATATGCGATATATAATCAAAATTTCTTTTTTTGCCGTATCGCTCTTCAAGAATATTAATTACAATATCGTTTTTAATCTATCGCGTTTTTAAACTGAGACCAAAATTCTTGAAAGTTCTCAGTATTGCCATCAAATTTTTCAATGTAAATCTTAGGTAACTTAATTTCAATTTGAGCTTCTGAATTTTGGAATAAGTCTCTTACAATTGTTTTTGAGCTTTCGACTCTAACAGTTTCTTTTTCGATTGCAGCCTTTTTGAGAATTTTCTCAATTTTAAACTTATAGAGAATAATTTTATCTCTACATTCTTCAGTTGATTCAACTTCTGCTGTTATTTGTTTACAGTCCTCGATTTTATAAATAATTAGTTAATCGAGTTCAATTATTTGTTTTTCTTTTTCGTTTAACTGTACAAGTGCTACTTCAAAATATTCTTAATTCGAATTTTCTAAAGCTTCGTCAATTTTAGTCATGAGTTTAGTGGCACTTGTTCTTAAACCACCTCGTTTTTAGTTTCGCTTCGTTCGTCATTTTCGTTTTCAAATTCTTATAGTCCCGCAGTGGACTGATCTTTAAGACACGGTTCCCAGCAGATCACCGAAGTCAAGCATCATTGGCAGCGGTCAGTGTGCTGGTGGGTGACTACTTGGATCAGTCTGCGTAGGGACCGAGGGTGTGCGGCATTGGTCCTCGTTAAACTAGACTTCTACTGTTCTACCGTAAAGTGCTAGACTTCGCGTGCAGGTCGACGGGCTACCGAAGCGGGGGTGCCATCCCATGCGCAGAAATCAAAATTGTGATGGCATGTCTTCGGATCCTCCTCAGGGATGCTTCCCAGACCGTCGCCAATAGCCCATTGTGCAGGTCTAGTGCGACGTAAATGAACTACAACAACAACAACAAATTCTTATGAACAACAAGCAATTAACAGTAATAGCCTCGGTGTTTTCGGCACCATGCTTGTTTTATCTTTTTACCAGACTTCGATACTGCATCGCTTGTCTTTAAAAGAAAACGAACTCTAATGATAAAACAAATTTAATAAAAAAATGGACGGACATGACATAATCGATCATCTTTCATCAAAGCTATAGAAATCAGACTGAAACAAAATAAAAAACATTAATATTCATTCTGTCTGCGTGCCATCTGTTGGCATTAAAGTTAATCTGTTTCACTCCGACTTGAAATAGTTATACCTCGTTACCATAGTTACCGCCACGTGTCCAGACGAATGGTTAGGAAGTTCTTACTTAAGACAAACTATAGAGCTTCCGCAATTTCTTCTTGCTGAGAACTCTATTAGCGACAGACAATACATCCGATGCCTAAGGGCACTAATCCAGATGAAGGAGCAGAGTGCCCGTAAATACCCTCAGTCTAAGTTGTGCCTCATACGTGTAGTGGGTGTAATAAAATATTTTCTAAGAAACACGTTTTATATAATTAAACATTATCTTTTACATACTGGACAGAAGTCTGCGGGGTGCAAGATAAATATTTTATACAGAAATCTGGTTTAAGTGTGCAGTGCGTCAAAAAAAGAACGAATCATCCTAAATTACCTTCGATCTAATGATTGGAACTTCACGTTCTAGGACTCAATGGTTCTAGGGGGTGACCTCAAATATGCTAATGAATCCGTGCAGACGAAATCAGACACAACAGCATACTTTCTCTGAATAAACATAATATTTTCTTCGAAGGGATTCAAATTTTGGACTTCCAATGTATAACCGCAATCTGGGAAATAGGGTCCTGATAGTTTGGTCAGGATCTAACCGGTAGCCTTGTAGTATTGAATTTAACCCAGAAGCCAAGGATTGGGGCAAACTAACCTTCGCGGAGGACTGTTTGATGGAATGAACCAGCATTTGCGTTACGCGCAGAGTAAAAACCTAGGCGTGGTTAACATGACAGTGAGGGGATACTGATCCATATTCCGTGAACCACTGAGAATATTTTACGTCAGCGGCGCAAGCCGGCTGTGGATTGGAAAGCGGGTTACCTCATTGGGAGGCAAGCTATATTCCCTGATCCAAAACGACTCTTTGTTGATGTATTTTATTTATAACTGTCGTTGAACTGCCGATCCTATTTTTGAGTTTACGACTACTAATGTTCAACTCCGTAGCCTCGTGAGTGTGAATCAAATCCAGAAGATAGTAGAACTCCTGGAATAAGCATCAGGGGAAATTTACTTTCGTGGAACTCTTTTTAATGGAAGTAATCCACTTTTAGTTACATGGAGAAGAAAACCATGGAAACTTCTCACGGTTAGCCTGATGGCAAGGGCACTCTAACCTATGATTCGTCTACCACTGAGAATATTTTCCGTCAGTACTGCGTTCGGTACGAGTTGGATGCAGAATTCATTTCAGCCACCACTGATATTCGAACCCAGTTCACCTCATTGGGAAGTGAGCGCTCTATCCCCTGACCAAACACTACTCTTCATTGATGTGTTGTATAGATTAAATCTTTTAAATGGAAATTTGATTTAAATAATTTCTCTCGGGTTCATACTCAAGTTTACCGATATAACGCCCTCTAACCGATATAACCCTGTCTTGCCGATGCCCTCTAAAATATCAAAATTTATTTTTGAAAAATCTACTAACGAGAAAGAGTTTTTGTAATTCTGACGAAGCAGGAAGTAAATTAAAAGAACAAGGACTAAAAGAAAAACGTCAAACGAAATTTGAACAGATTATATTTCATTCAATAAGAAAGTTTTAAAATTTGGAAATTAAGAACAATATTTAGAAAAATCGTGATCATCTGTTTCTAAAAAATGCTTTATGTTTTCAACAATACAATAAAAATGTGTTGTAAAATATATCTTTATAGTATAAAGTTCTGATTTAGGTCAGTATTTTTTAAAATGGTAAAGCGTTTCGCTACTTATTGTAATATACTTCAAGAAAATCTAGATTTTAAAATATATTTTGTAATATTTAGTTCTAACTTTTCTAGTTGGCGAATTTTGAATTGGCGACTTTCGTCCGGAAAATTAGAGATAACTATAATTAGGCGAAAATGATATTAGATTATAACAACCCTAGGAAAACAAATTATTATTCTCTCTCGTCTAGAGTAGTAAATTTTAAAAGCTTCGATAGTTTCTAGTTTAACGATATTAAATCTCAGTTATTTCACTTGATAATTAAGTGATTTAGTAAAGATAATACAGAATTTCCTAAAAATTTGATATAATTTGTAATTTCATATATATGTTATATCTCAAAAATGACTTAGGCTTTTTCTAAAATTCCATTTCCAAGGTTGGCTTTAAAGTTTTGTTAAAACTGGCGATGTACTAGTAAGTTAGTTTTCATTTTCGTTGTTACAATTATCATAGATTTTTATAATTGTTTATATATCTAAAATTTGTATTTATTTCATAACTGTTTAAGTTAATAATTGTCTATGTTTATATCAATAGTTTTGATTGAAATTATACACTGCTCAAAAAAATTAAAGGAGCCATGTGCTCCCCTAATTTTTTTGAGCAGTGTATATATATGTATATATATATATATACATACACTGCTCAAAATTAAATTACAATTCCTATTATTAAATTAAATGTTAAAAAATAATAAATATCGACTAAAGGTTATTTTTAGCACGGAAAAGAATTTTATAATAGTGAGTAAAAAGTTTTCAATTAGCTTAAAAACTTCTCGAGATATGACGAAATACGCAGAAAATAAAATTTACATTAAAATTCAAACTTTGGATCGCTCTCTTGATTAAACTATGGGAATAATCCCAAATTGTGACTATCCCTTACATTTGAGCTATGGTGGCTCAGGGGATAGAGCGCTTGTTTCCTAATTAGGTGACTCTGGTTCGATACCAACGAAAGCTGGTCGGTTTGAATTCTGCACCCGGCTCGCACTGACCACAGTGTTGACGTAAAATGTCCTCAGTGGTAGACGGATCATGGGTGAAAGTCCCCTTGCTGTCAGGCTGGAATATTTTGTGGTTTTTCTCTCCCCATAACGTAAATGCGGGTTAGTTTTTTCAAAAAGTATTCCACGAAAGCAAATTTTTCCCTATACTTGATCCAGGAGATCCCTTGTCTTCCAGATTGGGTTCAAAATGACAAGGTTACGGAGTTGAACATTAGTAGTCGTAAAACCTAAATTGGGTCGGCAGTTCAACGACGTTATGTATAAAAAAAATATCCCCAAAAATATCGGGATCAAATATCCGAATTTACGGAAAAATTTGTTTATCCTAAGATATATTAATGTCCTAAGATGTCCAATATCCTAAGATATCCACCTCTTTTATTCTAAGATGCAAAAAATAAGTGCTAGTAAAGATATAATATTTTTTATTATTTTATTTAATAATAGTTAAAAAATATTTTGAAGAGAAAAGTATACAAATTTTACATTATTTTTAAAAATATAATTTTTCATAGCAGAATACAAAAATTATAGCGATATCGGTAGAGTAGATCCTGAAAAACTAAATTTTAAAAAACGTAGTATTTTTAAATTAGTTTTTCTAGGAACAATTCGGCCGATTTTGTTCAACTTTTTTAATTTCACCCATCGCATCGCATGTTTATTTAGAGAAAGTGTGTTATTTGTGTCTGGTTTCGTAACAAAAAACATCGTCTGCACGAATTAACTTGCATATTTAAGATTGAGATCCGAATTCATAAGTGACTAATAGTACGTTGAAATTCGATTATTGGATCAAAAGTTATTCAGGATGTTCACTTTTTTTGCCTTCGGTACATACTTTTCATATCATTTTTCAATTTTATGGAGCTAATCAATGTGTGCAGTTATTTGTTCATACAGTCTCTGGCCAAATTATTAGACGCACTGTAAGATTCTATGTAAAATTTAATTATCAGGTGATACACTATACAGCTTTATTGTTTTCAAGCGACTGAAACCGGTTTGCACTTGCTTACGTTCATGTAACAGTTGGTTAGCATTGTAATGCAATACGTTAAAAACAAATACAGAGAGGAAGTATATAAAAAAATCTCATGAATAAAACTCATTGCATGTATGTTTAAATATAAAAGTATTGCCTATACTACACTCGTGCAAAACATGTCATTATTAAAAAAACTACAGTGTGTCTCATGATTTGGTCGAATTATTATTAATATATTAACATAATACCTGATATAATATTCTTTATTTATATAATATATCGTCTAGTTTATCCAATCGTTGAATTTATATTATATATCGTCTAATTTAACCAATACGATACAGGGACGTAAATAAGTGAAAACCGGTTTCAGTCACGTAAAAACAATAAAGCTGTATATAATATCACTTGATAATTAAGATTTTATATAGAATCTTACAGTGCGTCTAATAATTTGGCCAGGGACTGTAAATAAAGTATTTGGAATTTTTAATTTCTTTATTGAATAAAAATGAGTTTTTTTTTTTGTTTTTTTGAGGGGTTGAGAAAAGATATGGAAAAAGTTTGGTAAATAGTTAGGAGGAACTTGCTCTTAACCAATGTCCCCCACTCCCATGCTTATGCTTCAGCGACAACTTAGTTTAATTATTTCTATGCTAATTTTATTAAATTTAGGAGAATGTCTCGTCTTTAATCCCTCTCTCCTGGATTTATTTATAAAAAATTTGTAAAAACAAATTTGTTTTATAAGTAATCGTCGTAAAAAATGATTATTTTTCAGAAAATCGTTGTAAAAACAAATTAATAGAACCGAGCCAAAAAGGATACGAATATTATATTACTGTTAATCTAGAGTTTGTTTTAATATAGTTAAACACGCCGTATGTTTTGAATAACTGGCATATGGAATATCCCTGATCATGTTATAATATCTAATATTCGAAACTATTCTTTGAAAATATTAAATCTATCAGGAAAGCCTTTTTGTTTTGTTACCATTTTGTTCTGAAACCTGATGGGAAAAAAAACTAAACATAATATAACTACAGTCGGACCTCTATTTATCGAAGTCTCTTAATCCCGATAATTAGTTCGTTACATGGAAAATTAGTTCCATAGAAAATCACCTGTTGAAATACTTAAACAACACAAAACAGGTTTTAAGTTCATAAACACTAGGCATAATTGAGATAAAAATGGATACATCTTTATCTTTAGTAACTACTATTTATTATTTAAATCATAACCATAAAGGAAATCTGCATGGAAAGCAAGAATGGAACAAAACATTATTCAGTACATGCTTCATACATTTCCAACAAAAAAAGCTAAATTTATGTATAAAATTATAGCTGCATTTTATGCGAAAGTAATCTTAAACATTTATTACAACATGCGTTCTTAAGTTTAATCATTACTGTTAAAATCCGTTAGTTTTGTCTGTTTTTATCGTTTGAAATGCAAACAAAGATTGAAAAAGATTTTACTAGTCTCTCTATGTCAAATGGCTACGAGAAACAATTCAAGGTCATTTCCCCCATAAAATCCGTTAGCAAGTTTAAAATGTTTTGAAATATTTCGGGGAATAGGGAAAGTTCATATCAAAGAAAAGTTCGTTATTCACTTCGCAATTTGGGAAGTTTTTTTTAGAATAAATTTCTATAAAGTTCTTTGTTCCTCCAAAAGAAAAAGAAATAGCATAATAGAGAAATTTGCAAAATGGAAGTTCGTTAAATAGAAGTCCGATTGTATATTAAGAAGAGAAAGAAACAATTTAACTATTTACTTTTATTGCTATCTACATTTAACTACATTTGAATAATAAAAATGAATTAGATACATTTTTTACTTGAAAAAAAAAACTGTGTGTACAACTGTTAATTTAAAAAAGTAGCTAGTGTTGTATAAGATAGGTTTCTTCATAAAATTTATTTAAACATTGGTCTAAATAAATGTTAATTTCTAGCACAAAACACACGTCTATTTTTGAAAGTTGTAATCTATAATTCTATGATGGAAAGAAAAAATAAATAAGTTAAGCATTTAATAAATGAACTCTATTTTTATTTTAAAAAAACTTTAATGAAACACACGTTGAGTAAAAGTTTTTAAAAAACAGTAATGTAAATTTTGCAAAGAAAGAGAATTTTAAAAGAAATTTTGTTTAAAAGTTGTAAGATTGCTTCTCTTTTAAATTAGATTTGACGAGATGCATAAGAGTTCGAATTTTAAAATTAACATTTTAATCCTCTTTGCAACTACGATTGTATTTTCTAATAAGTGACGTCTATATTGCGTCACTAACTCTCAGCGAATCGAAAACCCGCAAAGATCTTAATTTGCATTTTCTCTCTTAAATCTTTCCGATGTTCTGTGTTCTGAAAAAAAAAAAAAATCTTTTTTCTTTTCAGTTTCGTAATCCAAAGGAATATAGATTCGTAGTTTTGTGGGAATAGTTTATCCGTAGTTTTGTGGGAGTAGTTTATCTTCCATTCGCAAGTAAGTAATCTTTTATTTTTCTCATATTTCCTGACTTTGTTGAATTTAAATGCTTAAATATTTTTTCAGTTGAAGATTTATTTTTAGTTGGGATTTTAATAGCGAGAGTAATTAGGATATACCTGAACATTTACTCAAGCTGAATTAGGATATTTTCATATATAGTGTGTGTGTATTATAGCAGTCGTTGAACAGCCGATTCAATTTTGAGTTTACTGCTTAAAGTTAACTGTAAAACTAAGACGAAAATAGAACGAATTTTTAAAAAAATGCAAACAATTACAGTTTTTGTTGACATCTAAATTTAATGCTGAAAATTCAATATTTTTTAGCTGTTTTAACTATGGAATCTAAAGGCAGTTTATATTTTTTTAGACAAGTATGCGATTTTGTAAGTTGAAATCTAAAGTTTTACTAGGCCGTATATTGGGAAAGAGAAATCCATACTTTTAAATTTATTTATTAATTTTTTTTTCGATATTGGGGATTTTTCCTTTAATAAAGTCTTTCATTTAATAAAGACAATATAATAAAGTCTTTATAATCTTTATCATAAAATCTTTATAGTATTCTTTATAATAAAAAAATATCAACTAAATTTTGGAGATAAAAGTTGATTTGGCGAGTTTTGCAGTCATAGGGAAAATCAAATGTGCCAACACTGGCAACCCTACAATTCGAAGAGATGAAAAAACATTTGTTTTATTTTTCATTTGAAATATTTATTTACTATGTATATTTTTCTATTTTAATTTTTCAATTAAAAATACATCATTGATATGCCAAACTATATTTGTGTCATGCTACCTTTTATTTATTATTATCGAGGATTAAGGGTCTGGATTGACCCAGGAGCCACACTAAACCTAGGCTGAGTAAGCCACCGTGACTTAAAATATATAGTTGAACATCGACTAATCGTTCCCAGTAAAAAAAATTTCTTAAGTTACATTGGAAGAGTGAAATCGGCGTTTGTGAGTGAGAAATTTTTTTGTTATTTTTCGTTTTTGATAAACAAATATTATTTCATTAACATCAGTTTTAATTACCGCTCACGATTTTCCTGTTTTACATCGTAATAACATTTATTTCTCATATAAAATATTTAGTTGAACATCGACTGATCGTTCTTGGGAATTTTTTTTTTAGTCACGCTGGAAAATTGAAATCAATGTTTTGATTGTGAAAATTTTGTTTTTCTTTGTCGATAAACATATATTTTATTTTATTAGCGTCAGTTTTCATTTCAGTACCGTTCAGTTTTTTCATTTAATTTATTTGGTTTAACACTTAATATTTATTGAATGTTTTACATCATAATAACACATTCGAAAAGAATTAATGAATTTGTTTGTTACGTATGTATTACGGTATACTCTAGATCAGTGATTCTCAACCTTTTTTTAGGGCGGCACACTTTTAACGATTTCGAAATTTGACGGCACACAATAAAAAAAATTAGTTTAAAAGTTGTTTACAAACCTATAATACACTGTGTTAAATAGTTTGTGATAATAATTTTGAATGTGAAATGAAATATGTACTACAAAAGCACGTTTATTAAGGGATTAATTATTTCTTTTCACGAATTTTTTATTAGTTAGTAGTAGTTATATTTTTTTGCTAGTTATTAATTGTTAGCTTGTTTTCTATAGCTATTGGTATAACGGAATTGTTTTATGTTTTTGTTGCTTTTAAAAGTAAATTATAATCGCTGTATTTAGACTTATTGTCAACTGTTATACAAATATCTTTTTTAGTAGTAATTCTGATTTACTATGACTCTGCGTTTTAGAATACTGTTTAAGAATTTTTTTCAATGTTTTTTAATCTTGTTATCTCGAAAACTTGCGATTTCAAAAGTTTTTAGCGTTCCTTCAACTTTGAGACATCGAGAGAAAAAGAACTTTTAGATATATAATCTTATAACTTTATTAAAAGTAATATCACAGGTCAAACTTGTTATTTTTTTTTATCAAAATAGTTTCGAAACTTTATTTGCTGGCGTTTTAATTTAAGACTGAAGTTATTTTTAAGTTGGTAACGCAAGCGTGCAAATTCAATCTAAGAAGCGGGTTCGAATCCCAGTGATGACTGATCGATACGAATTTCATATCTGGTTTGCACCGGCCACAGTGCTGACGTTTAATATCCTCAGTGGCTGACGGATCATGGGCTAGCCCTCTTGCCTTCAGGCTAACCATAGGTTTTCGTGGTTTTCCTCTCAATGTAACGCAAATGCGGGTTAGTTTCACCAAAAAGTCCTCCACGAAGGCAAATTTCTCAATACTTGATCCAGGAGCTCCCTTGTCTTCTGGATTGGGTTCAAAATTACAAGGCTACGTAGTTGAATATTAGTAGTTTTAAGCTCAAAAATTGGGTCGGCTGTTATAAAATATAAAATAAATATATAAAGTATCGGTTGGTAAAGGGTAAGTTTAGTGGTCACCACTAGCTACGTGCTGACTAAATAAAATTAAGTGACCACCAAAAAAAAATTACTATCATTTGCAATTCATTCACCTCTGCCTCTTTTTTTTTTTTTGTATTTGGTACCCCATCATTTCCTTTCTTTACTTCCTTCCAGGTAATGCAGCACATAATGCATTTAATTTTAATAACTTCTGTTCAGTTGGTTAATAAGGAATTTCTTATAAGGTAGGGGTGCTCAACCTGCTCCCCCGTGAGAGCTTCTAAACACAATAAAACATAAACAAAATTTTCAAAAATGAGAAAAATGTCGAAATAAATTTTTAATCGCTTTTTTGAGTCGTCTTGTTTTCATGCACTCAATTTTTACAGACTCTATAGTAAATGTATGTTTAACGTGTTTTCTTTAAGCCGAGTTTATCGTAAGCAATTATTTCCACTCTTCAACAGGATTTCCCGAATTTTTATTACGATATTATTAAGACACGCGAGTTTCAGATCATCCATTTAAATAATCACTTTTTGGCTCACTTTATTTGTGCGATTTCTGACCAGAAATAATAGACAATGTCATCTATGGAAAGGTACTCCATCATAGAATCGAGTCATATATACTAGCGAATTTGAATTTTGTAGTGGTAGACAGTACTCCCCCCCACCAGAATTGTAGCTGTGATAGAATTCGATGACTGGATACCACTAGTTGATTCACTGCTGATTTGTGAGAAACCGGGAGAGCTGTATTAAGATCGCCGTACATTTTGAGTGCTGATAGTGAGAGCTATATTAAGTTCACGGTCGTGGTCGCTCCTGTGTTGCCTTTAACAGTACGTTGCACGCTATGTGTGTTCCAGACTGAGTAGCAACAGCGTGAGGAGTTGGATAGTGTCGATGTCACAAGTAGTAAGTCAACTGTTCAATGTGGACCATACATCGAAGTAAGCGTGTTTAAATCCAAGTTGGAGTTTTGGCGTATTCACATCACGCCCGGGTCACCAATGTAGGGATAGTAGTTAACTACAATGTCAACCTTCATCCATGAAAAGATACCCCATCGCAGAATCGAGTTAACACGTCATATATACTAGTGAATTGGAATTTTGTAGTAGTAGACACGCTACTTTTGTTGAAGACGAACGCGGTTTTGCTTGATATGGAGGGGAAAACCATGATAACCTTATAGTGGTTATTTCGACGACTTTGTCTGAAGATCCGCGTCACGTTATTACTGAAGTAGGGACAAGCAATATTTGAATTGATCAACCATCACCAGGTATTACTTTAAATGTAGAACAGCTGTAGGTCACAGAATAATGCGCTGCTTTCATACTTCCAATCAAGCTTTCTCAAATATTTCTAAACTATGAAAACGCTTTTGAGTCGTGATGGCACTGAACTGTCATTGTGTAGAACTGGGGTTCGAATCCCAATGGCGGCTTGAATCTTAACCATCTTCAAGTCGATGGATACCATGTTGTCTGGGAAGTAAACGCGTTTGGTGCGCGATGCTAACTACATTGCCACATATAGCCGTTGGTTGAGAAATTGCGAAACCTTAACCTCCATTATTCCCTGATCCGCAATGGGTTCTTAAGGGAATGCTTTACTTTATGAAAACACATTGTTCTGTCATAAACTGCTCTTGTTTCAATAACCCTGAATAGTCACTCTTTTTTTAATGCCGGTAATATTTCATTGCAGAAACCCCAAAAAATTTCAAATATTACATGCCGTGGTGGCTCAGGGAATAGAGTGTTCGCTTTCCAATGAGGTGAACCGGGTTCGAATCCGAGTGATGGCTAGCTACGATGGCTAGGAATGGCTACGAATTCCACACCCGGATCGCACCAACCACAGTGCTGACTTAAAATATCCTCAATGGTAGACGGATCATGAGTTGGAGTCCCCTTGTCGTCAGTCTAACCATGGGAGGTTTTCATGGTTTTCCACACCATGTAATCCAAACGCGAATTCTAAATCATTAGAGTCTCTCATGAAAAGCGTAAGAACATTAACTCTTCCTGTACCGAGTAGACCGGAAACGTGGAATTTATTTTTTACCTCTTTAGAAAAGGCGTTTAAAATTAAAAATGTCGATGAAGAATTTAAAGTTGAAATTTTATTTAATTTGCTTGGCGAGCGAGCGGCGAATTTATTAACATATGTAAACGTTGAGGAGATGAAAGAATATAAAAAGGTTTAGAACATAATTCTTAAAGAGTTTCAGCCGACACCAGAAGTATGTTTGGAAATTTTTTTTGTCCGCTAAATGGTTAAGAAAGGAGAATCATATGCAGTTCGCAAGTAGAATTAGATTGGGATTTCTACTGCCAACTTAGAAAAGTTAATGATTTTGAAATGAATTAATAGTCAGTGACCGAATAATGAAGATACAGAAGTGCGGAGTTATATTAAAATTAAAGTAGCGAGTGGAATAAGAAATGTTTTCTACTCAAATTGCACGAAATTTATTAAAACATTAAAGTAATATTTTTTATGCGTACAAAACACCCATTTATTTCTAGAGATAGCCATATCGTAATTTGGGAAGAACAAAAAACAAGTTGAGAATTTAGTGAATAATCAAACTCACATTGTCTTTTTTTTTTTCAAGTATGAGTTAGAAAAGAAATTGAAATGCAGTTTATTATAAGGCTTTGAAAAAGCCGAAAGGTAAATTTAAAAGAAATTTTTTCAGAAGATAAAATTTTTTTATCGTTTAATGTAGTTATCGTAGACGAAATTTATAAAACTTCAAAATTGACATTTTAAAACTCTTTCCTTATAACTCCGATTGAGAAGAAGTAGGGAAGCAGAAATGGGGGAAAGCAGTTTCTATCTCTTATTGGCGACTGATCTGTTGCGTCATAACTTCAAAGCAAATCTTTCTTTCTTTTTTGATGTTCAGTATTCTGAAAAACATTTTTTAATTTCAGTTTCATCGGAAGTTCGGCTAATATCATCTTTTGAAAAGGATCTTTCGAATGTATAATATCTTCTTTTGAAAAGGATCTTTCGAATGTAAGTAATCTTCAATTTTTAATGTTCTTTATTAACTATTTTTTGATTAATGTTATTTTTATAACTTTTGGATTATGTTCTGATTTTATATTTGCAGTAGATTTAGCCTTTTTTTTAAAAGCTATTTTTCTCGCTAGAGCTTTTAAAGCCTTGAGCTTATTTTAATGTACTTTTTCGCAAATCCTTGAATGCTTTTTTTAAGTGATATTTGAATTATTTGGAACCACTTAAGATGCTTAATGCTTTGAAATATTTTACTTCATAAGCTTAATTTGAAATCGCGGATATTTATATTTAGAATAAAACAAGAGTTCTATAGTCCCTAGTCACTTTAGTGATATATTTTGTCATTACTTTATTTCCAACGCTTTTTTTATGTTTTTTCATCCGACCTAGTTTAAGTCATTATTACCGGAAGGGGTTTTGCTATCTGACAGAGTGTTTTTAAAAGAGTTCTTTTTTTTTTTTCGATTTTTATTTTTTAAAAGCCTTTAAAGGTGCTTTTTTTCATTGGGTGTTTTTAAAAAGCGCTTAATTTTTCTTTTTCAAAATGAGATTTTTCTTTATGTTGATTTTTGCAAAAAGACACAGTTCACATTGTTCTTTTCAACGTTTTCACAATTAATTCAACCCAATCTATTTCGCCGTATTGTCAGTCCGTAGCGTATGAAAACGCCATTCGTTTTACATGATTCAAAATTTTATGATTTTTGACAATTGTTAAAAGCAATGCCAAAAGTTTTTTTTCTTTTTTTTTTTTTGCATGACGGTTAAAACAAGATAAAACCGTCAATTGTCAAAAACTTTCCAACTCTATCTAATTATGATATTTTTTTAAAGTGCTTAAAAATATTTTTTGAGTGCTTGAAAAGTGCTTAAAAGGTGCTTATTTTTTGTTGAATAATTTGGCTACGCACCCTGTCTGAAGTACGCAGTATCGTTTGGGTTTCGCGCAGTGTCTCATGTTATTACTAAATTAGAATTTATTAAGAATTATTATTAGAATTATTACTAAATTAAGAATTTAAAAAGTTTGGCACCTTTAATTATTTTGTTGTTATGCTTGGTAAAATTTTTAACTAATACTTACGTGAATATGAAATGATTTTAACTAATTAAATTTGTTCACTTAGATTTCAAATTTCACAATTTAATATCACTTATTTTGTTAAAATCACATGAATTCCATTTTTTCAAGTATTTCAACCTTTAATTTTTCTTGCATTCTATTTACAATAATTCTTTTTTTTTAAATGGCATAACTAACCAACCAGAGATTTCGCTTAAGGGCTGCAATTACACCAAGAATAGAATTACTAAAAACTTGGAATAGAAAATATCTCTCATGGCATGCTAAGTTTCTAAATCACCCATTGAAAAAAATTTTCCAATTCACGCATTGAAATTTTTTTTTTAACTCACGCATTTTCTAATTGATACATTTCTTGCGTTAATTTACACATTGAAAAAAAATTTGCACGATTAGTATGCAGTGCTACCAGAGTCGTATATCTCATTTATTTTTTCAGCCAAATATATGTAAATATTAAAATATAAATTATTAGTTAAGTTTACTATTTTTTTACTAGCCGCAGAGTTAGGAAAATGAGCAAGTTATTCTCTCTTAATGCAGGTGTTTGATTAGTAGTTTTGATTGTGTCAAAATGGTTATTTCTTGTTTGAATGTTTATAAATAGTTTTAAATGCGCATTATAATAGGCTAACAATAGAGAATTTATCGTCTGCTCCAGTGGGTAAAAAATGGCGTTCCCGGAAATCCCAAGGTTCCTTGGAGGAATTAAAAAGGGTTTTAGTATTCATTTCAAGGAAAACTATAATGTTTCTTATTTTATGGTTTTTCAGTTCATGTATATACACCAAAAAATAATTGATTACTAGATTATGAGTGTGATTTTAACTGACGGATATAAAACCTAATATAAGATTATTAATGATAAATGATGATGCAATATTTGCATATAAACTGCTGTTTGTAGAAAATGCAACACCATGAAGGAATCATCAGAATCAAATGAAATTCGCAGCAAATGTCAATTATAGGATATTATGCAAATTAATAAAGTTTCAGAGCCATCGCGCGTGCGTGGCGCGCGCAGCGCCCTCTGAATTGATGCTGAAAGCGTATAAATAAAGTGCTGTAGCGGGACGTTGAAAATAGTCTATGATTATTTGTTAGTGGCAAACGTTTAGTGAGACCTGAGTATGCCTCCACGACGGAAGAATAAGAAATTCAAGCAACTTACGGAGTTTGAACGAGGGAGGATAATCGGCCTTCGAGAAGGAGGATTTTCCTATCGCGCAATAGCAGCTCGTATGCAGCGGAACAGTTCCACAGTGATGCGAGTTTGGAAGCAGTGGACCGACGAGCACCGAACAACTCGAAAAAC